>NC_136328.1:2825000-3257669 GCF_964198595.1 Lampetra fluviatilis | reverse complement strand
AATTGGCCGTTGATGGCTGAGAAAAAACTGCACACTGGGGGGACAGGTGAGCGAATTGAAGCTTTCGGAATGGAGTTATCCGCTGTATTGTATTGAAGTTGTTCAATCCAGACCCTGACCGCCGGTGTATTTAGAGTTTGCGTGTCTCTCTCCCCGTGGTCGGTACAGCGTCTTGAAATACGGAGGTATTGCATTGTATAGTCTGAGGCCCACGTGTTGAACTTCTGTGTCTCTGCAAGTGTTCACACAGGACATTGATTTACGCATTTTAAAACCACAGTTTACAATACTCACGTCCAGTGTCAGGGTGTACCTTAAGCACTGCAAATCCTGACTATGTAAAGAGTACTGTACAGTGCGCGGCTAGATGGCTACGACTTGTAGCGTGTGCGGTTGGAGCAATTGCACGTAGGTGAGTTAGCGCGCTGCTCTACGAGCCTGGCGACGCGAGTTAGATTCCCAGCCATAGCTATCATCAGCGGCGAGGTGACATCTGAACCGGTCCTGGGCCCAATTGCAAGGAACCGGCGTGGTGAAGCATGGTTAATCATCTTGTTGGTTCTTTCTTTAAGTCACGTAGAAGGGAAGTAATAAAATAATAAAAATTAAACATAATAAAATAGTTCTCACGACGTTTCGGCCACAACGCATTAATAAAGGGAAGGAATGTTAATAGTAGCTGCTACCCCTACCCCCTCCCTTTGATGCTGCTAATCCTGAATAATGCATGGGCATAATATGACTTTGAAAACCCCCCCGCCCACCTCCCACGCATTTCACAATTAGCACTATTCGCATTGATGAATTTCCCATAAATATGCTAAATTCCTCTTGATATGCAAATTATTTTGTCAAGGCGCTCTTCCTCCTCCCTCCCAGCTTAAATAGACATTCCAAGCCTAGGACGTGTCATTCTGACTCTGTCTTATCGACAGACCTGTTCTTCACCTGAGGACGGCTGCTTGCGTTGTGGCCGGAACGTCGTGAGAATTATTTTATTATGTTTTATTTTTATTATTTTATTACTTCCCTTCTACGTGACTTTACCGAAAGAACCAAGAAGATGAATCCCTGCAGTCACGAAAGCTTTAAAATAATTTTATCATGTTTTATTTTTATTATTTCCCTTCTACGTGACTTTACCGAAAGAACCAAGAAGATGAATCCCTGCAGTCACGAAAGCTTTAAAATAATTTTATCATGTTTTATTTTTATTATTTCCCTTCTACGTGACTTTACCGAAAGAACCAAGAAGATGAATCCCTGCAGTCACGAAAGCTTTAAATCGTGGTTAACCAATCAGACATGGCATGAGGGAGGCCTTCATCCAGCGGTGGGGTGACACAAGGGCTGTAAGCTATTTATTATTTTGCTATTTAACCTACCATGGAATACTACAGCAGCATATTTACATACTGCATTACACATCACTGCGATTTGAAAAACTTTTGCAATTCAGGATGAAAAATTTTGATGCAAGAATCAATTATTTTTAATATTCTCCCGCAGGAAGAAAATTTGTACGGTATTCTGGTTCAAAATAGATGTTTTGAGTTCATCATTTGATGTTTAGCTCGGCCCTGTAATGATCTGACTAAATCTGTGTAATTAGGAACCCTCCACCACCCATCACAGCAAAACAAATTGTGGCTCAATTGGTTAACAAAAGGCCCCCCCCCCCTGCCACCAAGTAAAGGCACGGCCCTGCAATTTCTGGCTCACGCCACTGCTGTCTTTAGCAGGTAGAACAACAATAAATAATATTTGTAACAACTTTTTTTAAACGATTTTATGAAATGTACTAGTAATGGAAGAACTCCACGACTCCAGGATGTGGCCCCGAAGCTTGCCATAACGTAAGGGACCGTGGCCAATTACAGCCAACGTCAGTTAGTTGACCGTGGACAATTAGACCCAAGCGGAAACATAACATCTCAAAAATAATGTAAAAATATGTATATTTTTAAATCCTTTATATTAAGTTCGCTTGCTTGCTTGCTTGCGCGCTTACGACCGTGCAAATCTTTCGGTCGTTTTTTAACCCACTTCCCGTGATCCAATCGAGCTGACATTTTCCACACAGACTCGTTGTGCGAGACAATTAATGTTCGTGACAAAAATTCCCAAAATTTTACACTTTTTAGGCAAAAAAAAAATATTTTACATATATTCAAATATAACTCATTCATGGCTTTGGCTGAACGTCACAGTGTAAGAGCCCAGAGCGTAACCCCTCCACAGGCCGTGGCGGAGTAGCGCAGTTGGTAGCGCCCTCGCTTCCCATGCCAAAGGTCGCGGGATCGATCCCCGCGTCCTCCACAGGCGAATATTTTTTTAAATCCTTTATATTAAGTTCGCTGCCACGCATATAAAGGATTTATAGTGAAAAACTTAGTTTTTATGGGTTATACTTATTAAATCCTTTATATTAAGTTCACTTGCTTGCTTGCTTGCGCGCTTACGACCTTGCAAATCTTTCGGTCGTTTTTTAACCCACTTTCCGTGATCCAATCCAGCTGACATTTTGCACACAGACTCGTTGTGCATGACAATTTATTTTCGTGAAAAAATTTTTCCAAAATTTTCAACATTTTAGGAATTTTTTTTTATATTGAATTACCAATTGCTTAATGGTGGCAGGCAATCATCTGACCCATAGGTGGCAGCCATCTCAAGCCAGAGGACGAGAGGACTCTAGCCGCCACGCATATAAAGGATTTATAGTGAAAAACTTTGTTTCAACGGGTTAATTTTTTATTTTAATGACAGAATATAGTATTGTCATCAGTATGACATAAGTATACCAAGTTTGCAGTCGATACCACATTGCGAAGTGGGCTAAAATTGAGTTACAAGATTTGAGGATACGACAGACAGAGTGAGTTAATCAAAAGCGTGTCATGTAAAAATTGGTCAACTCAGCCGTGGCCTTACCACTCAACGTTTCTGTGCTGTGGCACTGCTGAATTGGTGGAGAGTCACGGTGGGGGGGGGGGACAGAGATAGTTGTTAACAAATGGCTACACCGGGAGATTGAACCGGTGAACTCGAGATTGGATAATGGATTGCAAGTCATGTCCACGCCATGACACTACGACACACAGCGTTTTGTCACCTTGGAGTACAGTAAAACAAAAACAATGTACGGACATTCTAACAAAGTATGATGTTGAAATGGGCAAACTCAAGGAGGCACTCAGAAGTGGTTCTTCACGTGACATCTGATGGGCAGCACAAAGACAACGACAAAGATCCCCCGTATAGGCTTAACAAACTGGAGGGGCAAGTGCTGTTAGCGAGCACCTATGAAGGTCGGCACGGTACACGAGGGGGTGGGTGACCAACAACCACGCCCGGCCGCTTTCGTCTCCTCAGTGGCGATGTTTACACACCGCACCGGGTACTCGTTTGAGGCCGAGTTGACCTAGGGGAGGCCCAGGACCGGTTGAAATAATCGTCATTGGTGCTGGTGGCCGCGAGCGGGAATCGAACCCGGGTCGCCAGATTCGTAGCAGAGCGCGCTGACCGCTACACTAACGCTAATGAGCAGCACATAACATATCCACATAACATATATACACATAACATATATATACATAACATATACACACACATTACGGTCCCTTTGCTCTATTCAAGTCTGGAAACATCACCCGTACTTTACAATGTACCGTTATTTCCCCTTGTAAGGATAACGCTTATAAGTGAAAAATAAAAGCAACACGAATACCGAAGAGTTTGTCACGCGATCTCACCCGAAAGATTCGTTGGCAAACGGCAACGACCATTGAGAACGTCTTCTCTCCCCATGCACCTTGAAGTCACCACCACGCATGGAGCCGCTGCTGCTGCTGATGCCACTGCTGCCACTGCTGTCACTGCCACTGCTGCTGCCACTGCTGCTACCACTGCCACTACTGACACTGCTGCTGCCACTGCCACTGCTGCTGATGCCACTGCTGCTGCTGCCACTGCTGCTGATGCTACTGCTGCTGCTGCCACTGCTGTCACCGCTGCTGCTGCTGCCACTGCTGCTGCTGCTGATGCCACTGCTCCATTGTTGCTGCTGTCACTATGCCACTGCTACTGCTGCTGCTGCCACTGCTGCTGCTGCTGATGCCACTGCTCCATTGTTGCTGCTGTCACTATGCCACTGCTACTGCTGCTGCTGACACTGCTTGTGCCACAGCCACTGCTGCCACTGCTTCTGCTGCCACCGCTGCTGATGCCACTGCTGCCACTGCTGTCACCGCCGCCGCTGTCACCGCTGCGGCTGCCACTGCCGACCTTGCTAGCTGCCCGCGGTTAACAGCTGCACAATGATGTGCAGCTCACCAAACAACAGAGAACTCCCCCAACAGCAGCCTCCCCCCCCTCCCGCCGCGACTCGCACCATCTCTACGGCAACACCAAATTCTGTGCTCCCACAGATCAACCTGCCTGGGCTGTGTGCGATGAGCGTCAAGCGCTCCGTGTCAACAAATCGATGCCAAAGGGGGCCCTGCTGGAAACCCTTGCGGTATTTCACGACGATTAGCGTCACAGGTGGATTTTTGTTTCGTGTTTTTTTGTGTTTTCACTCGGGCTGGGCACTTTGCTCTCCCTTGACTCGTGACCGCTACGCCCGCATTGCGGATAGTCCGTTCTCAAATTAATTTCAAACGATAAATGCCAAGATGTGCCGTAGTTGTGTATGCACCGTCTGTTGAACTTCTTGCGCGCCGTGCGTAGCCAACCGTGCTTATCGTAGGTGCGGGATACGATGATGATGACTTTGAATGCAATGGCGTTTTTGTTTGTTTAATTGTCGAGGTGACTTCGATACACGGGGTTAGCTCGTGCAAGTGTGAATCAAATCCGTTCACGGGATCAGTCACAAAAATATGTTGTCAAACAAAGTGGGGATTCGGTGAGGAATCGTCGATGAAGAATCATCGATGAAGAAACATCGATGAAAAAATCATCGATGAAGAACCATCGATGAAGAACCATTGATGAAAAAATCATCGATGAAGAACCATCGATGGAGAATCATCGATGAAGAATCTCCGATGAAGAATCATCGATGACGAACAATCGATGAAGAATCATCGATGAAAAAATCATCGATGAAGAACCATCGATGAAGAATCAGCGATGAAGAATATCCGATGAACAATCATCGATGAAGAACCATCGATGAAGAACCATTGATGAAAAAATCATCGATGAAGAACCATCGATGAAGAATCATCGATGAAGAATCTCCGATGAAGAATCATCGATGACGAACCATCGATGAAGAATCATCGATGAAAAAATCATCGATGAAGATCCATCGATGAAGAATCAGCGATGAAGAATATCCGATGAACAATCATCGATGGTCGACTCAGCCTCAAAACGAGTAACTGCTGTGGTGTATGAACATCGCCACTGGGGAGACAAAGGCGGCCGGGCGTGGTGGATCCAAGTCCCGGGCGAAGCCGGGTAGTACAGCTAGTAACTTAATACATGATATGTGTGTATGTAGGGAAAATAGCTACCGAGTTCACAGATTGGCTGACCTCTTAATATTGGTGGGGAAATATTGCACGGCATCTCGCACGAACATTTAGCAAAGTTGAGACTCGACGTTTGACTGCTTCAGTCGACGTTTGACTGCTTTAGTCGACGACATTCCAAAAAAAAAATCACAACATTTAAATGCATAGCCTCAGACCTGACAGGGTTTCTTCTGACTCGACTCGGACTGGGGATGATGAGTTTTGCTTCTTCGTGTCGCTTAAATGAATGTTCCGTGTCTGTGTTTAGAGCCACTTAATCCGCATTGCAGCCCCGTGGCTTTCGAAGCTAAAACCAAAGCCGATCGCAGAATGCCATGGGCAGACTCTTGGCTTGTACTGCACGTTTGTTGAAATTATTTTCGACTTGGCACCGTACATAAGTAAACCGTGCTTAATTGGAGCGAGACCACGTTCTCCACAGTACGGCCTGTGATCAATTTCCACATTGCCTTACCTCTCTCAACATCTGCCATCGACTTGCGCTCCTGCACCCACCTTATCCCAAATCAATTCGCCCTTTCTCTCTTCTTCTTTTTCTCCACGATGTTGTCCGCTGCTTCAGCGACCGTGCCTCGTCCACGTCTCCAAATCAACCTTCACTCGTGAGCGCGGGCGGGGGTGGTCGCTCCTTCTCTTGTGCTGGCCGTATGGCTCCTGGAACGTCCTCCTCCTCCTCCTGCTTCGAAGCCGCTCAAGCCGCTAACTCCTTCCCCCATATCGAAGTCCGTGAGCTGAACCCTGGTCCCCTCTCGTCCTATGCCCACGATCAACGTTCATCTCGCACGCGTTGAATTTACTCGGGGGACAGAGGGAGTAACAAGCAGCGGAGACATCGATTGGCTAATGCGCACTTTTCTTCTCAGTTACATTGGGGTGCGGGTAACGTGACACGGGATATGTTGGTGCTGTCTGTCACAACAATAATAATAATGAAATAACGTCCTTTGTTTATCTAGGGAAGCTCTCGCACATCTCCGCCAACGTGACGCTTAGCCAATTCTATTCATCAGCGCGTGGCGTGTTGGAGGCAGAGGTCGCAAACGGCGTTTTGATTCCTTACCCGTACCCGGCCGCCCCAGGGTCGCAAACGGGTACCCGTACCCGGCCGTACCCGTACCCTACCCGTACCCGGCCGGGTAGGGTACGGGTATCGGGTACCTGATTGCGACCTCTGGGATGAAGCCATGTTGCAGGCGCGGTGGGTTGATTCTAGAAACTTGAATTGTGAGAAGAGACAAGACGTTGGGAAATGAGTGACAAACGGTTACTCACCAGTGACTCACGGCCTACCCGTACCCGTACCCGGCCGCAGCAGGGTCGCAAACGCGTACCCGTACCCGGCCGGGTACGGGTAGCCGGGTATCGGGTAGGGTACGGGTATCGGGTACCCGGTTGCGACCTCTGGTTGGAGGAGAGTCACGAGAAGACCCAATGCATGAAGGAGATGACGCTAAAAAAAAAGTAACGCACGGACAGATTTTCAAAAAATCCTGGGATTTCGAGTTTCACAAATTAGACCCTTGCCTCCAAAGCGCTGGATTATAATCGTTATCCATTATGAATAAATTACAGTTGCTAAGTAAATATACACACACACACGGTTGTTTCATTTCCATATAAAGTAACATACAGTGAGGTCTTGGCGGATGTAAAACTATGTTTAGTCGTTTTTTGTTCATTCTGGAGATGAAACAGGCCCTTTGCGTGTTTAATATCTTTCTTATTTTTTTGTTAGAAACTATTCAGATTTTTCAGAGAATGCGCACCGAACGGAACGAACGGGATCAACGCAGATTCAGAAAAAGCATTGAATGTCCGTAAACTATGAGAGTAATATCTAATCACATTCCGCAACGACCATGCCATTCGGCGAATGCGCAATGTGCAATGAAGAGAGAGAGAGAGGCAGCTTAGATAGACGACTGTGTGGACATGTCGTGGGTCGTGGTAACGGAGAGGATGGATAAGCAAAGCAGAGAAAAACAGACTCTTTGGTTATTTCGGTAAAGTCACGTAGGTGAAAATAAAATAAAAATCACGACACAAGCGTCCGTCATCAGGTGGGGACAACCACAGCGACAAAACATTCGCTGAAGTATGTCAAAGAAATGGCTGTGACGAGGGATTATATAGCTGAGGGTGGGGGGGAGCCAGGCGTGGGCTGGAGAGGAGCGGCAAGGATGGTCCTAGAGTTAATATTAAAGCTGTGAACCGTTGTGTTGTCCTGATGACGGACGCTTGTGTTGCGCCCGAAACGTCGTGATTTTTATTTTCTTCATTTTCACCTACGTGACTTTACCGAAAGAACCAAAGAGTATGGATCCTTGCAGTCACGAAAACTTCAAATCTAGAATCAGAGAAAAGCGGGCGATCATACATTGCGCGGTGCAGTACGGGATCTACGATTGGTGCGTTTGTAGACAGAACACGGTGGGTACGACACGATCGCGACACGCATAGCTGTTGATTGAGTGTTCTGATGTGAAGAGAGACACCGCGGACATGAACGAGAAGATCGTTGCGAGCGTTGGTCCAGCTGTGACGGACGCCAATCGTGTTACCAAAAAAAATAAAAAAAAAAACGTTGATTAAAACCGCCTGTCTTGATCATATCCCCGGATCTCGGAATATCTAATAATTAAAAAAAAACTTTCCAGGAGAGGAGAACTGAAGATGGGAAAAATTACGAATTAACTAATTAAAATCAATTAACTTTCGGTTGTGTTTGCCACTTCTCTGCACGTGAGACCCAAACCCAGGACATATTATTCAATCACAACCCCTCCCTGCGATCAAAACTTGTGCCGTCGTTAAGTTATTAAGTTCAACACGATCCAGATCTCGGTGCAAATCAACCTTCGAGGAGGAGGAGAAAGAGGGAAAAAACACATCTGGTGTAAAAGGATGAGAAGA
This sequence comes from Lampetra fluviatilis, assembly GCF_964198595.1. NCBI lineage: Eukaryota > Metazoa > Chordata > Hyperoartia > Petromyzontiformes > Petromyzontidae > Lampetra > Lampetra fluviatilis. Next base: position 3,249,210 of record NC_136328.1, on the reverse strand, counting down.
AGAATTTGTTTTAAAACTGACGATGAAAATGTAGCAGGTGGGGGAGTGAGCCTTCAACGGGGAGTGGGCAGAGGGCACCTTCCTGACCCCCCCTATCTTTCCACCACGAGTGGAGTTTGGGGGGGGGGTGGCACGGGGGTGCAACTCCCCCCCCCTCCAAATGGTCATTTTTATAAATTTATTTAAAGTACTCTTAGGTTTTTTTCGGTGAAGTCACGTAGGTAAAAAATACAATTCTAATTAATAAAAGTAAAATAAAAAATCACGACGTTTCGGAGGCAACACAAGCCTCCGTCTTCAGGTGGAACTTGCTGTATCAAGTTGCCTCCGAAACGTCGTGATTTTTAATTTTACTTTTATTAATTAATTTTTTTACCTACGTGACTTTACCGAAAAAACCTAAGAGTATGAATCCTTGCAGTCACGAAAGCTTCAAATCTAGAATTATTTAAAGTAGTTTACAATTCAGATTTAAACGAAATTAATTATATTCCTAATGTGAGGGGAAAATGCGAACCACTGCCACCCCCCCCCCCCCCCAAATATAGAGGTCAATCTCGGCCTATGCTCTCCACTGCAGGGTGGACTATCCTCACGAAGCCCTAGGAGATGAGGCTTAGCCAACGGCCTACAGTGGGGGGCACCCAGCGATTGAACCCCCCCATTCCTCGTGCATTCTCTCCCTCAGCTGCCATTCCTTCACCGCTCTCATCATCTGTCGGCCAGCGTCCCTCCCGGTGACGGTCGCGTCTAACCAAGGCCTCGTTTTACTTTTCCTTGACCCTCGGAAACGACGTCTCGCATTTTGCGTTCGCACTCGCCCCCCCCCCCCCGATCCGCGTGGTCTTCCTCGACCTGCCCGGGTCTTGTGGCATTCCAAGCGTACGCCTCTCCGTACTCTTGTTTGTGTATTGCTTTCCAGCCTTTGTTCCGTTTTGTTAATCGGTGCTCGTTTGTAAAACCTAAATACGAATTGCACAGCTCATAGGGTGATGTTCAAGTCTCTGATGGTATGGCGTTTACGCACAAAATGAATGCACTTTTTTGTTATCCTTGTTATGAATCTACGTCCGCAGTAGCATTGGGAGTGAGGGTGGTTTGTTGTTTATATATGTATAAATTGTCAACCTTTAAAAATATATATATTTTACAAAAATCTGTGTTGAGTTTTATTTTCTCCTACAAATGCGTGTGGCTTTTCCATTGGTCCCCCATTGGCAATTCTGAAATATATTTATAGTTTTAAATATCTTAAACTTTGTATAACCCCACCGGTAATGGGTATCCACTGTAATTTATATGCATATATTCAACCCCTCCCCCTTTGGTCTTCGCACCTGATTGACTCACAAGTGACGACATGAAGATCTACCCCTCTATTTAATACCGGAACAGGAGGATTTCTCCACAACTCTGGCTGTCGCCTGATGATGCTGGTTGTAATTACCGGCGAAACGTTGTACTCGAATTGTAAATGTTGTGGGGTTTCTCTCCAACGCACCGGTGTGCTGAATTAGAAACGAATTGGCCACGTTTTGTTTCAGTGACAAACCTGACTAATTAGCTGTGTCGGGTGGTGGCGGGTTTAACGGCACATTTTTATTTTAAGGGCTCTAACCAAAAAATGTCTATTATGGATCTTAAACTTTTGTATAAATAAAACCCACCAAACCTATCGACAAGACATTATCCTCACTCTGGAGCCATTTAAATAACACATTCCTGCGGAGGGAGCTGGTAGGAACGTTGGGTTGCTCGGTCAATGGCCAGGGTCAATGGCGGCGTGGTGTATTCCGCAAATATGGCCGACTGTGAGGGCGGGCACAAGCCGGCGTGAGTAGGTTAAACGTTGAGTTTTATAAGGGCACCACGGGGTGACCAGCCCCTCCCCACCCAGCCCCATCCCCCCCACCCAGCCCCACCCTCCCACCCAGCCCCTCCCTCCCACCTTCCCCTCCCCACCCAGCCCCCACCCCTCCCATTTTCTGATGCACGACGGACGGACACAATAATCCCCTGTGGGCTGGTGTAATCAGGAGGTTCCTACCACTAAAAAAAACAAGCATTGCAGCAGTTACAAGTGTCGTCTTTCATTGCCCTCTCACTTAACCTTTGTTCTATATTTAGCACCGGTCAAATCCTATTGATTCGTCTTCTCAGCATTGCTTTCCATTTATAAATGTCTTATCTTAAGGGCCTGCCCTTTTTTTAGCCGTGTCAACAACAGCTTTACCTTGCAACGTATTGTTCGTACGTATTTTTTCTGAGAGTTTACTTGAATTTCGTGCCAAACATCGCCAGCAAATAAAAAAAAACATAACGTTACTCTTTGCTATAATTTGTGATTGCTTTATTACAGGTCAGATTGTCGTGTGGGTATAATGCCAATTGTTAAGCGTCCACCACCAGACAGAGTGAATCAAATAAAGTTCACGTCATGGGCAAATATGCCAATTTATTTGGTATATTAGCAAAACCGGAACATGAAAAGCAAGCAAAAACTTTGACAATCTGCGTTTTCCGTTTTGCTATAGATTATATCCATCATCATCATCATCCGGTGTTAACAAAAGCTCAGCTTTCTCATAGCACCCGTCACTTTCCGCACCCCCCTGTTAGACACTGGTCCTGCCGAAGGAGACAATATTGAAGTGCTTCTGAAATATGTTCACGTGGCCCATTTTTTGTCTTGTGCGTGAATCGGTGTCCGGGCTGAAACCATCAACTCACCGCACCTGGGAACCCGATGTGTCTATCGGCGTATTTGAAACTAAGGCCGTCAGCGGTGCCAGCTCAGCACTCGGAACTCGGAGCCACCAAGTTGCCTCCCGCACAGAAGAGGAGTCGATGATGATGATCACCATGTGCGTCTGTGTTATTTTTGCCCCAAAGTGCAGTGTAATGCGTGCCTGGCTAGACAAGGCGCTCTGCGCTCGCTACTCTCTGGATGCGCGCGGATGCAAGTGGTGCGCGTTTCGAAGTCTCACCACAAAAGCGAAGGCCATGATGTGAACTGCCACGGTGGCTGTTGACTACCTCGCCTGGTATACAGGAGGTCGTGGGTTCGATCCCAATCCTGACGCCTGCTGCTGTATATTTGGAGTTTGCGCGTCTCTCTCTCTCTCTCCGTGGTCGCGTGGATTTTTCTCAGGGTCCTTCCGTTTTTTTCCTCCACATTTAGAATCAACATCACGCGTTTAGGGTGTTTGGCTGCTGTACATTTCCACATGATAAGCCACTGTTGAGCTATCATTTGTGACCAGGTCGCTTCTGAAAAACAGATAAATAGCTCAGTGGGCCTTACCTGGTCAAATAAAAAAAATGGTTTAATAGTTAAGAGCGACAGTCCAAAACAGACAAAACGATGGAATCTAGGCAAAGACCTGAAAACCTCGATTATGGATAATATTGGTCGTGGAAGCCTGCGTGTTAAACTGCCTTTCACCTTGGCCCCCAGTAGGATAAGGTCACATTAATTAAATACAACCTTGGTCGCGATGATTGTAATCGACGAGCCTCACTTGAAAACCATATTTAAAAATTTTGGTGAGATTTCGTGAATTGAAACCGACGGATGCTTGACTCCCATTGGTCGACATTGAGATTGGTATAAGCCACGCCCATCTCCCCCCTCCCCCCCTCACCCCTCCCCCCTCACCCCACCCCCCCTCACCCCACCACCCGCACCCCACCACCCTCACCCCCCTCCCACCGAGGCCACCACTCCACAGATCAACTTCCAACGTGTTCCACGCAACAGTTGGTAGTGACGGTGTACAACTTAAACAAGGCAACAAATTCACAGTCGCGTTCAACAAATACATCGTTTATTATTTAGAACCATGGAACACTATTGAATGCTCAGCATCATCATCACATACCTGTCCATCCCCTTCTCAGTGCCCTACCTTATTACAGAGCTATTGAGACCTTACTGGTCACCCCGTGCCCCTTATACAACTCAACGTGCATCCTACAAAGTCCCATCACAAGGGAGAAACACAAACAAATAGACAACAATTATACTCTTTGGTTCTTTCGGTAAAGACTTTACCGCCCACCTCACCCCCCCGTGTCTCTGAATAGCTCTCTTCATACGCGACAGCAATTTTACTGGAGCAGTTACATCTGATGCCCGAGGCTTGTGAAACGTCGTGAGTTAATTTATTTTAAAAAAAATACCTACATGACTTTACCGAAAAAAACAAAGAGTATGTTTTTGTTCATGCCCGTGTAGTAATTACTCAGGAGGCTTGACGACGGGATCGGAGGCACACTTATTTATTAACACAACTTGTATACAGTTAGCGAGTATACACAGGACCTAAGGGGTAACGTCCCCTTACTCGGCTAACAGGGAGACACAACATCTAAGCCCCGCTAACCTAAGCCCAAGTCCTCCACTAGGGAGCTAGGGGAGGCTACCTGTCCCAGCCCTGGTCAAGCTGGGATCCGACCCCCTGAGTTCCCAGACCTGCTCGTCAGTCTGGGCTCTCGGGGCCACGCCACCGGCTTGCCCTGGTCGGCCCTGATAAGGACAGCGAGCCAGGGGAGCTCCGGGGCCTATTCTAGCTGGTCTTCCGTCTTCGCTGGTTAAAGCTGATACCTCGACCTCGAGCCCTCCGGCTCACCCCCTCTTATAGTCCGCGGCCCCCCCGGGAGGGGCACGTGGGGGATGCAGGTGCGGACGTCGGTGTGGCCACCTCCTATGTGTACGGCCCTAACCACGCCCCTTGTGTTTGTTTGCCATCCGCTCCCATACACAATTACACCTCTACACCCGTATTGAAACGGCTGTACGCCGTATGGACCTGACAACTCAATTTCTGTGTACAAGAATTACAGGTAAAGCGTATGTGTTGGCAGGTGTGTGTCATCATCATCATCGTCATCATCACGGCAGAGGTCGCAAACGGGTTTTGATTCCTTACCCGTACCCGGCCGCACCAGGGTCGCAATCGGGTACCCGTACCCTACCCGATACCCGGTTACCCGTACCCGGCCGGGTATTGGGTAGGGTACGGGTACCCGATTGCGACCTCTGGGATGAAGCCATGTTGCAGGCGCGGGTGGTTTGATTCTAGGAACTTGAATTGTGAGAAGAGACAAGACGTTGGGAAATGAGTGACAAACGGTGACTCACCAGTGACTCACGGCCTACCCGTACCCGTACCCGGCCACACCAGGGTCGCAAACGGGTACCCGTACCCGGCCGGGTACGGGTAGCCGGATATCGGGTAGGGTACGGGTATCGGGTACCCGATTGCGACCTCTGGGATGAAGCCATGTTGCAGGCGCGGGTGGGTTGATTCTAGGCACTTGAATTGTGAGAAGAGACAAGACGTTGGGAAATGAGTGACAAACGGTGACTCACCAGTGACTCACGGCCTACCCGTACCCGTACCCGGCCGCACCAGGGTCGCAAACGGGTACTCCGTACCCGTACCCGGCCGGGTACGGGTAGCCGGGTAGCCGGGTATCGGGTACCCGATTGCGACCTCTGCATCACGGTACTTCCACTCATTAAATTATTATCGTTGTTGTTTTCATCCATCCTCTCGTTTATCTTCGTGACGCTGTTTTTGTTATGTCGTGCCGCACGTCGCGCGCAGGAAATCGCCGTTCGCGTCGCTCGCAGGTGGGCAGCGTCAGAGAATGGATACCTGAGAGATGACGTCACAGACCTACTTGTGAAATCACGTGAGTAGGCTTCAACCTCGATTTGAAGCTTTCGTGACTGCAGGAATCCATACTCTTTGGCTCTTTCGGTAAAGTAATTTAAAGTATCGAATTAAAGCTTTCGTGACTGCAGGGATTCATCTTCTTGGTTCTTTCGGTAAAGTCACGTAGAAGGGAAATAATAAAATGTTTTATATTATTATGTTTTATTTTTATTATTTTATTATTTCCCTTCTACGTGACTTCACCGAAAGAACCAAGAAGATAATTTTAAGTAGTTCCACTGCTGGATAATATTTTTTCCGCCTGAGGACGACCGCTTGTGTTGCCATCGAAACGTCGCCATTTATTTCATTTGATACCCACGTGACTTTACCGAAAGAACCAAAGAGTATGCGAGCAGGCTTCTTCATCCGCACTCAAGGGGCACGACTTTTCTAAGCCCCGCGTGGAGCGTTCGTTGCACGGCCATTCAGGCCAAAATTTGTCATTCTCACAGCTGAATTGAGCTGAATTGAGTTAAACAAGAAATGAAATAACGACTCTAATGACGGTTTTTAGTGTTTGGTGACCCACGGCCATCACCGTCGCTACATTTTAGGGCGCCACGGTGGCGAGATGTTAACTACCTCGCCTGGAATACAGGAGGCCGTGGGTTCGACCCTGACGCCTCTATATTTGGAGTTTGCGTGTTCTCTCTCTCTCTCTCCGTGGTGGTCGCGTGGATTTTTTTTCGAGTCCCCTAGTTTTTTCCCTCCACATTTAGAAAGAACGTGCGATGATAAGCCAATGCGTCGAGCTATCATTTGTGGCCAGGTTGCTTCTGAATAAGAGCTACATAGCGCATTAGGGCCTTACCTGGTAAACTTTTAAAAACCATTGGAACCTCATTTGACAATAGCAAAATATGATAATTGTTGTTTTACCCTTTTATCTGGCAACAAAACTGACACCTTTTTTACAAGAAGTCATGTTTGCATTGATCACAATACCTGCAGTCGGAATGCAAAAAAAAACATAACTCTGATAATGTATGCACTGTCCTTGAAGTTGATTGGTCCACACCCGAAACAGCTTTCCTTAGAGCCTAGTCTCACATGGTGTTGGACCAGATGACGCCTTTTGGCTCCTTTTGGCGTCATCTGGTCCAACATTATGTGAGACTAGGCTCTAAGGAAAGCTGTCTCGGGTGTGGACCAATCAACTTCAAGGACAGTGCATACATTATCAGAGTTGTGTTTTTTGTTTGCATTCCGACCGCAGGTATTGTGGTCAATGCAAACATGACTCCTTGTAAAAAAGAGGTGTCAGTTTTGTTGCCAGATAAAAGGGTAATGATCAACTTTTAAATAATTAGACTGCCCAGATACAAAACGAGGATCTTGGCAGTGCTATCTCGGTGTGTGTGTGTGGCACAGCATCAACCTCCTGAGCCCACTCAGCCAACTCTCGGCAATCGATGACAATCCATGAATCACCGTGAAAAATAGTTGCCCACGTGTCAGGCACTGCTTTGCACAAATAAACAAACGCCACTATGCATATATAAAACGAATATATTAATGCTCGGTGTGTACTAACGGGAACGTTGTGGCGAATTTGAAATGCTGAGCAAAGTAAAAGAGAATACAATAAATAGATAAATACTTGCAGAGAAGAGAGTTTTGGCATGGTTATATTTTTTACGGGATACGTTCTACTATATGTTGCTTGCGATTAAAATTAATGCATGTCTGTTATGTTTTTTATTATCTTGATGAATTACATCCACAGCCATGTAAAACTTTGTCTTCCCTTTGCGATAAAAAAGTCGAGTTTTACAGATATGAGAAACAATATTCTTGGGTCTTTCGGTAAAGTCACGTAGATGGGTTCAAAGAAAATAACAAAAAACCACGACGTTTAGATCGCAACACAAGCGGTCGTCTTCAGGAAAAGGGGGGTTAGCTACGAAGGCAAACTGTTTATAAGGGTTTGAAATGGGCGTAGCCCAAATGTCAACAGCCAATGATAATGTAAGTGGTTTTCCACCAATCAAAGAGCTGCCAGGTGAAAATTTGCATGTTAAAGAGAGATTAGCATGTTAATGTAACCAATGGGTCGGCGTGCGAAGTGACTAAGCGCGCAAGTTTGAAATGGGCGTAAAGCACAACTAACATCGGACGGTGGTAGGATGGGAACATCATAGCCAGTTATGACTTAAACTGGTTGTACCCATCTTCTCGGTTGAAATTGTGTCTGTGTCTATATATATGGATGGCTTCATGAACGAATCTTTGTTGATAGCCAGTGGGCTTGCAAAGTACATTCGGCTTAGAGAAATCAATTTCGTGTAAGCCCACCGCATTAAAACAATGATCAGCCACGGCTGAGGTATTGGTCCTACCGTGTTTCAGATCTGCCATATGTTATTTTTTGTTATTTTCTTCGAACCTATCTACGTGCCTTTACCGAAAGAACCAAGAAGATGAATCCCTGCAGTCACGAAATCTTTAAGTCATGAGCAACAATTTTAAAGTCATGCTGACCCCATTCCAAGTCTCTACGCCCCGCCCCCTCCTTATGCCCCACCTCTTCCTCTCTACGCCCCGCCCCCTCCTTATGCCCCACCCTTTCCTCTCTACGCCCCGCCCCCTTCTTATGCCCCACCCCTTCCTCTCTACGCCCCGCCCCCTCGTTATGCCCCTCTTCCTCTTTACGCCCCGCCCCCTTCTTATGCCCCACCCCTTCCACTCTACGCCCCGCCCCTCGTCATGCCCCACCCTTTCCTCTCTACGCCCCGCCCCCTTCTTATGCCCCACCCCTTCCTCTCTACGCCCCGCCCCCTCGCTATGCCCCACCTCTTCCTCTCTACGCCCCGCCCCCTCGTTATGCCCCAACCCTTCCAAATTAAGCCCATATTGTATCTTAATTTGGAGCTTTCGTAACTGCAGGAATTATTCTTTGGTTCTTTCGGTAAAGTCACGTATAAAGATAAAATAATAAATTAAATACTAGCATACGACGTTTCGATTGCAACACAAGCAATCATCATCAGGTATAAATGAAATAGAAACACAAATCTAGCATACTTAGAAATGTAATGTACATAGAGAGAGAACAAACTATTGTATCTCCTCCTTTGACGCCTTTCCTTTTTAGGACCCGCCCCTTGTTATTTAAGCCCCTCCTGCTTTCTGTTTAGGACACGCCCATTTCCCCAGACACGGAGTTGGGCTGTATGTCTGTCTGTGTGCATGTTGAGCTTCTTTCGCACCGTACCAACCATGCTAATCGGAGGTTCAGGGTTGGGTTCATCTGGGTGGTGTTGATTGTATAAGTAGGGGAGGGGGGCAGTGTCCGTACGCAGAAGTAGGAGGTTGTGATGAGTGACTTCACAGAACTTCGCACAGACAACAAAAGTTATTGTCACCAAGGCAAACAATTTCTGAATTGTCTTTTGCTAAATGTCTATCACCTTTTTGCAGCAACGTTGTCTTGACAGCCTCTTTAGGGAGACATCGCAAATCTGAACCACAATGCTCTCAATGCAAAACAGATAAGTGCTATTAATGTTTCCTCACAGCTGAGAAGGGCTGCAATGAAAACATTACACTGGTGGTGGCTTTTGTAGAATAATCACCGTCAAACAAACCGTGCATCATGGCCGATTCAATGATTCTGATATGAAGACTTGGCAGGTGCTTGCTTAGTATCGTCCTTCAACGAGTGGACTCAGCAGCCTGCCCCCCTCCCCAGTTAGGGTTCTTTTGTACCACTTATTCATTGGCCCCTTAAGCCGCCCTTCCTTACGCGGTGTTGATGTACGGCCTGAGCTCCAGATCGTGCATGCTTATTGTGTACACGAACATGTCCTTGCTCTTCTCGGTGCAGTCCTTGCAGTAGATTCCAGCGCGGCTGCAGAACACCTTCATAGCGGCCCTGGCCGCCCCGCGGAACTGGCTGCCCGACACGAAGAGGATGAGCGGGTCCATGAAGCAGTTGCAGCTGCAGATGAGCAGCGACACGTAGAAGCCCTCCATTGCCATCTGGTTGAGGGCGCAGCTGTCCGGGAAGTAGATGTGCACGGTGACGAGCAAGACGCGGCATATGTGCACCGGCACGAAGCAGAAGGCGAAGATGACGAGGATGACGATGATGGAGCAGGCAGCCCTCTTTCGCGTTCGCACGAGCATCGGGTTGGTGCTCTGGCAGAGCAGTATGCGAGCCATCTTGACCTGGACGACGACCATGATTAAGAACGGGATGAGGAATCCGATGAAGACCTCCACGGTGTTCCAAATCCGGAAAGTATGCATGACGCCCAATTGGTTGAAGCTCAGGCACTTTGTGGTGTTGCTCTGGTTGTAGGTGAGGTTGAAAATTAAGGGCATGCCTATCTGGGGTATAATAGCCAAGGCCCACATTGCCAGGCTTATGATCTTGGCGCGCCTCACCGAACTTTGCCGGAGTGAGCGCAAGGGCTTGCCGATCGCCTGCCACCTCTCGACGCTGATGCAAGTGAGGAAGTAGATGCTGCCGTACATGTTGGTGTAGAACAAGACCGCCATCAGGTCGCAAATGAACTCCCCCAGGTGCCAGTCGTTGAAGTTCAAGTGGTAGGCGATCCTCATGGGCAGCTGGAAGACGAAGAGCAAGTCGGCAATGGCCAAGTTGAAGAGGTAGACGGTGAAGCCGCTCCACACCTTGATGTGCCACCAGGTGATCCAGATGGTGAACAGGTTGCCCAACAATCCGAAGACGAACTCGAGGATGAGCACGGGGGGCATCACTTTGGGGAGAAAGTCCTCTTGGAAAATGCAGACGTCGCCGCTGTTGCGTCTGTCGAACGTGATCGGCACCGCATCTGCCCGGCCGTCTGGAGACATCTTTCCCGACGTTGCGAGTTTCTGCCTCGAGCTGGAAAAGAGGGGCAGTAAGCAGACGTTAACACCACGACGGCGCGAGAGGGAACGCGTCTGGTTTAGAAGTGCGTAGTTTTATGCTGTCGGTTATGCTAAAAGTGAAAAAAATAAGAACATAAAAATTAGAATTGCCAAGTGGTCAATTGTTCCCAAAAAAAATTATTGCAAAGCACGAATTTATTGGTGATGTATTTGTTAGTGATTGAATCTGGTGCACAAGCAATGCAATGTATCGACATTTTGCCAAATTTTAAATGCAAAAACACAAATTAAAATCTGAAAAGAAAAACAGCAATTTAATACAATACACTATTAGACATTATTGTAAAAAAGTAATAAAAAGTGATTTTTTTTTTTATTTTAGGCAGAAAATTCGTTTTAAAATAAAAAAAAAATCTGGGGGGGGTGACCCCCACACCCCCTGGAAGATTTGGTCCCCCCCAATGTTGACTCCATGGCTACGGCCTTGACTCAAAGTAATCTGTAATAATCGATCATTACAGTGGATCATCGATAATTCGGAGGCTTCGAGGGGGGCGCCGGAATAAAAACAAACGCCGGACAATCACTCAATCATGTTCTTTGGGTCTTTCGGCGAAGTCACGTAGATAGGAGGAAAAATAGCTTTTTTTTTCCTCCTGATTACGATCGCTTGGGTTGTGATCGAAACGTTGTAGTTTTTGGTTTTTTTTTATTTGTATTAATTTGAACCTATCTACGTGACTTTACCGAAGGACCCAAAGAATATGAATTCCTGCAGTCACGAAAGCTTTAAGTTAAGAATCACTAAATCGTTATTTAAAATTAGCGTAATTTCCCGTCGTCGTAAATAAGCTAATGCAGTATAAGTGACAACTACAAGCCATATCACCCAATGATCGTCGTATTGTATAATATACAACAAGTGTAATTGCCCGTCATATAACGGGTTAAAACAAAATCAATTTATTGAAAAAAGACTCAACATGATTAAGATTGTATTGAATGTATTTAATTAAACATTTCTCTATATACGTCACATTTTGTGTAAATTGTCTTTCATAGATTTTGTTATTTATTGACTGAATACCCACCCATTAAGCACAACCAACAGAGTGTCAGGCGCTCGGCACAGATCACCAATTCTACGTGAATACAGCTGATTTTTTTGCATATTATTGAATGACATTGTGTTTTTAGGTGTTGTGTAATGTTTTTTTGTGTTTTAAATTCGTTCGCGATATTAAATTGGCATAAATCGAGAAAATATTTAGAACAATTTATATCCTACTTTAAAAAGTTACTGTTTTTACTTTAACGCTCCAATCTCCAAGATTCTGCCCGGGGTGATGCGTATACGTGCAGCATTTTCATTGTTCAAGTTGTATGTGTGTAGTGTATAATAATGTACCGTACATAATATTAGAACACTCAAAATCAAGCGCTGCTAATTTGTTCTGTCACACGCACGTGACGCTGCCATGTCGCCGGATTGGTGACAGCCTTTGGAGCGGTTTTGCCGGATCGGGCTCCTGGATAAAGTTGAAGGCAGCCGGATAATCGCGCAAACAAGAGGATTTTTTTCCTCTTGTTTTTTTTTTCTCACGTAAAACAGTAAATTCAGCTGTGATCACCTGATGACGGAGACTTGTGTTGCCTCCGAAACGTCGTGATTTTTATTTTATTTTTTATTATTATTTATATTATATTTTTATTTATTTTTACCTACGTGACTTTACCGAAAAACCCTAAGAGTAAGAGGATTATAATCGACGATCGAATGTAAATCCTCATCGCGGCAAAGCATCGCTTCCATCACGCGACAACTTGGCAGGAAACCTCTGCGGAGAATGAGTCGCGAGGTTTAAAAACATAAAACAACTGTCATAAATATTACTACTTCGACTGATAAAAAATAATCATCATCATCATCTCTCAAGCGTTCACCGGGGTACCGCTGCTGCTGTTACTGCTGCTGGCAACTTGATGAGTTGAATTCAACTGCTTGAAGAATTTAAATGCTTCAACAACGCAGAGAGCTACCCCGGACAAAAATTATAATAATTTGAATTTATAAAATGCCCGTAAACAATCGTTCCCAGGGAGGAGACGAGCGCATCAGCCCGTTGACGGTTCTGGTGCGGGCTGACGGGTACACACCGCCTGGTGCCTTCGAAGAATGTCAAAGCCAGGAGGAGTAGGTGGGATGATACTCTTTGATTCTTACCTACGTGACTTTACCGAAAAATGTATGGACCCTCGCAGTCACGAAAACTTGAAATCTAGGTGGGATGATGTTTGGATGTCGAATGAGGTGGCTTATTTACCCCAGTGTTTTAATGCGCTCGTGTATCAAAATAAAAAAAGCCATTCAACACATCCATCAACAGCATTTCCAAAAGCACAACTACTTTTGCCTCACTGCCAACGCAAGCATCGTCATATAATTAGTTTTTTTTTATCATCATAATTTATAACAATAATAATAGCAACAATTCCCTACCAGTGATTGAGCAAGGCTGGACTTCCAATCTTCCGGAGGAACCCGAGGCACGCGCAAACCCGGCCAGCCGCAGCTCGAGTCGGCCCGTCTGCTGGTTCAGTAAGCGCCAAGTTGCACCGTGGTGGTGGTGGTGGCGGTGGCGGTGTGGGATCGGACTGGCAAGGTGCCTCGGCTAGAGTTCGCCCATGATTGCGGGTCCAAAGGTCAACGTCGCTGAGATTGACGGGGGGGTGGGGGGTGTTTTTTTTTATTTCAATCGGCATCGGGCGATTCGCTTCGTGCATCTGCGGATGCTGTTCGTTGTCGCGTCGTACGAAAGAAACGAAACAAAGTGAGCCGTGTAAAACTCGGCGCTGCACGGGAAGCGTTAAACAACGCCGCGGGCTTGCAGAGTACGTGAATGTGTAAGCAACAATTGGGTAGGGGTGGAGGTAGAGGGGGGGGAGGCAGTTTGGTTGCTGTTGGGACGAGTTGGGGAGACATTTTTGTAATGACTGTTCTATGCTGACAAGGAGATAAAGTAAATATTTATAAATAAAGACCTTAATCCGTATGTCTCAATAACCTCCAGGGTACTTCCCGACAAGGTACAAGGCTGAAATTTGGTACAGATGTTCCTTTTAGGACACACATAGGAAAAATCATACACTTTTCATTTTAAGGCCCCCAAATTTCGATTTTAAGTACCCCATAAACATGTTTGTGGGCGGTGTCATTCAGAAACCGTTCAAAATTTAACATCGCCGGGTTTTTTTTCGTTTGATAGAGCGTTACACAGCAAAGAAAATTCATGCGAGAACCATTGTTCTACCCTTTACTGTTTTTGAGATAGTTCGGATTCAATCGGGTTTGAAGGGAAAAAACGCATTTCATGATGTTCAAATCTGAATATTTCGAAAACGGTAAAATATCGGGAGCGTCCTCTCCTAGACTATTAAATTAATTATGTTTTGTTCTTTCTAATAAAAAAGAACGGAATCTTTAAATTGATCGGTTTCTGATGGGTACGTCTTAAAATATAAGAAATTGAATCAAGTCGTCAACAATTTTTGTGTTGCTGAAAAAAAAAATTATTGGAGTAGTTGTTCATGTCTGATCGTAAATACAAATTGTAAAAAATAAAAATCCGGTTAATTATTATATTTATTGAAAACTTTTGCCTGCCGAAGACAGGCTTTATGAACGAGTATGTAATAATTGCACGTGGAAGAAGACAACCTGATGATGCAGGCAGTGATGAGAAGGAAACTGACACTATTTGGACACATACAGAATGCGGGATGGACAACGAGCAGGAACATTTCAAAGTGTGGCGTTGTTCGGTAAAAATGCAAGGAGACAGAAAAGAGAGGAAAGTCCGAACAAGGGTAGTGACGACGACGACCTAAGAGATTGGTGCCAGACAAGATGCGGTCACTACTTGAGCCGTGTTGGCACTACAAGACAGATGAAAGTGGAAACAAGTGACGAAATGTGCAGTGGATACCTATTACGGGCTATCTGCCAATGGTCCGTGATGATGATGATGATGCTGCTGAATGGCACGCTTGGCAAATGTGAAACATTAAATGGATCGACGGGCACACGCATGCACAGGCAGATAATTGACGCAGAGTGCTTTCCAGAAAACAAATTCCTGCGGAGGGAGCTGGTAGGAACGTTGGGTTGCTCGGTCAATGGCCAGGGTCAACGGCGGCGTGGTGTATTCCGCAAATATGCCCGACTGTGAGGGCGGGCACAAGCCGGCGTGAGTAGGTTAAACGTTAAGTTTTATAAGGGCACCACGGGGTGACCAGCCCCTCCCCACCCAGCCCCACCCCTCCCACCCCCCTCCCAGCCCCTCCCCACCCTCCCCACCCAGCCCCACCCTCCCCACCCAGCCCCTCCCCACCCTCCCCACCCAGCCCCTCCCCACCCTCCCCACCCAGCCCCTCCCCACCCTCCCCTCCCCACCCAGCCCCACCCTCCCCACCCAGCCCCTCCCCACCCTCCCCTCTCCACCCAGCCCCTCCCTCCCCACCCAGCCCCTCCCCACCCAGCCCCTCCCTGCACGCGGACGGACACAATAATCCCCTGCGGGCTGGTGTAACCAGGAGGTTCCTACCAGTATATGTTTGTTATACCCGAATACGCAACAAAATATGGGGAAATAATAAATGGCTGTAAAATATTGAATACGTAACAATCAATATGATATTTTTTAAAGTGTGTTTTATAATCGGGTCAGAACGTTACAACAACAAACAATACAAAAACACGATAGCAGTGCAAAGTATAAGAACGGTAAGCAGATTACAAAAAATATATACGCATTAAACAAAACAAAATCACCAGGAAAGCCCACTGAGGTTTAAGCTTATTGATGAGAAGGGACCTGGACACAAATGATAGCTCAGCCAAGTGGCTTATCGTTTTGGAAATGTATCGCTAGCCAAATCTAAACGCTTGATTCTAAATGTGGAGGGAAAAAAGAAAACGGAGGACCCGGAGAAAAATCCACGTGACCACGGGGAGAGAGACACGCAAACTCCAAATTACAGATTCCAAGAACACAGGATGAGATGTTACTATCCTTTGTGCAAGCACTTCCAAGAGTTCATGAACAGTGAGCCTGGTGAAATTTGGGGAGCGCATCGTCAGTAGTGAACCTTTGGTTCCTAGGGTGTTTCGGCCTTTCATACTATACACCCTCCCCAAAGGTGGCCAGCGACAGGGTGATCAATCCTACGCTTGAGTCCCATTCCCAATTAGTCATAGGAGTTGCCTTGTTGTTGATAGCCAACATCCCATCAGGGTCGGGATCAAAACCCGCGACTTTCTGTATACTAGGCGAGGTAGTTAACATCTTGCCACCGCTGTATTATTCATATGTGCTGTATGTGGCAGTGCTGACGTCAGTAGAAGCAAAGCCACTATTCCACGTGGGGGAATGATCACTGAAACTCCGGTTTAATTTGTTTGCACTATCTCGTTGGAATCAGATGTTAAGCTATTTAAAGAGCATTGACAAAAAAAAGACAAATGTGGGCAATGCCTAATGTAAGTTAGTCTTTTTGTATAGCAGTGCAGCGTAATGGGTCGCATTGTCGCGATAGTAATGAAATGGTGACACTACCACTGCTGTATATATCGGCACTAGTTTGCAGAGAGTTGAACTCAAGAAGCCAGCATCAATCATTCGGAGTTTATTTAAAGGCGCCTTTCTTAAAGAAAAGAAAACAATACCACTCTAACGAACTGATTATCCTCCAGTCAAACTTTTAAAACGATGCAATTAAAAACAATTACACAGCAATAATTAGCGAAATCTACAACCGCACATTTTGTAAACGCGAAGTAAATCATCATCTGTTGCACGTCGGGCTGAACAGATAACGCTGTAAGTTTTTTTTTTCTTTTAAACTTTGGACGCTGGGGTATTCGTGGTACCCGCTCCCCCTTCTTTGATTGATTGATGGAATTTCCCAACCATCAAACGCCTCCTCGGTGCGGTGGGGGCGTGCGATCTCACGCGGGCGCAGGTGCGTTGTATAAATATTTGGACAATTCCAATCAAGTCACACGCCGAGCTCGATGCCAATAACTGCAGGCTCCGGAAAGCTGCAGGCTTCGTGCTGCTTGGAAGCGAATCATCAAATAACACATTCCTGCGGAGGGAGCTGGTAGGAACGTTGGGTTGCTCGGTCAATGGCCAGGGTCAACGGCGGCGTGGTGTATTCCGCAAATATGGCCGACTGTGAGGGCGGGCACAAGCCAGCGTGAGTAGGTTAAACGTTGAGTTTTACTGGTAGGAACCTCCTGGTGCTGCACCTACTGGATATCTGTGAAAAAAGCTTCATAGCTCATCGGATTTCTCTCGTACAAATACATATTCTGATTCTAAAGACGTGTGCCTTGCGGCAAATAGGGATTGGTTCCCGACTAGGCCACCTTGTGTATGTGGAGTTTGTACAGGGGTGGCCTAGAATGTATGGCTGCGCCGCTACTAATTGCCAATAAGACCGAAGCCATATTCATCGGCTCCCCTCTGCATCTTTCTAAAATTCTTTCGCCTCGTTCGTTGATTCATGGTCACGATGGCAGTCCCACACGGGAGGTCAGAAACCTCGGGGTTCAATTTGACCAGTCGTTATCGTTTGAGGCACATATATCTAAGGTGGTTAAAATGTCATTTTTCCACCGAATAAATATTTGCCAGAATGCATCGCTTCCTGTCACCTGCTGACTTGGAGAGACTGGTCCATGCTCTTGTGTTTTCTAACTCGAGAATTGTAACGCCTTACTGGTTGGGATACCGAATACAGTGCTGGGCAGTCTGTAGCTTGTTCAGAATGCAGCTGCTAGAGTGATCACACCACGTACGCAATTCCGTGAGCACATAACACCCAAGGTCCTCTTATCTTTTCATGGGCTACCGGTCAAATTCCGAGTGGATTTTAAGATATTGCTTTTACCCTATGAGGCTTTGAAAGGGCTCACCACCCCACATTATTTGCAGTAACTAATACCATTATTTATTCAATCAAGGTCCTGAAGACCTTCTAATCTCTAACTGCTCAGCACTCCCAGGTCTACAGGTTGTGCTCTTTTGGTGAGCGGTGCTTTTGTTCGCGTGGTCACCTCAAGCTGTGGAACGCCTTGCCACTTCAAGTCAGGCAATCAGAGTTTCTAGGTATATTTAAGTTTGCTTTGCAAACCCCAATCTCTTTAAAGTGGCCTTCCCTCTTTAGTTCGGTCGGTTGCCTCTGGTTCTGTTTTTGTTTGCTGCTTTTCATGCATTGCGCATTCGGGATCCTAGGGTAAAATTTATTGTGACCCCAAAATAATTGACCCTGAACATTTTTGTTCCTTGGCATATTTGTGTCTGCTTTAAATAAACCTTACCTTAAAAAAACATAAAGCTTTCGATAAATTAAACGGGGGTCACAAGACATCTGGACCACCTTGTACATCAATTGGAGATCACAAGACATCTGGACCACCCTGCAGATTAATTGGAGATCACAAGACATCTGGACCACTCTGTATATTATTTGGAGATCATAAGACACCTGGACCAACCTGGAGATCAATTGGAGATCACAAGACATCTGGACCACCCTGCAGATTAATTGGAGATCACAAGACATCTGGACCACCCTGCAGATTAATTGGAGATCACAAGACATCTGGACCAACCTGGAGATTAATTGGAGATCACAAGACATCTGGACCACCCTGCAGATTAATTAGAGATCACAAGACACCTGGACCAACCTGGAGATCAATTGGAGATCACAAGACATCTGGACCACCCTGCAGATTAATTGGAGATCACAAGACATCTGGACCACCCTGCAGATTAATTGGAGATCACAAGACATCTGGACCAACCTGGAGATCAATTGGAGATCACAAGACATCTGGACCACCCTGCAGATTAATTGGAGATCACAAGACATCTGGACCACCCTGCAGATTAATTGGAGATCACAAGACATCTGGACCACTCTGTATATTATTTGGAGATCACAAGACACCTGGACCAACCTGGAGATCAATTGGAGATCACAAGACATCTGGACCACCCTGCAGATTAATTGGAGATCACAAGACATCTGGACCACTCTGTATATTATTTGGAGATCACAAGACATCTGGACCAACCTGGAGATTAATTTGAGATCACAAGACATTTGGACCACCCTGCAGATTAATTGGAGATCACAATACATCTGGACCACCCTGTACATCAATTGGAGATCACAAGACATTTGGACCAACCTGGAGATCAATTGGGAGTACACTCCTGGGTGTTGCAACGTCACCCACGACTTCAAAAACTTGGCAAAACCCTCCTGAAAATAAGTTGATATTTTCCTGATCAAACAAGCATAGTAGTAATAAATAATAATGAGTGTAATGTTTACATGCAATATTAATGCTTCTGTTGGTGGCAGTGTTTATAGCTTCATGTACGTTTCCTCCAAATTAGCCAGCATATGTTTGTGTTTGAGATTTGTTTGTCTCTGTCGTGTACGCGACATTACAACATTCTGTTTCATCCTCATTAGACCTCCTTTGCCAGTAACAAAATATAATAATAGGGGTTTTCCCCTTTTTTCTGGCAACAAAACTGAAACCCCTTAACGAGGATTCATGTTACTGCATTAACCACAATACTTGCAGTCAAAATGGTCGAGCACCAATTTGGCCGAGGCTCAAAAGAAAGCCGTCCCTTGGTGTAGACCAATCCGTTTCAAGGACAATGCATAGATGATCATAGTATGTTTTTTGTTTGCATTTTGATTGCAAGTATTGTGGTTAATGCAGACATGAATCCTTGTTAAAAGGTTTCAGTTTTGTTGCCAGAAAAAAGGGGAAAACCCCTATTATAACATTATGTTTGACACAATGGTCCACATATTTTTGTAATGCCTTTATTCAACCTCTCTCTTTTCTCTTTGTTTGCCCACAAAGCCTCGCCGAGTGTCGTGACTCCCATTCAGAATTTGTATTCATGTTGGAGGAATCCGATGAGCTATGAAGCTATTTATTTCACAGATGTCCAGAATGTTCAGGAAGATGCTGCCAAGTTTCCACATTGCAGATTGTTTTTGTTTACCATGCGGGTCAGGCCCATGACCAGTTAATATTTCGCTGCCCACTCACATTAGCCATAGCTGGGAATCGAACCCAGGTGGCTGTGTGCACAGCGCAATGCGTGTGTCATTGAGACAATCCTTAAACTGCCAAAAACAAGAAAACCCTTCCGACCAACCAGACACATGGTGGAGACTCGTCTGCATAAATTGTTATTGTCTCAATCTTAATTTTGGAGCTTTCGTGACTGCAGGAATTATTCTTTGGTTCTTTCGGTAAAGTCACGTATAAAGATAAAATAATAAATTAAATAATAGCATACTACGACGTTTCGATTGCAACACAAGCAATCATCATCAGGTATAAAATAAATATTTTTGTTGCTATTTCTTTTATACCTGATGACGATTGCTTGTGTTGCAATCGAAACGTCGTAGTATGTTGTTATTGTCTGCTACTGCTGCCGAATATTCTCCAAACATTTTGGCTGCCGTGCCACGCGGAAGCCGCGCTTCCTTCACGCCAACTCCGCGTAAGCTCGCTCTGAACTTTTGCGGCCGTAATTGTGGCTAAAGTCCCCCCCCCCCAAAAAAAAATCGTGCACGAGCCAAAAAAGATCCGCTGGCGATAATCGACACACGGTGCAAAGTGCGGTGCAGGTGTCTGCCCACGATGTGGGGAGCGCCGGTCAGAGACTAGGTAAATATATAGGTGGAAATGTTTGTTCGCAGTTCGTTTCTAGTATTCTGAGTCTGTGGCCCGTAACCCAAAACAACCCTTGGGCTATCAGCACGTGGCCCCTGGCGCGCGCTCAGGGTACGGCGTGTGAACAGAACACGTCACCTGGATTTCACATTGGCGGTGGGTTCACGCGGGTGCAGCCGTTTCGTTTATTTATTATCTGTCCCCCCTTTGACATTCTCGCGTGGCCTCGAAAAGGAAAAAAAAGGAAATCAAATCACAGTGCGAGTGGCGCTGTCCCACGCACAGACGATAAAAGCCACTTCCATTGAGCTGTCATTTGTGAAAGCCAGGTCGCTTCTGAAAAAGAGGCTAATTGCTCAGTGGGCCTTACCTGGCCAGATAAAAAAAAACATAGTTTAGTTTTAATTGTACATATATAAAACAAATCATTACCTTTCCTATATTTTGCACCACTATTGTGTTCTTGTATTGTTCGTTGTCGTAACGTTCTGGCCGGGCCCCTTTACCGGACATTTGTGAAAAAGAGCTTTATAGCTAATCGGATTCCTCCAGTATAAATAAATATTCTGATTATTCATAATCAGTTTAACACGTAGGCTTTCGCGACCAATATTATTCATAATCAACGCTTTTGGGTTTAGATCGCGTTATTTATAAATGTGTCGTAACCCTCCACCACCCGACACCGCCAATCATTAAAAAGGTGTCACGTTGACAAAAGCAAATATTCTGATTATGTCCACGCAAACGCATGCGGCTGTTAATGCAATGTGGTGTCCGTCCCCCCTCCCAGCCCCCCCTGCTTCCGCTTTCTCAGCTGGCCCCGGCCACCGCAGAGACAGATTGCTTTCAGGAACAAGCTTCAAAACAAAAACAAATCGGCGTACGGTGATTGAGTGTGTGTCCCCGCGCCGAGCGGTCTGACGCCAATGTGCGGAGCCTGCACGCGCGTTCTCACGTCGGAAGTCTGCGTATTCCTCGGGCAAAAACTAACGCGGCCTCGTCTCGCCTTTTTTTTAAAAGAAAATCTTCCGTCAGATGAGCCGGCAAATGACTAATTGGGAATGGAACGCAAGCGTAGGATTGATCACCCTGTCGCTGGCCGCCTTTGGGGAGGGTGTATAGTATGAAAGGCCGAAACACCCTAGGAACCAAAGGTTCACTACTGACGATGCGCTCCCCAGATTTCACCAGGCTCACTGTTCATGAACTCTTGGAAGTGCTTGCACAAAGGATAGTAACATCTCATCCTGTGTTCTTTGGAATCTGAATATGTGCGACACATGACCAGATATTTTTTTCGAAGGTGAATCATCGAAAACACAAATTAAGCAAGCACAACTACTGTGTTTCATCAAACCCCTATGTATTTATTCACATTTTTTTTTACGATTGAGAACAAATGCGGTCGGCACAAGGTTAAGAACCACTCACTGTCCTACGGGATGCTTATTCTTGGGTTTTTTCGGTAAAGTCACGTAGGTAAAAAATTAAAATTAATAAAAGTAAAATAAAATAAATTATTTTAATTTTTTACCCACGTGACTTTACCGAAAAAACCCAAGAATATGAATCCTTGCAGTCACGAAAGCTTCAAATCTAGAACTACGGGATGCTGCCACAGTAGTGTAGTGGTGAGCACACTGGACTTGCAATCCAGAGGCCATCGGTTAGTTGAAACAATGGGGCGGCAAGTTTCTTAAATCCCCCTGCCACACCCCCCCCTCACCGCCCCCACCCCCCTCACCCCGACGCCTCTGTCCAGCCAGCGGTATAAATAAATGGGCTCACCCACAGCCAGTCGATCGGCAGTTCACATGTCGTGGGATAGAGTGTGGCTCCTTCCACAGCTTCCGAGATGTGTGGACAATGTGTAAGAGTAGGCCAAGGTACGTTGCCCTCCCACACAAACTCCGTCCATGCCTGCCCCCCCCCCCGTCCCCCCCCCCCAAACTGAATCTGCCCGTAGGTATACTGCATCCTGCCAGTGGGGGCATTCGCGTGATGGGACGAGGCCTTCCCTCACCCCAACACCTCATCTCGCTACCACCATCACCGCCGCCGCCGCCACTCTCCCCATGAAAACACCGCTAATTGCCGTGCGTTTTCCGAGCTAATTGACGTTAATCCAACACCCCCCCCCCCCGCCTTCCATCTACCAGCAGGACAATTATTGCGGGGAAAAAGCTCGAACACAAATAACCTTTTACATTTGAGAAGGGCGCCACACTTTCGCCTACGCTGGTAATTGTAGCGGGTCTCGTAAAGCCAAATTGTTGCAACATCCTCAACGCCGCGACCCTCCCAGCAACGGCAAATAAAGAGGCGGCGATGATTATTTTTTAGTCCGCACGTACGGGGGTGGGGGTGAGTGGGAATAAAATAAAATAAAATCTATAACTAAACGCATTTGAACAAAGCAACAAAAAACAACACGGTGTGTTTAGTTAAGCGAGTTGTCATTGCTCACGTTTAGGGTCGGGTTTTTTAATCTCTCTCTCGCAATTTTATTCCACTTGTGCCTCGATTCTCGCAGACTTCCCACGCTTGCTCACCCTGTGTTGCCAACTGTGATTCAAAAGCCGAATGGCTCACAGGGCTATACCTAATAAATTCACTTGAACTGGAAATTGTGTACCTGGCGTCTGTTCCACGCACCCCCCCTGTTCAAATTCCAACGGTTACATTTCCAAGCCACTTAAGCGTCCGGCTCTTTGATGATGCAAACATTTATACAGATTCCCAGTCAGTGCTAGTGCAGGGCCTGTAGCATGATGTTATAAAGGGGCCCTATAAAAAAAAACACGCATAAACATTAAAACACTAATTTGTAACTTGCAGAGTAAAGTAATTGTATTTTTCATTTACAACACAGCCAGATAATACGACAAATCGCTAACCTTAAACACCCAGTCGTGCATAAAAGTTGAAGGCAGTATAGTACTATAGTAATAGAGCAAGTGCAGAATCACTGAACCGGAATTGATAGCTTGAAAGCATTTAGCGCGGGGCCCTTGAAAGTTCGGGGCCGAAAGCATATGCAGCTACTTTCCCTTCGACTCAGTCTCGTCTCTCATCTCCGAATGGGATCCAACCGCGCTTAGCCCATTTGCAGGACGTTCGCAATTGGAGCACACCGTGTCTGATCCCACCTCTGCCAAGACGTCTGACCAGTGTAGAAGAACAGGCCAAAGTACCGTTTACATGAGCTCTGTAGAGGCCCCTTCCGCCAGCAGGGGCGTGAGCGAGAAATTGCAGGGCTGTGCCTTTGCCTGTCGATTCATTCGTTTAAATGCACCTGGTTAGACGTGCGAGAGAAACGCGTGTTTTCGTTGTATTATTTGTTACTCCACCGCAGGATGTGAGGGCCTCACCACCACACCGTTCCGTTTCGCGGGGGGGGGGGGGGTTATTTTGACCATACTTCACCACGCCGGTCGGTAAGGGTTCGTGACGCCGGCGAGCTCAGACGTTAAGAGACAAAACCAATGTTGCCATTGATGTATGTACTATGTTGGACTCCTATCGCGCCGTACGTAGCCAACCGTGCAGGTGCGATAGTGCTAAGGTTGAACTGTGTCGGTTTAACACGTAGTAGTAGGAGGCTTTCACTACCAATATCATCCATAAAATATTTTTTTGGGTTAGATCGCGTAAATATATAAATGTGTCGTTAAACCCGCCACCACCCGACACAGCCAACTAGTAAGGTTTGTCACGTAAACAGAACGTGGCCAATTCGTCCCTAGTACAGCACTAACCGGTATGTTGGAGAGCCAAGCCACAAAATTTACAATCTGAGTACGACGTTTCGCCAGTAATTACAACGGGCATTATCAGGCAGACAGCCAGATTTGTGGATAAATCCTCCTGTTTCGTTCCTTGAATAGAGGGGTAGGTGTGATGACGTCACTTGTGAGCCCTTCACGTGCGAAGGGGTGGGATTAATTAATTCATATAAATAACAATTGGTATCCATTGCCGGTTGAGTTATTCATCTGGTAATCAACGAACATTATCTATGCACGTTGTTATTGTACCGCCTGTCGTTTGCGTGCAATAAAATAGCAGCAACTGTCATTGCGTCGCCCTGCCCCGTCGTTTGTGAGCCGCTTGCGAGCCGCAACTGAGTCTGAGCTCGCTTGCTGGAGCGAAACGTCGGACATGGTGCCGGACGACGTGCGGCGCTAGCGGTTGCCGCCCAGTTGAAGAATCACAACGCAGCCTCACGATGATGCAATCACAGTTGTAACTTTATTACAATCAAAGCTAGAGAAAGGGAGTACGGAACACAATTACAAAAGGGGCATCTTAGAGTAGAGGCAGGAAGAAGAACAAATTAAACTCACAGACGTTCGTCAATCTTACGAAACGTAATAAAGCCGTTGTCTTTCCGCGTGTAGTTTTGTTGTTGTTGTTGTTGTTGCGGTTGCAATTGTCAAAGCGTTTGAATTAAACGATCCGGTTGAATACTCTTTGGTTGATAATTGTTTTTTTACCCTTCTATCTGGCAACAAAACTGACACCTTTTTTACGAGGAGTCATGTTTGCATAGACCACAATACCTGCAGTCATAATGCAAACAAAAAACATAACTCTGAAAAAGGTGTCAGTTTTGTTGCCAGATAAAAGGGTAAAAAACCAATTATCATATTTTTTACTGACAAATGAGATACCAATGGTACTCTTTGGTTCTTTCGGTAAAGTCACTTTAGCAAAAAAAAATTGCTGTGGTTTTCCCACCTGATGATGATTGCTTGTGTTGCGATCGAAACGTCGCGATTTAACTTATTGCATTTTATACCTACGTGACTTTACCGAAAGAACCAAAGAGTATGTATGGATCCCTGCAGTCACGAACACTTCAAATCTAGATTCATCCGGTTTAAAACAAAGGCCTCGTAGCGAAACGGCGGTTATGTCCTTCAGAATGCACTGCAACAAATTGCGAACTGACAATTGGGTGTTGTTGGAAATTAAAGCGGCACATTCAGGCGAGTGTGCGCGACCGTTTTCACGTCACAAATATTTCTGACGGGTGCCCCCCCCCCCTTGTGGATTTTATATTTGCACTCAGTCACATATTCACTTTAAGATGTTTTTTTGTTCATGTTTTTTTTGTTTGTTTGTTGCGGTTGCACCCGATTCAAGAGCCGAATGGCTCACAGGGCTATACCTAATAAATGAACTTGAATAAATGAACTTGAACTTGTGCATGGTACATCAGGGATGCATTTCGGCCGGAGCTGTCCAGTGCTGAGTTCCAGAAAATTACTTCTGCACTGCCGCGTGTTGGGGATGAGGGGCTTGGGGGTGGGTGACTGGTTGGGGGGGGGGAGGTGAAGATTCTGGGGGTGGAGTGGTGGATGGAGAGCCCCGGCAAATACTCCATGAGTTTAGTTAAGCAGTTATATATATCTATGATTGAATGTCATCGGCAATTAATCAACATTGCGAGTGTTTGTGTGAACTTTTTTGACCAGATAATATTTCACCCTAACCTTTGCCGTCTAGGAAACGTCGTACACTTTCAAATTTGACGCTACATCATGGGCGTTGTTTTATCTCAAATGTCCCATCAGCAACAACGGAAGAGAGAGAGAGATGGATTAGCGCAGCGTTCTTCACTAATTTCCAGAGGGAGGCGACTTTCACCGATAAGACATCACTGGGCGTGAGGGCCGCCACGCCTCTAAAACCACTGGGGTTTGACACCATTTGTGGATTGTCGAGGGCCACGCTAAAGGCCAACAAGACATACCAGTGGCCCGCGGGCCTCGCAAGGAAGTAAGCGGATCAGGAAGCCCCTGAAGACGGGAGACAGATGCCACGATGGATCATTACTCTAAGCGAGGGACCCGCAGACCTCCATCTCCTCTCCACTGATCTTTACAACCATACCCAAGTGCGACGGCGATCCGTCAGCCGTAGAGATCGGCGGTCAAACGCGTGGATTTTATTGTGAGAAACTACAAACGACTTTTTTTTTATGTTACCAGGTAAGGTCCACTGTAGCTGTAGAGCTCGTTTTCCGAAACGAACTGTCCACAAATGATAGCTCGATGAAGTGCTCTACCATGCGGAAATTTAAAGCGGA
Organism: Lampetra fluviatilis; assembly: GCF_964198595.1. Classification (NCBI taxonomy): domain Eukaryota; kingdom Metazoa; phylum Chordata; class Hyperoartia; order Petromyzontiformes; family Petromyzontidae; genus Lampetra; species Lampetra fluviatilis. The sequence continues at coordinate 3,222,761 of NC_136328.1, read as the reverse complement.
CAAATGCTCAAAACGCACGTTTCGAAATGTGGAGGGCGAAAAAAACCGGAGGACCCAGAGAAAAATCCACTCGAACACGGGGAGAACATGAAAATTCTAAATATACAGCAGCAGGCGTCAGGGTTGGTATCGGCAGGGTAAGGTAATTTACCCTTTTTACCGGGTAAAAGGGTAAAGGTGTCGACATGCCAAGGGGTAAGGGTAAAGGGTAGGGTAAAGGTAGGCTCGTTGCTTTTACCTTTTACCTTACCTGCTAAAGGATAAAGGTAGGGTAGAGTGATTGTATTGTGGTAAGGTAAAAGGTAGGGTAAAGGTAGGCTCGTTGTTTTACACTTTTACCTTACCTTGCCGAGGCCTACTCCTGTATACCAGGCGAGGCAGTTAACATCTCGCCACCGCGGCACGCGAGTTAGACTCGGTCGTGCAGCTTGGACGAATCAAATGAAAGTGAGTGAGCTGAATGTACCCAGCTGTTGTTTGTGTTGCAGTGACTGAGAGGGATGAGAGCGTGCATCTCGTTTACACACGGGAAGCCGTTTCTCCTCTTATGGATCGGGTGAAATATCAGTTCGCTGAAACACTCAACCGCACCAACAATCCACGTGATTGTTGGCGGTGACATTTATGCGTTTGCTTCATAAAAACAACTGAATCCCTGCCCACTTAAAGTCCATGGGTCAGAGCAGAAATTGGTAGCGCCTAAGATAGCAGCAATCGTTCCGTAAGAACTGCTTTTTGCCGTTTAGTTTGTTGTCCTTCCCCCGGGACACCTGCGATTAGCGCGGTTGGCTACGTACGGTGCGAAAGAAGTTCAACATACGCACACACGTAGTAGTTTCAGTTGAATTATAGGTAGAATGATTTGATAGCCCAATCATCATTTCATGTGCTTACACTTATCACACACGTTACTGCTATTGGCCACGTATCGAAGATGGAACCAGGCAAGTTACGCCAGCCCGGGTGGTCATTGATGATAAGATGTCCACTCTAGGCTCGTGTGGACTGTCACATACCACTTTTCAACATGCACAGTGTACTTTATTCCTGACAAAACAAAGGTTAAAGGCGAAATAATGTATCGTGGAAGTCGGATGTTACAAACGTTGCGTTGTGTGATCGTTAATTTGGACAGTCATTCACTCCCCCAATATACAGACACTTAGACTTAATACAGGCGCCCATGTTGAGTTTTTGTTTAAAATATGTAAATGTATTTCCACATACGGAACTTTATTTAACGAAGCCAATTTCACTCATTAATTTTGCGGGGAAGCATGCATAGCAGCAGCGATTGCATTTGCGTGCAAATATTTGTATTTGTTTAAATGAAATTTGGGCCACATCCTTACACACGATTTGCCAACTCTTCATCGTCGACTTTACGAGCACCTGGACGAAGTCGAAGCGTCATGTCGTTCGTTCACGAGTGTCATTCATTCGCCGATTCCATTCCCTTTGGCACGCGTCAGCCAGTAGGCCCCACTTTTGCAACAACTGCGTGATAATTCATTTTAAAAAAGAAGCATTTGTCTCTCTGAGATTGTCCGGCCGAAGTCGTCGTTCAATGCGTGATCCTGAGGGTAAACGAAACAACAACAACAACAACAAAAAAGAGATCTCAACCAAACATCCACGGCACACATATTTGATCTGCCAATCACACGCACCAATTCAAATAATCGGCCCATGCGCAGCTGATTCTACGTGGGATTGTAACAGTATGGAAGCACTGTGAGAGATGGTGACAGCTTAGGGGGAGGCATTCATCCAGCAGTGGATTGTTCACCGCTGATGATGATGATGATGATGGAGAGGAATTTACAGCCATGTTGTCAATCCACTGCTCGTGAGGGCCTGTTGACCATACTTCACTGCGCTGGTGCGTGCGGTTCGTGAAGGCGGAGGGGTGTAGACGTGGCAGCTTAGAAGTGCAGTACAACAATTGATTTTACTGTGCTGCCCATCAAGTAGCTCTGCAGCACCATGGCAACCGATGTTGAGTACCGTGATCACCCGGGCTCAACGCTGCTTCGCTTCTGAGGTCTGGCGACAATTGGGTGCATTCTGGGTAATGTAGTCATTGGTAAATACAACGTCTCAGCGGTAAGAGCGAGTTCAAAACCTTGTTGGGGGGTCGACTCAGCCCATCATCCCTCGAGGGTCGATAACAAAATAGGTACCACTTTGAAGGGAAGTCAACAGTGGTTGTCCTATGGGTAGACTTACCCCTCCCCCCACCCCCTGCCATAGGAATGTGGAATTTCCACCACTGGCTCAGAGCTGTAAACAGGAGACGCGCACCACCACGTTTGAGCAGTGAAATCACTTTGACTCTCACGAGGTCGCGCGTAATAATTGCGCAACAGAGGCAATTGGGAGCAAGGTTTTTTTAGGGCAAGTATTGATTTGGTCAGCTGTAGATGGTCAGCTGCAGCTTCTCATTGCTGTAGCTGCGGGTTGCGTGACATTGCACAATGTCTGTGACCGTATTCTCCAGATGATAAGGCACTACGGAGAGTCAGACGCACCCTAGACTTGTGCTCAGTGTCAGCAAACGTTACGCGCACGCGCGCGCACGCACGCACGCGCACGCACGCGCATGCACGCACGCGCACGCGCATGGACGCACGCGCACGCGCACGCACGCGCGCGCACGCACGCGCACGCACGCTTGTACACAGCTACCGGATTATAATTAAAGGGGGGGGGGGGGACATAGTGCGACTTATACTCCAGAGAATACGGCATCATTACAACTGCGGGTGTCAACAGCTGTTGAGTCGAACAGTTTACCTTTTGGCTGGGAGTTAAATCGTAGGCGTCGGTTGTGATTTGTGTTAAGGATAGAGTCACATTTTATTTCAAGGGTGGAGTGCCGGCCCGGAGTATGATGGATTGCTCAGGGGACCTAATGCAATGTCTCACCTTTAAGAGTTGTTAGCGGGGCGTTACACATTACCTGCAATACAAAATGAGCCAACGTATTTGAGGGGTTTATCAGAGAGAGAGAGAGAGATAAAGTGAGAGTGCACGTGCATTTCCCAAAGTATAAGTGGACGGTTTGCGTGTGTGTGTGTATGTACGTGTAGTGTAGCGGTTAGCGCGGCGCACTACAAACCTGGCGACCCGGGTTCGATTCCCGCTCACGGCCAATATCAGTGACGATTATCTGAACCGGTCCTGGGCCTCCCCTAGGTCGACTCAGCCTCAAATGAGTATCTGGTGCGATGTGTAAACAACGCCACTAGGGAGACAAAGGCGGCCGGGCGTGGTGTTGGCCACCCCACCCCCTCGTGTGGCGTGCCGGCCTTCATAGGTGCTCGCTAACAGCACTTGCCCCTACAGTCTGTTAAGGCTATAAGGGGGATCTTTGTCTTTGTTTGTGTATTATTATTACGCGGGATATCAGAGAGCAGTGACATGGTCGTTAGCGTGTGTCGGCAATTCGCCACGAGAGCCTGGGTTCGAATCCTGGCCATGCACATCAGCAATGCAACAACGGAGAGTCGGAATGTGAGCTGACCTTCCTCCGAGTTGCCTAACATTGAGTTGCCTGGCACGACGCGATAACTTTGTCAAGCGGGAGATAAGTTGCGGCGAGGCATAGTGCCAGTACCCGTAATAGGGCAGCCTACGCAAACTGCAGGAATAACAATAATACAAATATCACGACGTTTCGATCGCAACACAAGCGGTCGCTTCTGTTGCGATCGAAACGTCGTGATATTTGTATTCTTTTTTATTCACTTCATTTTCATTTTTATTTTTTTATTGTTATTATTTCTTCTATCTACGTGACTTTACCGAAATGACCATAGAATATAAACAAGTCACGATACATACACATACCTCAATGCACTCTCAACTGGTTAAATCAATTTAATGCTGATGAGCTGATCATACAATAATTAAACACATTCCTGCGGAGGGAGCTGGTAGGAACGTTGGGTTGCTCGGTCAATGGCCAGGTTCAACGGCGGCGTGGTGTATTCCGCAAATATGGCCGACTGTGAGGGCGGGCACAAGCCGGCGTGAGTAGGTTAAACGTTGAGTTTTATAAGGGCACCACGGGGTGACCCTCCCCTCCCCACCCAGCCCCTCCCCACCCAGCCCCTCCCCACCCTCCCCTGTCCACCCAGCCCGACCCCTCCCATTTTTGGATGAACGACAGACGGACGGACACAATAATCCCCTATGGGCTGGTGGAACCAGGAGGTTCCTACCAGTAACATTTACAGCTCTTCATCCATCCATGGCCAGGAATCACATTCGGCGCCACGGTGGTGAGATGTTAACTACCTCGCCTGCTACACAGGAGGTCGTGGTGTTGATGCCGACCCTGCCGCTTGTATATTTGGAGTTTGCACGTTCTCCACGTGGTCACGTGGATTGTTCTCCGGGTCCTCTGGTTTTCCCTCCACATTTAGAACCAACGTCACGCGTTTTAGAGTTATTTGGCTGCTATAAATTTCCACGTGATAAGCCGCTTCGTTGAGCTATCGTTTGCTAAAGGCAGGTCGCTTCTGAAAAATAACTACGTATTACTCAGTGGGCCTTACCTGCTAAACTAAACATATTAGTTTAGTCTGAGTTGAGTATAAACACTCATCGTCTTGAAATCATCATCATTATAATTAGTTTACAAGCAATTCAAAACCCAACGCAGGACCCTGCTTAGGTAAAGAATCCTTGCGAACTTTCCTGGAGAAATACATAATTACATTTCTAAAAGTGGGTCAGAGTAAGGGGCAGTGGAGCGTCCGTGGCAGGTCAGGCAGCAAGGGAGTTGTGGGGGTGGCGAGCCGTGTGACCGCCGGTTCACCCCCTTCACCCTCACCCCCTCGTGTGCTCTGCGTCACTGACTCCGATGGTAGTCGTGCACTCTATCGTGAGATGACAGCGTTGCTTTGGTCGCGGTGTCAATGACCGGCGTTCACACTCAGCTTGGTCGTAATCGAGTGGTGTTTTTTTTGTTGAGTTAGATCGCGTAAATATGAATGCGTCGTTAAAACTCCACGCCCGTCCGCCCGCACCCTTGTGTGAATGAAGCACACGTGGTGGGTTTATTTTTTTTAAAAATCAGCATTTTACAACAATAATTTCAAAAATAAGTATTTTGGGTTTTTGTCAGTGTCATTGTCGATCGTAAACCCTTAGAGCCGGGGTGGGGAACCTTTTTTTCTGCCAAGGGCCATTTGGATATTGAAAACATCATTCGCGGGCCATACAAAATGATCAACTTTAAAATTAGCCTGTTATATTTGGTCAAACATTTAATTAACTCACCACTAATGTGATGGCTGGAACGGCTTCTCTTTGGTGAGGCGTGCGATGTTAGCTGGTATTGATGATGTTGCTACTCGCAACTGCTTTTCCAGGTTTGCTCCTAGATTTATTGAATTTCGAGTCCCGCCTGCGGTTGCCTTGGCAGGACCACACCAAATGATTTCGCGGGCCTTGTACGGCCCAGCAGGCCGGACGTTCCCCACCCCTGCCTTAGAGAGACAATCCAAAAATGCACAGATCACGTGTGCAAAATCGACCCTGTGTCAAGTCGTGATTTCCGGTTGTGCCGCGTTTTCAACTCCTCAAGTAGCTCCCCACGGTTGGAGCGAAACGTCGGACATCGTGCCGAACGACGAGCAGTACCACAACGCGACGAGACGCCGGCGAACGGCACGACGGGAGAGAGACGCCGCTGGAGACTCACCTCCGTGTGGAAGCTGCTGCCCGTTCATCGCGTCCATCCCAACGAGCGTCAGCTCGACACTCTCCACAGAGAGTCCTAAACGAGAGGGGGACGTGCAAGTTCACGCCGGGACACGTTGGCAAAGAAATCCTCCACGAGACACCTCGCCGCCGATCTCGTCAATGAGCCGTAAACCATCATCACGCGAACTGCGGTCATCCTCCCAGCGGCTGTTGGCTCAGCCGTCGGAGCAAAGTCGGCGGTCACCGCATCGTCGCGCGGCGCTTTCAGACGCGCTTCTGCGGCCGTCTGGAACGCTCCTTTCTTCCGATATTCGGAATCCACTGGTGCTGTGCGCTTTTAAATCGAGATTGAAATCGAATTTCTTTCGAACTGCTTTTTGGGTGTTTAGTTTGTTGTCCTTCCACCTCTGATTAGCATTGTTGGCTAGGTACGGTGCGAAAGAAGTTCAACACACATACGTACATACAAACTGTCCCCTACCACCACACCACCTCCCAAAGGCAAAATAAAAGTCGTGATTGCTCCGCTCAGGTCACCGCTGGCGGTAGGGGCCCTCCCCCGGAGGGACCTACACAGACGCCCTTGGCCTACTCTTCCACGCAGTCCAGACGTCTCGGAAGAGGCGACGGAGTGCTCGCCGTTCGATCGATTTAACCCTGGCGTTGCACACCCATTCGTACTGTGGGGTGGACACGGAGGCCCACGCAGGGACTTCGGAAAACTTTCACCGTGTTTGTCAGTTTACAACAAAAAACGTGGGGGGGGAATGTTGTTGTTCGCGTTTAAAATATTTACGGGACTTTTTTTGCCAGAATCAAAGTATGCAAAAATATATAAATAGGGGTTAATCCTTTCTGGCAATGAAACGGCTGTTAAAGGTATATATTTGGCGTTTGAGCATCTTAACACCCGTTTTCATTGTCGAAAGGGAGTACAGCTATTTGTTTTTTTCAAACTTTAAAATATTATTTGACTTTGGGGCCGTCCATAAATGACGTCACGCGATTTTGGACGATTTTTGACCCCCCCACGTCACACGGCGTCACAAAATGTCAGACCCCCCCTCAAATATGACGTCACAAAGATCTGCCCCCACCCCCCTAAATAAAACATGCTTCAAATCGCTTTAAACTATTGTCATTGTAGTGCGTATTTAATGTGGCGCTGCACTCTGATGTTGTAAGAGAAAACATTAAAACAATCTATTTAATTAAGTAGAACGTGTTGTCTATTTTTATTTAAAGTTGCGCATTTTGATGTAACGTCACATTTCTCAACCCCACCCCCTCCTCCTCGTCACACATCGTCACAAATGTCTGACCACCCCCCCCCCCCCCCCGGTGCGTGACGTCATTTATGGACGACCCCTTTACCAGTGTCCACACTGTCCACGCCGGTCTCTTCCGACTCCACGTGCACCGCTCTCCGCTCTCTGGCCCCGCCTGCGACACCACGCGAGGATGAGAACACCGCGAGGCATTTGTTTACGGATCTACTCATCCATCGATTGAAATAACCTCTTAGATTCACTGTGAACTGGAATGTATAGACAATAATAATGATGATGATGACGATAATAATGTACAGCGCTTTGTCATTCAGAATCAGAATCTTGATTTCGGAAATCCGATAAGCTATGAAGCTCTTTTTGTCACAGATGTCTCCAGTAGGGGCACGTGGTCAGCGAGTTACAACAGCGAGAAAGACAAAAACAACGACAGTGGTGCAACATGGTTTGCAAGTTGCTAAGTATCAAAACAATTATATCAATTACGTGAGTTGGATTCATCAAGCTTGGGCAAGGCAGCGAAGTCAACAACAAAACAGTCCCAGACCACACCAACAACACATTCCTGCGGAGGGAGCTGGTAGGAACGTTGGGTTGCTCGGTCAATGTCCAGGGTCAACGGCGGCGTGGTGTATTCCGCAAATATGCCCGACTGTGAGGGCGGGTACAAGCCCACGTGAGTAGGTTAAACGTTGAGTTTTATAAGGGCACCACGGGGTGACCAGCCCCTCCCCTCCCCACCCAGCCCCACCCCCACCCAGCCCCACCCTCCCCACCCAGCCCCTCTTCGCCCAGACCCTCCCCACCCTCTCCTCTCCACCCAGCCCCACCCCTCCCATTCTTGGATGCACGACGGACGGACACAATAATATCACTTGCCAATGTTGTTAGCCGTGACCAGGAGTTCAACTCATGTCGCTGAGTTCGTAACGCAATATCATCACCACACTAAAGTGCCTCTTATCCACGGCCCTGTACAACTGGGTTCGCCACCTGGCCCGTTTTTTTCCCGGGATCGTTTTCGCTTTCGAGGAGGAGGGAGGATGAGGGCGGCTGCTGCTGTCTTTGGGGAAAACTGTTCAAGTCATCCCTGGGGGCAGCGATCTGCCACGGTCATTGCCCGCTCTTTGTAAACAAAGATAGATAGATAGATCGTTTATTGTCATTGTCACCAGTACAACGAAATTTAAAATGCTCACCAGTAGTCAGGGCATCATTCTACACCCGAGACGATGTGTGGTACTTTTTGAGATCTTTGAGATCTTCTTCTGCTTCTTCCCAATATCGCTACCAGTTTTGTTTTTGTTATTCCTTAGAAGTAGTGACCCTTGGAGTAGCCTAGCGTGTGTGACCCATCAACCATTAACGAATGAAAAAAACCACGTTGTACAATCTAGCTTCGAACTTAACCCATTAAGGCCGTTGCCCCCCGGAGTTAGCTGATAATCGAAAAGGAAACAACTTGATCAATGCCACCTCAATAATCAAGTATTGTTCAGTGGTTACATAACGGGGGGGTGGGTGGGGGGGCCTTGTCGTCACCTGTCAGGTGACAGCGACACACGACGGCGTGTAGGAGTTTACGACTTTGGAAATCCCACAGCTCTCAGTGCCAATAGGGCAAATCGTGATGTCAACGGCAGTTTTGAAAGCAAAAAAACCCGACAAAATACGATGCCCCCCCCCGCCCCCATCGCAAAATGACCCTTGCCCCCATTGTCAACAGAACAATGCACGGTAGCTGTTTCGCTCCTGTAATGCCCATCGACGACAGGCGCTGGGCAAGAGATGTTAACTCCCTCGCCTGGTATGCAGGAGGTTGTGGGTTCGATCCCGACGCTGACGCCTGCTGTATATTTGGAGTTTGCGGTGTCTCTCTCTCTCCCCGTGGTCGTGTGGATTTTTCTCCGGGTCCTCCGGTGTTTCCCTCCACATTTAGAATCATGCATTTAGAGTATTTGACTGCTGCTATAATTTCCCACGCGATGGTGATGAACCACTTCGTGGAGCTATCATTCGTGGCCAGGCCGCTCCTGAGAAAGAACTGTACAACTCATTGAGCCTTACCTAGTAAAATAAAAAAATGGTTTAGTTTATCTTCTTGGTTCTTTCGGTAAAGTCATGTAGAAGGGAAAGAATAAAATAATAAAAATGTACATAATAAAATAATTATCACGACTTTTCGGTCACAACGCAAGCAGCCGTCCTCAGGTGAAGACCAGGTCTGTCGGGGAGACAGCGTCTGAATGAATTCATTCAGACGCTGTCTCCCCGACAGACCTGGTCTTCTGCTTGCGTTGTGGCCGAAACGTCGTGAGAATTATTTTATTATGTTTTATTTTTATTATTTTATTATTTCCCTTCTATGTGACTTTACCGAAAGAACCAAGAAGATGAATCCCTGCAGTCACGAAAGCTTTAAATCGTGGTTTAGTTTAATTTATAGTTTAGTTTTGAAGGCCCCAAAGAAACTGGTACACATGAGGTCGCGGGTTCGATCCCGACCCTGGCGCCTGCTGTATATTTGGAGTTTGCCTGTCTCTCTCGCTCTCCCCGTGGTCCGGGTGGAATTTCTCCGAGTCCTCCGGATTTTCCTCTCCACGTTCAGAATCAACATCACGCGTTCAGAGTATTTGGCTGCGATAAATGTCCACGTGATGATAATACGCCTCTTCGTTGAGCAATCATTTGTGATGGCCAGGCCGCTTCTGAAAAAGAGCTGTACCGCTCAGTGGAGCCTTGCCTGGTAAAATAAAAATAGTTTGGCTTTAAATTAAGGTGGGAATTTCCCAGCGTAGCCTTCACAATCTGCCCCCTCCCCCCACCTCCGACCCCACGGTGACTCAAAACCCTTAACCCCAGCTGCGCGTTAAGGGACATCACTTTTGACAAACAGCCCAGAACGTGAGCGGCACAGTGAAGCGAGCCTGCAGTATTGCCCAGGGATTAACGTCTCACTCGATAATCTCCGGGAACTTCTCTCGGCTGGCTTAGCAGGAGGAGATTACCGGCATAAGGCACTGCCACTAGAGTGCTGCGGTATACCTATTCGTAATAGTCCTATATATTATCCTACTCTACATTAATGCGATTCTACGAGCAGACGCCGACGGACGCACGCACACTGCACGCACACCACCGCTACACGCACACACCACGGACACATGCACACAACCGCACGCACACACCACAGACACATGCACAGAACCGCGCGCACAAACCACCGCCACACGCACACACCACGGACACATGCACCCCACCGCACGCACACCGCCACACGCACGCAACCGCACACACACACACCACCGCTACACGCACACACCACAACCGCATGCACCCCACCGCACGAAGGCCACCTTGGTATCACGAGGACTCAATCGGGCGAGATGGACGCGGCGCGCATGCCAAACATAATTCCCGGAACAGCGTTCCGAACTGTTCTGGGTTTGAAATTAAGCGCTGGTTATACTGACCCGAATTGCCTGAGCTGCTGCTGCTGCTGCTTGAATCACTGGAATCGCTAGAATCGCTTGAATCACTGGAATGGCTCGAATGGCTGGAATCGTGTTCATCCTCATGATTTCCGGGGAGGCCATGGGAGCCCAGGCAACCTTCATCTGCACAAAACACGAGTGGGTTTGTTTGGTTTTTTTTCCATTGGAAAGACCCGCAGAGAATCGTATACGCGTCTGTTAACAAAACCTTATTTACCCTTTTTGGAAACAAAACAGGTGTTAGGAAGATATTCAACCCCCAAATAGAAACGTTTTGCAAGGAATCAAGTCCGCATTGACCACACAGAGTTCATGTGGTGAACATGCAAGCAAAAATGCACTGGTAATATATGCATTGTCTTTGAAACTGATTGGGCCTGTCCCAGAGACTTATTTACGACCTAGTCTCACCAGTGTCAGACCAGATAATGCCATACCTTGATTTCTATTTGGTGTTTGAACATCTTAACACCTCCTGTTTTATTGGCAGAAATGGTAAAACCTATTTATATATTTTTAATACTTTGATATTCAGTTTAACAAGTAGGATTTCGCGACCAATATTATTCATATTAAACGTTTTTGGGTTAGATCGCGTTATTTATAAATGTGTCGCAACCCTCCACCACCCGACACGGCCAATAAGTAAGAAAGTGTCACGTTCACAAAAGACAAATAGTTCACTACTTTAGCCCACCGGTGTGTTGAAGAGTGAATCCACAACATTTTATTTTTCTGAGTACGACGTTTCGCTCGTAATTACATCCATTATCATCGGGCAATTTGCCAGAATGGTGAAGCCCTCACTTGCTCCCGGTCTTAAATAGAACCGTCTTTGTTCATTTTCCATACGTATTTGTTTATCGTAATAACAACAGCAACAATTCCATTTATTTACCTACCTCTTCCAAGATGTCTGACCTGCGTGGAAGAGTAGGCCAAAACGTACATTCGAGAGGGTTTTTTTTCCGGAGAGCTCTCTACAGTGCCAGAGGCCCTTCTACCAATCTCTACAATCCACCAAACTTTGCCAAAATCACCCTATTGCAGACGTGCGCCACCACACCTGCCATTATTCATCATCAACACATTTTTTTTTAAACGAACACATACCAGACAGAGCGCTCAGTTTGACATTTCGGGGTCGTTACGTTGAACACTGGCGAGGCGAAATCGCGCGGCTCAAACCCCGGTGGCTCACCCGGTTAATACCGCGGGTTGCGTTGGCCCACAACACCGCACTGTTTGCTTCACAGTGGACGTTTGAAGATCTTCCTTGCCTCCCCCCCCCCATCCGCCCCGATGTCATTCGAAACGAGCAGTTCCATTGCGCGGTCGTCTCCACGCTCGAAACGTGCCAAATTCAAAATAAAATTTCGACCCATCAATGTACTCGTTTGGGATTACACATATGGCAATCATTGCCACCCCACCACCCGCCACACGCCCGCCTTCCCTACTGGCAGGCTCATGCCCGATCGCAGGCCAGGTTGCTGTGCCACTTTCCCCACTCAGGGGCTACCCCCCCTAAATGTTCCCCGAGAGGACATCTAAGTGACTCGTCGCGCGGAGTCTCAAGCGCTCCGGAGACGCGCCGGCGTACAGGGCACTCCGAGTATAATAAAAAAATATATATGATAATAAAATATATAATAATAATAAATATGTAATAATAAAAAGCAAATCGTGACCGTTACCGGCCGAAGACGTGTGCGTGGGGCCGCACAACGAGACCGTCGGATGGCAAACTACGATCGCGGGCCTTCGCTCTCTCAGATGCTGCCCAAAACGAGCGGCAGGCAGGTCTCTAACCCTGGTGCAGGTCTCTAGCCCTGGTGCAGGTCTCTAGCCCTGGTACAGGTCTCTAGCCCTGGTGCAGGTCTCTAACCCTGGTGCAGGTCTCTAGCCCTGGTGCAGGTCTCTAGCCCTGGTACAGGTCTCTAACCCTGGTGTAGGTCTCTAGCCCTGGTACAGGTCTCTAGCCCTGGTGCAGGTCTCTAGCCCTGGTGTAGGTCTCTAACCCTGGTGCAGGTCTCTAGCCCTGGTGCAGGTCTCTAGCACTGGTGCAGGTCTCTAACCCTGGTGCAGGTCTCTAGCCCTGGTGCAGGTCTCTAGCCCTGGTGCAGGTCTCTAGCCCTGGTACAGGTCTCTAGCCCTGGTGCAGGTCTCTAACCCTGGTGCAGGTCTCTAGCCCTGGTGCAGGTCTCTAACCCTGGTGCAGGTCTCTAGCCCTGGTGCAGGTCTCTAGCCCTGGTACAGGTCTCTAACCCTGGTGCAGGTCTCTAGCCCTGGTGTAGGTCTCTAACCCTGGTGCAGGTCTCTAGCCCTGGTGCAGGTCTCTAGCCCTGGTGCAGGTCTCTAGCCCTGGTGTAGGTCTCTAACCCTGGTGCAGGTCTCTAGCCCTGGTGCAGGTCTCTAGCCCTGGTGCAGGTCTCTAACCCTGGTGCAGGTCTCTAGCCCTGGTGCAGGTCTCTAACCCTGGTGCAGGTCTCTAGCCCTGGTACAGGTCTCTAACCCTGGTGCAGGTCTCTAGCCCTGGTGCAGGTCTCTAGCCCTGGTGTAGGACTCTAACCCTGGTACAGGTCTCTAGCCCTGGTGCAGGCATGACTCTAACCCTGGTGCAGCCAGGTCTCTAACCCTGGTACAGGCAGGTCTCTAGCCCTGGTACAGGTCTCTAACCCTGGTACAGGTCTCTAACCCTGGTACAGGTCTCTAACCCTGGTGCAGCCAGGACCCTAACCCTGGTGCAGGCGGTCGAGGAGTGATCTGGGGAGGTGAGGCCGGTAAGTGACGGTCATGGGAATAATAATAATAGCCGCAGGGTACGAGGGGAGTGTTCGAGGGTGAGAGAATACCACTCCAAGTGTATCGTTGACCACCTTCTGTGATTGCGTCCATTTAACAACAACAGAAAATCAACTCGTTCGTCACCAACACGTGGCCTGAAAACGAAATAAATAAATAGCAAAGTGCACTGCTCGTATGATATATATAATAGGTGATGTATCAAGGCCCTGACTCATAAATAGTACGTGCTATGAATAAGGACCATTGCCTGAAACGTCACCTGTTGTATATTTTCCCTTTCAAGGCCACAGTTTTATTGACATGTTTTGAGTTGTGCTTGTCTGTTTCTTTTCTCTGAACGTGGTTGTGCTGCGAATGTGTGTGGGGGGGGGGGGGGGAGCTTGAGGTGCAAACCACTCGAGGTAAATTTTCCGGATGACTAAGTTGAAACCAGCGTTGCCATGATATACATTTTTTCACGATATGATATCAAATTTCACGCAATGACGGTCATCCCGGTATCAGTTTTCCGTAACTTTTGCAGCCGCGTTTTCGTCGCATCGACGGTGCGCCTTGCTGCGCTTCCAGTAAATATGTGTCCAGAATACTTCCTCCCACTGCAGTTCACTGAACTGAAGAGCCCCCCGCGGCCAATAATTATTTTTCGATCATCACGATCCGTAACGCTTACAACGCATCGTCTTGGTTCTTTCGGTAAAGTCACGTAGAAGGGAAATAATAAAATAATAAACATCATAAAATAATTCTCACGACGTTTCGGCCACAACGCAAGCAGCCGTCCTCAGGTGAAGAACAGGTCTGTCGGAAAGACAGTTCATTCAGACGCTGTCTTTCCGACAGACCTGTTCTTCACCTGAGGACGGCTGCTTGCGTTGTGGCCGAAACGTCGTGAGAATTATTTTATTATGTTTTATTTTTATTATTTTATTATTTCCATTCTACGTGACTTTACCGAAAGAACCAAGAAGATGAATCCCTGCAGTCACGAAAGCTTTAAATCGAAGCTTACAACGCACTTGCTGTCTGTTGGGTGTAAAACCAATCATTATCCTACTTAAATGAGCCACGGAATTGATTACACCAGCACCGCCGCCGGTAGCGTTGTTGCTATTGACGTTGGAGGGCGATCCACCACGCGTTCAACAATTGGTTCGCGCGGATGTTTTCGACGGCAGTGACGACCGGCATCGTCAGGCAGCTGCCAGATTTCGCTGATTGCCCGATGGCGCCACTGACGCAGCCACGGATTGGCCACGTGTGGTCACCACGTGACGACGACTTCGTTGGTGGTGGAGGTGAGTGCACGACGCGGCAGCGGCATTTCGTTCAACGGCGGCGAACCGTTGCGAAAGCCTGCGCACGCATCATATTAAATTTCGATTTAAAGCTTTCGTGACTGCAGGGATTCATCTTCTTGGTTCTTTCGGTAAAGTCACGTGGAAGGGAAGTAATAAAATAATAAAAAATAAAACATTGTGAGAATTATTTTATTATGTTTTATTATTTTATTACTTCCCTTCTACGTGACTTTACTGAAAGAACCAAGAAGACGCATCATATTGTTGTGGATTTGCTCTCCAGCACACCGGTGTTGCTGTACGTGTCACGAATTGGCCACGTTCTGGTCACGTGGCACAACCTTACTGATTGGCTGTGTCGAGTGGTGGCGGGGTTAACGACACAATTTCATTTACGTGAACTAACTCCCCCCGCCACCCCAAATAAAAAAAACTACATTATAGATTATATTGGTCGCGAAAACGTGTTAAACTAATTTAAGAGCGACGATTCGTCCACACCTGAGGGTGAGTTTGCTTCACGTGCGTACGTAGGAGCGTGGGTGTGCAACGCACGCGCAAATTGTGACCCACGCGAACGCACCGCTCGCGATGATTCAGAAAAGAGAATGTTGCAGCCAACGTTTCTTTTTTGTGTTGTTGTTGTTGTTGACAAGGGCGATGCTGTTACCACACATCAAGCACAACCTCGCCGCTTAAGGCCGCGTGACAATGAGCACGACCAACATCCCCTTTGCCAATTAAGGGGCTTCTCCACAAATAATTACGAGGTGCAAGCAGCCCGTGTCCCCTTCACCTCCGTAACCCTCTGCGCTTCTCTCGTTCGCGCGTTTTTCACACTCTCGCCTTGAAAGCAAATCGCCGAAAGCCGACCCACGCGCGTGGAAGGCTTCTGGTGGTGAATGTAAAACGGGCGGAGGCGTCGCTTTGGCTCATTCTAAGTGGGTCGACCGCTGAGCCGGGAGGGTTTTTTGATTCTCTTGCGCTGGCCAGACGTTGTCTCAAGAGACGTCCGTGCTTCGCTCTGTTGCGGTTGGCACTGCCGCACTATTGCACAAGGAGAGGCAATGCTGCAAACTCAGTATACCCCAAAACTAAATTGTTAAAAACAATATGTGAAAATTATAATAAGTGGTCCTGAGTAAACGTTTTTTTTAACGGTATTGGGTTTCCACAAATGGAAATGAACCTCAGTAGATATTACCTGGGTTAATGAAACGAACGTTATTGATGATAACTAAAATATACCTTGGTGTTCAAAGCATATATGTCATTTGACATAAATATCCTCCCTTATCAACGAGATGGGTAACATCACATCACATCGGAGACTTTGGAAAGCGGTCGCTCAAGCGAAGTCGTGCTCCGGGTTTGTGAGCCTCCTAGGAGCCCCAGACCTCCAATACGCGAGCGGCATCGCAAAAATACCGGGAGATGAGTAGCCGCTGCTCGCGTGTCCTGCAAACCACTAACCGCCACGACACGACACGTGGTTGCGTGGCTGCCGAGAGGTTGGTGTACGGTGATTTTTCTGCAATATTTTGCTGTCTTTTCTTGGATTTTCTGTTTGCACATAGTCACTTTAAGATGTTTTCTTGTTCAAGTTGTTTTTGTTTGTTACGGTTGCATCCGATTCAAGAACCGAATGGCTCGCAGGGCTATACCTAATAAATTAACTTTGAACTTTAAACTTTGAGGTGCGCAGGCGGTGCAACTGCACTGGGGTCCCCACGGGCCGCAGTGCTACGAAGAGGAGAAGATGAGGTGAGGGGGGGGGCGATTCGGACTGAATCAAAATCGTAAATTTTGCTTCTCGACTAAAGCCCGTAGAGCGAAGAAGCTCTTTTGCTTTCGAGGGCGACTCGGCGGGCCAGTCGGCAGGCAGGCGACATCCAAGCTGGAGCAGGGGGTCGGCAAGCAAGATAACAAGAAGGGACATTTAAGTTCTTTCGAATTTGCCAAGAAAAAAAAGCCTCAATATTTCAAGAGCAATTCCTTAAAGAGCCGCAGGTAGCTCCGGAGTCGCACCCTTGCCCATGGTAAACTGAACTTCCATGGTGAACTGAACTTCCATGGTGAACTCGACTTCCATGGTAAACTGAACTTCCATGGTAAACTGAACTTCCATGGTAAACTGAACTTCCATGGTAAAATGGACTTCCATGGTAAACTGAACTTCCATGGTGAACTGAACTTCCATGGTAAACTTAATTTCCATGGTGAACTGAACTTCCATGCTAAAATGAACTGGCATGGTAAAATTAACTTCCATGGTAAACTGTACTTCCATGGTGAACTGAACATCCATGGTAAACTGAACTTCCATGGTAACATGGACTTCCATGGTGAACTGAACATCCATGGTAAACTGAACTTCCATGGTAAACTGAATTTCCATGGTGAACTGAACTTCCATGGTGAACTGAACTTCCATGGTAACATGGACTTCCATGGTGAACTGAACATCCATGGTAAACTGAACTTCCATGGTAACATGGACTTCCATGGTGAACTGAACATCCATGGTAAACTGAATTTCGATGGTAAGATGAACTTCCATGGTAAACTGGACTCCCATGGTCAAGAGTCGGCAACCAAAATAACAAGAAAAGCCATTTTTTTCCGAATTCGGTAACCCCCCCTCCCCAACCACCATCCCCCCCCCCCCCCCCTCAATATCTCAAGAGCGGCAATGCCACGTGGAGTACGAGACGGCAGTGCTCCTTAATAAATAACGTCACGAAGCAGTCCTTGAAAGACAAAGACCCGCACGTGGCACTACAGCTGCAGGGTTTGCCGGCTCCCCATACCGGAGGGATGGCTCCACATTTTCGTTCCTTGGGGTGGCGGTGGGGGCATGCCCAAGCAAGCAATCTACACCGCTGCCACGACATGAGATATGGTCAAACAAAACAAAAATCTCCCCGATGCTTTCCTGGTTTAACACGGTCTGTGTAGTCCAGCGTTATAATGATGGCCGTACAAAGTGAGTGAGAGTGAATGCGTTGTTTTTGTCAGCGACTGGAGGGGTTTTGATGGTTGAGATGAGAATAATAATAATAATTCCATTTAAATTTCGCTTTTCATCAAATATCTTAAAGCGCTGCACAAGACACAGCAGCAGCAGACGTTCGGCATAAAAAAATAATTATGTTATAGATACATTTTAATAATCCATTTACTAAACAAACAAAATGTTAATAATCGAAAGCATAAAACTAGGGTTTTGAAAATGCCCACATGCTCAGAGATTCGTTTTACCGACGCATTTCTCGTCCTGCGGGGTTGTCTCTCCAGGATTCAGGGACCTCAGATGCTTGCACGAGGCCAGCTGAACCAGGAGGAGGCCCACACACAGCGCCATCAGCACCACCCTGTGGTACACGCGCACGCAATGTCAGGCCGCGTCACATGATGCGACAACACGAGCTTATTCATAATAATTATTCATAATACGGGCCGCCTCGCCTCCCCAAAGTCGGCGAGCTGACCAAAACGCCGTACTCACCCACCCCTCACCACCACCAGTGCCGGATGATCCTCGTAGCAAAAGTAGCTGCATATGCTCCGGGCCCCACACTTTCAAGGGCCCCGCGCTAAATGCTTTCAAGCTATCAATACCGGTTCAATGAATCTGCACTTGCTCTATTACTATAGTACTATACCGCCTAGACTTTTTATGAACGACTGGGTGTTTAAGGTTAGCGATTTGTCATATTATCTGGCTGTATAGAAAATGAAATAAGTAATATTTAAAAATACTTTTTTTTAAACACGCTTTAATGAAATGTACCGTACGAGTAATGGCAGAACTCCACGACTCCAGGAAGTGGCCCCGAGGCTTGCCACAACGTAAGAGAACGTGGTGATTTACAGCCAACGTCAGTTGATCGTGGATAATTAGACCCAAGCCGAAACATAACATATACAAAAGATAATTTAGAAATAGTTTTTTTATGATAGAATATAGTATTGTCATCAGTAAGACATAACTATACCAAGTTTGCAGTCGATAGCACATTGAGAAGTGGGTTAAAATTGAGTTACAACATTTGAAGATATGACAACAACAACGACAACAACAACAGACAGAGTGAGTTAAATAAAAGCGTGAAAATACAATAACTTTACAGTGCAAGTAAAACAAATGTGTGTTTTAATATTTGTGTATTTTTATTTATTTAGGGCCCTTCTTATAACACATGCTACAGGCTCCGCACCAGCTTCATCCGTCACTGCCCATCAGCACGAACTATTACGAATAATAATAATAAATCACGGTTTAAAGCTTTCGTGACTGCAGGGATTCATCTTCTTGGTTCTTTCGGTAAAGTCACATAGAAGGGAAATAATAAAATAATAAAAATAAAACATAATAAAAATTTTCTCACGACGTTTCGGCCACAACGCAAGCAGCCGTCCTCAGGTGAAGACCAGGTCTGTCGGGGAGACATTCATTCAGACGCTGTCTCCCCGACAGACATGATCTTCACCTGAGGACGGCTGCTTGCGTTGTGGCCGAAACGTCGTGAGAATTATTTTATTATGTTTTATTTTCATTATTTTATTATTTCCCTTCTACGTGACTTTTCCGAAAGAACCAAGAAGAAGAATAAATCAAGCAAAAAAAACCAGGTTCGCATCCTGCGGGAGATGCGCGTGTGCATTAAAAGTTCAGAGCGAGCAGAGTTCGGTTGCGGGGATCACCGCGGGACCGAGGACTTGGCAGCGGGGCAAGCCGAGGCGGCTTGCCAAGCCTCGTCTTCGCAGTCGAAAGTTTCGAATGTGGACAAAACAATTCCCGCGCGCGCCATCTCCGTGGTATCGGTGGTCTGTGGGCGTTGACGCAACAGCCGCGAATCATCGGGAATCGGAGTACATTGAGTGACTCGCGAATATGCGAAAGGGTTCGTCCATAAATGACGTCACGCGATTTTTGACGATTTTTTACCCCCCCCCCCCTTCGTCACAAAAAGTCAGACCGCCCCCCCCTCAAATATGACGTCACAAAGCTCTGCCCCCCCCCACCCCAAAAATAAAACATGCTTCAAATCGCTTTAAGCCATTGTCATTGTAGTGCGTATTTAATGTGGCGCTGCACTCTGATGTTGTAAGAGAAAACATTAAAAAGTCTATTTAATTAAGTAGAACGTGTTCTCTATAATTATTTAAAGTTGCGCATTTTGATGTGACGTCACATTTATCAAACCTTCCCCTCGTCACACATCGTCACAAATGTCGGACCCCCCTCTCCGCACCCCTAGGTGCGTGACGTCATTTATGGACGGCCCCAAACTCGCGAGGGTTTACGTGCAACGGTTCCTTTCCCGGCCCTGCTTTCTCCATGCGGGTAATGAACACGGCAAGCCGTGAGCAAGCTATTGGGTGCCCCCTTCTGACAGAGGGCAGTCATAGGCCTTTGCACCCCCCCTACACAACCAATGGCTATTTGACCCTTATGGTGGTAACCAAATAATACAAAATAGCCGAGGCAATTAAATATTTTATTTCTGGGACACTATATTTTTCCAGGGGTGTACTTCACTCCGCGACTGGGTTACCAATCAATGCGAAATCAGTGCCACTCTGCGATGTCGAAAAGCCAACCATTAGCATAACAAAATGCGTTATCGAAAATTTCAACTGTGAAGAGTGCATCGTGTACAGCTCGTCGAGATGAGTCGATTGCCGCATCGCCGACCGTCCACAGACTAACAACGACTGCATCACGGACATCATGCGAGAGCCGGGGTACTAAGACACCCCGGGGTACAGCCACAAGGTTCATTTGAATCCACCGCGTGAACACGGGGGTCCATGCTGCCCCCCCCCCATCCCTCTCTCCGCGTCAAATCGCAATTGTTTCCATAGTCCATCAGCCTGCTGGCTTTCGAGGGCAGCAATGCCACAAGGCTGGACGTGTTCACAGACTCGAACTGGGCTATTCGACCTCGTGGGTTACTCAGCGGCGTTCATTTGACGAGGCCCAGCAAGACGACGCTGCCCCAGAGGTCGTCTGCTGACGCACAATGCTGCCTGGGTAATATCTGAACTGCAGACGTAATATCTGAACTACAGGCGTGCATCGCCACCGCCAACCTCCCAATGTATCTTGTAACTGATTTGCGTTTAATAATGAACGTGATGACGCCTCTTTCGCTTTGCTTACTACCACGTGAACAGTTGATTCGTTGAAACGATATGCTTGGTTCTTTCGGTAAAGTCACGTAGAAGGGAAATAATAAAAATAAAACAATACAATTATCACGACGTTTCGATTGCAACACAAGCAATCATCATCAGGTGTGGAAACCACAGCAGTACATATTTTCTTGCTGTGGATTTCACACCTGATGATGATTGCTTGTGTTGCAATCGAAACGTCGTGAGAATTTTATTGTTTTAGTTTTATTATTTTATTATTTCCCTTCTACGTGACTTTACCGAAAGAACCAAGCACATGAATCCCTGCAGTCACGAAAGCTTTAAATCGTTTAAACTAGTTTCGTTGATATGGGGAACACGATCTGAGTCGGTCGAAACGTGGACATTCACAAAGGAAATGGGACAAAAAGCGCGTGTGAACAAGCGTGGCTAGGTCATAGGTTCAATCCAGGACCATGACGATGCCTTTGATAAATTCAATCCCGAACCCTGACGATGCCTGTGATATATTTGAATTTCGCGTTTTCTCTCTCCCCGTGGTCGAGTGGATATTTCGCCTGGAACTCCGGATTTTCCCTCCACATTTTGAAACAAGCGTTCGGATAAATTCCCCGACTATGAATCCCCACGTGCCATGATGCTGCTGCTGCTGATGATATAAGCCACTTCTGTTAGCTATCACGTACGGCTCGGTCGCCTCTGAAAAGCGAGTTAATAGCACGGCGGGCTTTACCCGGTGAACAAAATAGTTGAGTTGATAATATTAGACTTGGGCTGACGCACTTCGCGGCTCGTGGGGATGATGGCCGGTGGACAGAACTCACGAAGCAGGACAAAGACAAAGATCCCCCGTATAGCCTTAACAGACTGTAGGGGCAAGTGCTGTTAGCGAGCACCTATGAAGGCCGGAACGGTACACGAGGGGGTGGGTGGCCAGCACCACGCCCGACCGTCTTTGTTTCCCCAGTGGCGATGTTTACACACCGCACCAGGTACTCATTTAAGGCTGAGTCGACCTAGGGGAGGCCCAGGACCGGTTCAGATAATCGTCACTGGTGTTAGCCGTGAGCGGGAATCGAACCCGGGTCGCCAGGTTCATAGCGCAGCGCGCTAACCGCTACACTACCGCTCCCCACCACGAAGCAGGACACACACACACACGCACACACGAGGGTGTCCACCACGGAGATCATTCGTCATCATCATCGTCGTCGTCGTCGTCATCATGAGACACGAACCCCTCGGGTTGCCACGATCTCACCCCGCCGAGTGAGGGCCGAGACCCACGGTGGACGGTGAAGATCGTGGAGCGACGGAGCACTGGGCGTTAACACGGAGAGGCTTTTCGCGACCGATATTATTCGGAATTAAGGTTTTTGTAGTCTGACAAATCGTTCGATGATGCTGGCAGCGAAACGTCGTGCTACTCAAATTGTAAATGTTGTGGATTTACTCTCCAACACACCGGTGGGCTGAAGTAGTAACTAATTGGCGCGTCGTTTACGTGGCAAATCCTTTACTAATTGGCCGTGTCGGGTGGTGGATGGTTACGACACATTTTTACTTACGCGATCTAACCCAAAAAAACTTTATTATGAATTTGGCGCTAAGTGGGGATCGTTGTCGCATTGTGAGTCCCTGAGAGATGGTGGCGGTTTTGGGGGGAAGTGGACAGATGATTGCGGATGATGACGACGACGATGATGATGATAATGATGAAGCAAAATCAGCTCGCGAGCACAGTAGGACTGTGAAGAGCTGTACAATGAATCATTCGTCAGACTGGTCCGTGTTAAAGGTTGGCTTGCGGCTGTACTGATCAGCGTACAGGGAAAGCTCGCGTTTGTAAATGCATCGCTAAGTGTAACACCCGTCCAGACAATGTGGTTAGTTCACTTGACGTTGGGGAATCACCGAAGCTGCCATAAAATTTTTTTTTTTAATGTGGGAAAACGGCCACGTGATCAAATGACAATCGTGGCAGCGTGGTAATTTATCTGCCAAAATGTTGGTGAGCACCACCTCTCGTTAGAACATTATGCCAAAGTTTCTTTCTTACCCGGGCACAGTTGGTTCACGTGCGTATAAACATTCACATCAGAAGACATTTAAAATATATATATGCAAAAACTGATATAAGAACGTAAGAACGAGCAACAATATTCAAACGTTTTGAATTACACATTCTGCAGGTAGTTGTCCACCTCCTCTTGCCTGTGCTCCGACCACTGATTAGGCGGTCACCTTCACGAAATTAGTTCATTAGGCAAAGAGTTACATAACACGTAAGTACATCTCAACGTTTAAATGTCCAGCGGTCCAGCATCGCACTACTGCTTACCTGTTTGCCATGGCCGAAGATCGATGGGAGGGTTTTGATATCGAGACTTCTTTTTTTTTTAAGTTCTTCACCGGACTGGCTCTGTTTCAGCAGTGGTCAGGTTTCTCAAGACACTAACTCAACTCGAGCGTTTTGAAACGGCTTTATAAAGGCACCGGTCATCTTGGTAAACATTTGCACGGAAACTTCTGGAAGCGGAGAAGGGCGGACGAAATAAAAAATATATTACGTCGAAGAAAAATGTGAAGTCATCAAAACACTCATCACATTCTTTTTTTTTTAAAGCTCACAAGCCACTTTCATTAACCTTGGGAAGATTACTCAATGTTGTGATTCAGGCAAGCACACACACGTTTCATATACATCGCATTCATTATTATTTAGTGATTGCCCTGAATATGAATATATTATTACGCGAATTTTTTTAAGGATTTGGTTATTTCGTGATTGCCTTTCACAGGAATATATTATTATTTGGATTTAGTTTCATGAACGTTCGCTTGAAATTGTCTCGCCCACTTACTGCGACGTTCGTACCATTAATTGGACGTCTGCATACAAACAAGACGCATCACGTGGGTGACAGCTAGTGATTAAGCTAGTGTGGGGCCTGCAGCATATGATATAAAGGGGCCCTAAATTTTTAAAAACTTTAATATTTAAACGCTAATTTTTTACTTGCATAGTAAAGTTATTGTATTTTTACATTTGCTATACAGCAAGATAATACGACAAATCGCTAACCTTAAACACCCACTCGTTCATAAAAGTTGAAGGCGGTATAGTACTATAGTAATAGAGCAAGTGCAGAATCACTGAACCGGAATTGATAGCTTGAAAGCATTTAGCGCGGGGCCCTTGAAAGTGCGGGGCCCGTAGCTACATATGTAGTTGCTACTAGTATAATCCAGCACTGGTAACAGCAGCTGATGCATCCCTTGGTGAATTATTGAAGGCACGTTGGAATCAAGATGATATGATACAGAGGTGAATGTGAACAGGATAAAGTGCTTTCGGAAAACAGAATGTACTCATCCTTCAGTGCACGTGACACTGCGAAACGCTCTGACACGTGTGGATCAGAAACATTGACAGCGATCGAGTGGACTGAACAAAACCTGATTCAGCGCATGCACAATATCGGTGGGTCCTCTCCTTACCGTTATTCATATTTACGTCGTTTCACGATAACGTCGTCGCCGACGAACGAGGGAACGTAATGAGATTTTCAATCCATTGAATCGCTACAACGTCGTGTGCGTGACGAGGCGCTACTGCGTCCCCTAGCGGGCGTTCACGTCTCAATGTTTACAACATCACCGCTATTCCATTGGAACCTCATTTGCCAGTGAAAAATATGATAATTGTTTTTTACCCTTCTATCTGGCAAACAAAACTGACACCTGTTTTTTACAAGGAGTCATGTTTGCATAGACCACAATACCTGCAGTCGTAATGCAAACAAAAAACATAACTCTGATAATGTATGCACTGTCCTTGGAGTTGATTATCATGTTTTTTACTGGCAAATGAGGTTCCAATGGTGTAAATGTTTACCCCGAGCTCTCATACTCTGATGGTGCATTGTCTTTGAGTTGTGCGCCTTTTGGCGTCATCTGGTCCAACCCATGTGAGACTAGGCTCTAAGGAAAGCTGTCTCGGGTGTGGACCAATCAACTTCAAGGACAGTGCATACATTATCAGAGTTATGTTTTTTGTTTGCATTATGACTGCAGGTATTGTGGTCTATGCAAACATGACTCCTTGTAAAAAAGGTGTCAGTTTTGTTGCCAGATAGAAGGGTAAAAAAACAATTATCATCACCGCTATTCTCCAGCCCAGTGTTCGTCACTGATTTTCGGGGTGGGGGAAGGGGGCACTTTCGCCGACAAGGCATCGTCAATGTTAAGGGCCGCCACACATTACTTGAAACCATTGGGGGTTTGACAGCGCAATGATGATTATAATGGGGGGAGGGGGGTGTTTTACTGGTAGGAACGAAGTGAACCAGCCTACAATAGATTATATCGTCCGTCCAATGTCCGATTAGGTGTAGCAACATCGCCCCCTACTGCAAACACTTGGCAGGACCCTACAAAAACCTTTAGACTCAGTGAGGCTTTCCTGGCTAAACAAGTGTAACATTCCCTTATAATTCCCTGAGATAGTTTTTAATTAAAACATTTAAATTCAAAATTAACTCACAGCGGCCTAAAGCCTACAGCTAGGCCTAAAGCCTAGAACTAGGCCTCAAACTCTCCCTTCGTATCGTACCCCCGCCATTTCATTTTATTATAGCCATTCATTTGTTCGTTCCTACCAGCCCACCCCGCAGGGACCTGTTCACCATTCGTGTATTGTCGGTGGCCGCACTAAAGGCCACCAGGGGGCCGTGGGCCTTGCAACGAAGAGGAACGCTGTGACTCCTCGACTACCCTTGAGCTCACATCAGACCTCTAAACGCAATCTCCGCCACCATTGCTGGTGAGTAGTCTGCATGAACTTACACTGTGAAAAAAAAGTACGAATAGGTTTTACCCTTTCTGGCAATAAAACAGGAAGGTGTTACGATGCTCAAACACCAAATAGAAACCTTTTGCAAGGAATCAACTCTGCATTAACCACGCACGATACTTTACACCAGAGACAGTCTTCTTCATGGTCTAGTCTCACCAGTGTCAGGCCAGAGAATGCCAAAAGGCTGAACTTACATGATTATGAACTTACATTTTGTATTTAAACTTGTTCTATGACATTATCTTTCTGGGTATCTCCCGTCATCTTTTTCTGTACCAATGTAATGTTTTTTCGGCAAATGTTGACAACAAAAATTACCCCCATGAACGGATCGTAAATTTATCTCATTAAGTCATTAAAACATGGCTGGAAGGGATGATTTGCTGATGGAATAGACAGTTGGAGGAATGGCAGTCAAAGTACTACAAATTATTTGTATTTTACCAGGTAAGGCCCACTGAGCCATCAGAAGCGACCTGGCCACAAATGATAACTCGACGTAATTTCTTATCATGTGGAAATGTATTGCAGTAGCCAAATACTGTCAAACGCTCGTTTATTCTAAATGTAGTGGGATAAACCAGAGAAAAATACCACGCGGCCACTGGGAAAGAGACACATGCCAAATATACAGCAGTAGGCGTCAGGGTTGGAATCGAAGCCACGACCTCCTGCATACCAGGCGAGGTAGTTAACATCTCCTCGCCACCATTGAAGAGATCGCACCCGAAAGAACAGAGATGGAGGCGACGCAATCAGCTCATGCGCAGGAGCGAGATTGAATTATGGCATCGCGGGACCACGAGCATTGGTGACAACGTGGAGTGGTCTTCGTCCAGCAGTGCTGATAGACAATGACTGGCGACAATGATGGTGTACAAGAATGCTATACTCTTTACGTCATTTTATTTGCAAGGCACCATTTACACGAATCATCTGCTGCTTCTGTTTTGCGCACGTGCCACTGTTGTTTTCTCTTCTTGGTTCTTTCGGTAAAGTCACGTAGAAGGGAAGTAATAAAAAAATAAAAATAAAACATAATCAAATAATTCTCACGACGTTTCGGCCACAACGCAAGCAGCCGTCCTCAGGTGAAACCAGGTCTGTCGAGGCGACAGCGTCTGAATGAAACAGCACACGTGCTTGGAGCATATATATAAGCTGGGTTGGAAGGGGGGGGGGAAAGGGCGCCTTGACAAAATAATTTGCATATCAAGAGGAATTTAGAATATTTATGGGGAATGCAGGTATGTGATTAATACTACTTATGCCCGTGCATTATGCAGGATTAGCAGCATCCAAGGGAGGGGATATGGGAAATGCAGGTATGTGATTAGTACTACTTATGTCCGTACATTATGCAGGATTAGCAGCATCACAGGGAGGGGATAGGGGTAGCATTAATAAAGGGAAGAAGTGTTAATAGTATGTAGCTGCAGTAACTAAAACCACCACGTAAACAACTAAAGTATAAACTACATAGTATCATCATTATACTAAATATACTCTACAATAAGCTGAGTTACTAACAGTAAGTAATACATTACAATTCTACATATTCTCTTGGGGGTTTTTTCATCTTCTATTATTTGTGAACTGCTTGAAGCTTGGGGGTATTTTAGTGTGTTTTATTTCTGGAACATGACGGTGAGCAAATTGCATTCGTGAAATAAATGGCGAGGACTGTAATTTGTTAAAAAAAAAAAAACCTTGCAAATATGAGCCACGGCCCCGCTGACACGGTGACTTCGTTCTGTGAAAACGATGGCGTGAGTGAGGTCTTTCGCATGCATTTTGCATCAGGCTTGAGTGCTTTTGGTAATCCCCCCCTGCCCCTGCAGAAGTTATAGAGTGTGGCTGCGGCAATTGCATACGAGAGTGTGTGTGTGTATATATAATGCATGCATGTGAGAAGTGGCATGGAAGTGGCCGCCATGCATTGTGTTTCAAACCCAGTAACCTGAAATGAATTCCCAGCCGTGAAAAACAATGAATATACGTGAACCTGACCAGGGGCGTGTTTCTCTCCTAAGTCGACTCAGCCCTAAAACGACTTTGAAAGAATCTACTGAGAAAGCGAATTTCTTTAGAACTGATGTATGTGCTTAGTTTGTTGTCCTTCGCCCCCGCATCTCCGAATTGCGCGGTTGGCTACGTACGGTGCGAAAGAAGTTCAACATACATAGAGTACCTGCTGTAGTAAGTGGGGGAGGTGGGGGCGGGGGGAGACAAAGACGGCCAGGTGTGGTGATGGTTACACCACCCTCCTCGTGTGCTGTGCAGCTTCTCGTGTGTTAGTGTGCGCTTTATATACAGCAGCAGCAACAACAACAACAACAAAGCCCACGTCTCTGGTGGCAATAATCTCAGTGAGAATCAGGTAACGGCGGCGGTATAAGTAGGCGCTTTGTGTGCGACGCACAAAAGCCACGTTTATAATGTGCCCTGCCACCCGTGCAGTCACCCTTCTCGGTCAACATCAAAGAAACATTTTATTTTTGCTAATAAATTGGCCAGCAGGAAAAGTTTAACGGTCACAAGCGCGTAGGTTAGCGGGGAACGAGACGTTTTAAAGCCGCGGTGTAGAGGATACCTTGGCACATAAACTCAACAAATCACATAAACTCACGTGTCCGTGAGTTGATGTGATTTGTTTACCCTGATGGTGCCGTTTAGCAAGTTGCCCGGCTATTTTACACGGGAGATGCTGCGTGATGCTGCGTGAGAACAATAACAACAGTAGCAGCAGCATCAACAACAATAACAAAAAACACAAAATATTAAACCATTAATATTGCAGAGAACTAGTAGAGGAAAGGTCCTTAAGGAATATTGAACAACTTTAAAAAGGAGGTATTTGACGTTCGTAAAACGTAAACACAGGCAAATCGAGTCCCGCTCACAAGCCAACACCAGTGACAATTATTCGTCTTGGGGCCTCCCCTAGGTAGATTGGGCCTCGAATGAGTACCTGGTGCGGTGTGTAAACATCGCCACTGGGGAGACAAAGGCGGCCGGGCGTGGTGCTGGCCACCCACCCCCTCGTGTGCCGTGCCGGCTTTCATTAGGCGCTACTCGCTAACGGCACTTTGCCCCAACAGTCTGTTACAGGCTATACGGGGGATCTTTGGGTTGAAATTATTATGATTAAAGATCCATGATATGAGTATCGTCTGTTTTGTAGATTATCGTTATATCGTGATGATAATTTATCATTACATGTTCCTTAAACATTTGATTTCCTCACAATATATTTCTGAAATGAAGAAAAACGTTCGCAATAATAATCATTTACATGTTAAATAAGTAAGTAAAAAAGTAGCAATTGCGCACTAAATTAGTACTTTGTCAAATAACACTGGTCAACACACTTTTTCTGGCATAAGGTATTCCAAAGGTTTTAAGGTAATTTTGGGGTGCTGATTCCAAATCTGGAATCAGTTTTTGTATATCACATCAGGTTTTTGAGATATCAAATATTGCATTTTCAATAAAAACTGCAGAAGAAAAATATTAAATAAAAGTGGATATCTACATAAAATGATATTATAAACACACTATCCTAAAATACAGCACCATATTTTAACACTAAAGCAGTCACTGACTCGCAACAACTTTCAATCATAAGTGACAGAGTTATTTTCGGGTAAAATCAATGAAAATGGGGTATGCCGATAGCATAAAAATGATGTGATAGAGAAAATCTGAGATCAGATTTGGAATCAGCGCCCTGAAATAAGTCTAAAACAGCTGCAAAAGTCCAGGCCAGAAATTTTGTTTTAGTTTTTGTTGACCAGTGTAATTGACGGAGTGACCGACGGCAAGAAGATGTTGTCTGTGCATTTTAAGCGTTACAGGTTGTAAAGTTGCAGTGATCAGAAGACGAACGGCAGACTCGTGTTGAGTGGAGAGCGATCGACTCGCTGTGAAGCAACCTTCAATCGTACAGCAAAGCGTACACAAATAAGATAATGCGGTGTAAAGGACATGACATAATAGTCGTCACATTGTATTGTTTTATATAACTAGTGTAATTGCCCGTCATATGACGGGTTCATAAAAAATTAATGTAATTAAAAATTATAAAATGTAAATATTATTGGATTTATGTAATTTAAAAAAAAGTCTCTATATGATCACATTCGGTGAAAGTTGACGATCATCTCCCAAAAGTTTTCCTTGCGATGAATTTTGTTGAATCGGAAACTTTGATGATGCCGGTTGCATTTTTGCACCTTGACAAGGCAAACGTAATAATAAAAGTTGTCCATTGGGGGGGTGGTGGACCAACAACAGGTCACGTTGAGATGAAATCCATCGGCACTCAAACGGTGTGTCCTTTGTGACTTATTGCCAACGATAGCAAATGCGAGAATGATGGGGAAGCTTGTCTTGGCTTCACGAAGCCTACCCAGCGTTACACACACACACAGCACGCAAGAGCGTCAGTCGTTAGGCACATATCACCAAAACTCTCTGCATAAATACACCGCATCGAATCGTGAACATTGACATTGCTGCAACCCTACGCTGAACGTAAACAACGTCTTTTTTTTCAACATTCTTTGGCGCAGAACGCGAAAGCAATATCAAGGGCGTAATGACAACCCGTTGACAGGTAATGCAGTTGCAAGCATAAAAAATGGAATTCCTCATTAATTTTTGTTCGCTTCCAAAATGCCTTTGCACCCAAGGCTCGCCTTACACGTGGGAGGTCCCGTTCCATCCGATGCCCTTGGATTCACACCAAGCAAAAGGCCGAACGATCCCCGTTTGATTCACATTATCCCTGTTTGATTCACGTGGTCATCGTTTGATTCACGTTATCCCAGTTTGAGTCACGTCATCACCGTTTGATTCAGGTGATCACCATTTCATTCACATTATCCCAGTTTGATTCATGTTATTACCGTTTGATTCACGTTATCCCAGTTTGATTCACGTGATCACCATTGGATTCACGTTATCACCGTTTGATTCACGTTGTCCCAGTTTGGTTCACGTTATCACCGTTTGATTCACGTTATCCCAGTTTGATTCATGTTATTACCATTTGATTCACGTTATCAACGTTTGATTCACGTTATCCCAGTTTGATTCACGTTGTCACCATTTGATTCACGTTGTCCCAGTTTGATTCACGTTATCACCGTTTGATTCACGTTATCCCAGTTTGATTCGCGTTATCACCATTTGATTCGCGTTATCACCATTTGATTAACGCTCTCATAATTTCATTGACGTTATCACCACTTTCTTCACGTTATCACCAATTGATTCACGTTGTCACCATTTGATTCACGCTATCACCATTTGAAAGGAAGACCTGGGTTGTCGGAGTAAGCGGACAACAATTGTTTATTTTACAATGCACCGTACTCAAGCATGTCATTTTACATTTTGTAATTTTAGCCAAGACACACGTGTTACATCGCAGAATCACGAGGCATCTTCTTGTCCAACCTACATAGTCACGTGGCATGATTGGAGCTTCGGAAGGCTTTTTATCCGGCAGTAGAATGACAATGGCTGATGATGATGATGACTAAGACACGAAAAATTGTCCTTTCTCACCGATGCCACTTCATAAACTATGGGCGAACTTTCATCCTCTCTGGAGGCCTTACCAGGCAACTCGAAGGCAAAAACATCTGTTCAACGGTGAGTGCCTGATCGCTGTGTGACACAGCTATCTGTGTGATTCGAGCTGGGACTTGGTGCCGGTTTTTTTGTCACTTGTTTGAATAACAACGCCACTCAAGACAACGTATGTACATCACGCGTACTTCTGCAGTGTTTCGAGACAGCGTCTGAATGAAACACCACAGGCTTGGAGCGTATATTTAAGCTGGGTTGGAGGGGGAAGAGCGCCTTGACAAAATAATTTGCATATCAAGAGTAATTTAGCATATTTATGGGAAATGCAGATATGGGATTAGTTACTACTTGTGAAATGCGTAGGAGGTGTCTTCACGACAGACCTGTTCTTCACCTGAGGATGGCTGCTTGCGTTGTGGCCGAAACGTCGTGAGATTTATTTTATTATGTTTTATTTTTATTATTTCCCTTCTACGTGATGACTTTATCGAAAGAACCAAGAAGATGAATCCCTGCAGTCACGAAAGCTTTACATCGAAACTAAAAGATGTTCACCCAACCAACCTCACAGCGGATCTCTTTGTTTTCGTCTCACTTGGCCTCGTTCTTAATGAAAAAATATTCATCACTCAGCAGAGCTTTCATTTCGCTGTCTCCACTTGCAGGCAATCAAAAAAAAAGACCGCCGAGAAGGGCGGGCATTGTGCACCAACAATGTGGAGAATTTGTTTACGTCGCTTGCGCTATTAGCCACAAGGACAGCAGCTTTGGGTGACTGAAGTCTTTGAGCCAGAGGTCGCAACCGGGTACCCGATACCCGTACCCTACCCGATACCCGGCTACCCGTACCCGGCCGGGTACGGGTACCCGTTTGCGACCCTGGTGCGGCCGGGTACGGGTACGGGTAGGCCGTGAGTCACTGGTGAGTAACCGTTTGTCACTCATTTCCCAACGTCTTGTGTCTCTTCTCACAATTCAAGTTCCTAGAATCAACCCACCCCGCGCCTGCAACATGGCTTCATCCCAGAAGTCGCAATCAGGTACCCGATACCCGGGTACGGGTACGGCCGGGTACGGGTACCCGTTTGCGACCCTGGTGCGGCCGGGTATGGGTACGGGTAATGAATAAAAACCCGTTTGCGACCTCTGCCGTACACGACCTGCCACCCGACCGCGGCGAAGCCGGTTACCCCGCTGGGTGGACGGAGGCGCAGGGGGTGGTTGGGAATGTGGCGGCGGTAGCGGGGGGTGGGTGGAGGATTTAAAAAAAAAACTGTATCTTCGTTTCAACTGCCGGGCCGGGAGATCGGATCCAAGTGGAGCCCTCTGAATTGTAAGTTCAGTGAACTGCCGCTGACCATCTCACCATGGCGGCATGAGACATTTTGTGGCTTCAAAAACAAAAATCAAACCGAGCTGCGCGCGGTGTTGGTTGCATGCCTGCGATGCAGAAGTTTATAGGCCAGGGTTGGTGGCTCAAGCAGATGAACGAAACTACAACATTGGTATGTGAGGTGGCCAGGAGATGTACAGTACAGCAAGGGGGTTCGCGTAATTTCCTGTTGTGTGCACCTTTAGGTGTTATAATCACCCTCATATTGTTATTCCTGAACACAAAAAGCAAACTTCAGGACAACAAACGAAACACGAAAAGCAAACTGCTTTTTTTATGTTCAGTTTATAGTTTTTCCCCCGCACCTCCGATTAGCACGGTTGTCTATGTACGGTGCGAAAGAAGTCCAACCTCCATACGTATGTTTGGCTTTTCTCTAGCTCCAGTCTTTCCCCCCCCCCACACACACCTTCACAAAACTCCTTAAAAGGGAATTGGCCAAATATCCCAATGCCAGAACTCTGTTGAAAATAAGTCGTGAGTCCTCAGGCTTTCGTGGAGAAATACAGAATGTTGTTAAATCGTCTTGCCCGTGCAAAGTGGCTTGACATGTGAACACACTAACCACTCGGTTACTCAGCCATCTTTTGTGTTTCATATTCAATTAATTCAAATTCAGTATTGTACTTACAGTTATGTCAACTACAAATATTGTGGAGTACTCTACAGTGTAATATTCACACACTTTATGTGCAGCTATTTCATAATAATAATTCCAGCCCCATTGTCAAATCCACCAATGCATGAAGGCCTCACCACACCGGGTCAACAATTGGGGATTTTTGACCATACTTCACCAAACTGGTCAGTGCGTGATGGTTCGTCTTATAACATTTATTTTGCATGTTTGCTGGGCTATCACATAGTTAAAGGTCACTCCCTGCCCTTTGGGCTTCCCACGGTCGTCACAATCACTGCAACATTCAATACATGCGAAATGTTGAATTATTACACATTGCTGTACATGTACTTAATGCTTCAATTCTCAGTTCCATTGCACAAATTCCAGTCTACAACTCTGTAATATAGTACTACTCGCATCGGTAAATAATTCCAAACTAAAGTATGGGTACAGGGACTCCTTTGCTTACGAAGTTTCAGAGGTATGAACAAACTTCCGATTTAAACTTTCGTGACTGCAGGGATTCAATATTCTTGGTTCTTTCGGTAATGTCACGTAGAAGGGAAAAAAAACATAATACAAATTCTCACGACGTTTCGGCCACAACGCAAGCAGCCGTCCTCAGTTGAAGAACAGAGTTGTCTTTCCGACAGCTCTGTTCTTCACCTGAGGACGTCTGCTTTACCGAAAGAACCAAGAATATGAACAAACTTGTCTGTGTGTCCAGTTGCCTTTTCGGACCGAGAGTCGTAAGTTCAACCACCGCGCAATAGATGGCGGTGGTGGCATCTACATCTGCAGAACGTGAAGACCCAGTGGCATCTACATCGACAGGAGATTATACAACTTTTACTGGTAGGAACCTCCTGGTTACACCAGCCCACAGGGGATTATTGTGTCCGTCGTGCAGGGAGGGGCTGGGTGGGGAGGGAGGGGCTGGGTGGGGAAGGGAGGGTGGGGGGTGGGAGGGGTGGGGCTGGGTGGGGAGGGACTGGTCACCCCGTGGTGCCCTTATAAAACTCAACGTTTAACCTACTCACGCCGGCTTGTGCCCACCCTCACAGTCGGGAATATTTGCGGAATACACCACGCCGCCGTTGACCCTGGCCATTGACCGAGCAACCCAACGTTCCTACCAGCTCCCTCCGCAGGAATGTGTTAAAGCCATTCCCCGTGTTTAGTGCACACGCCGTACAACATGTTTGGAATCTACGAGAGTAAAGTTGTACTTCCGAACAAATCGACTTACGAACAGACCTCTGGAATCTAACTTGTTCGTAAGTAGAGGAGTCCCTGTAATTTGAAAGTACTACTTACTGTTTTATAACAGTGCCAAACATTCACGGAATTGTTTAAAATCCCAGTGCAGACCTCTCCAAAACAGTTTGAGAATTACTGAACATTATTTATCACTATTATAACACTGCCTTAAAATAAAATAAATATTTCATAGGTTACGTTTTTAGCAAAGGCCGTACTTCATAGCACATCACATTTAATTCATTATATGAAGTTGGAACATTGCACGAAACGTCGACGATTATATGTCGTTGCTTTAAGGGAGTGTTGTTGACCAATGTTGAGATTTTTGTTGTGGATTATTTACGGACTTCGGGCAGGAAAGTCACAAAAAAATTGCACACGAACGACGTATTCACGCAAGCATCCGATGCTACGTTTTGAAGTTTAAAAATTAAACATCTTTGAATTGTATTGTTTTTTTTTCTTCATTGAAAGCTTATATTATTTTACATCTGGAAAACTTCATTGAAAACGAAATTTCCTTAGAATTTTCTCTCGTCGTTAAGTAGATGGCCTTGCTGGGGGTTTGGTTCGATGCGGACTTTCACCCGTTTGGAATTGCGGGATCGAGATCAGGCGACATAGAGCTGGCCGTGCGAGAAGACCGCCGTCGGCAGATCGATTTCAACGTAATCGAACATCTGTCCCTGCGCCTCCGTCGTTCATGCAGGGGGCGCGTAGGTTTGCAGCGCTCCCTGCATGAAAAAGACAGAAAGTGTAGCGTTCATCACAGATAAAGTTGTGCGTTAATATGTATAGATGATGATGATGATATTAATGGTGCAATGGCGCGCCCTGGTGGCTATCATTGGTCAAAATTCAAACACCATTACATTATTCAGTTAACCACGTTGAAAGGCTTTCGCGACCAATATTATTCAAAATAGAGGTTTTTGGGTTAGATCGTGTAAATATAAATGTGTCGTTAAACCCGCCACCACTCGACACAGCCAATGAGTAAAGTTTGTCACTTAAAATTCGTGACTAGTTCAGCACACCGGTGTGTTGGAGAGTAAACCCACAACAACATTTACAATTCAAGTACAGTACCATGACGTTTCGCCAGTAATTACAACTAGCATCATCAGGCGGACAGCCAATACATCAAAATTGTGTTCAATCTATATGGGATTAAGCGTTTCACCCTCGCACGCGTGGGGTTTTCTCTGGGTGTAAACACTCATTAATAGGCCGATAAAAACCTGAACATGTAGAGGACCGCAGAGCTTTGGAAATTGTTGGTGCTGTCTCACTGCGTCGCTGTCTTCCCTGCTCCTCTGTAGTTCCTCCTCGCGCCACTGAGTGGTTCTCTCTCTTCCAGGGTGAGTGAATACTCTGGAACGCCACGAGTTGAAAGTTGTTTATACGTTGTACGTTGTAATCCCGCTCGAGCATAAATCATTGTTCCTCAACGCCTTCATCACTTACGCTTTCAGACATCTGGACAGGAAGCTGTCTAGCTTAGCGGCAGTCAGCATGATTTCCAATTGTTTGCAATTGTTCACAAGGTTATGATCTGGCAGATGTTTGATGTTTTTTTGCCGGAAATCACCAACGCGTGGCACCAACTCCTGTAGATTTGGCTTTAAAACACTGGTGACATGATTCGCAAATGAGATACTAAAGTTGAAATATTATGCATGAAAAACCCTTATGTAAATACGTCTACATCAATCATACCACCCACACCTCCCATGTTTAATATTGCACGTGCTTTTGCGTGTTTACATTTGTATCATGCGTAAGGAACTCATCAAATAAAAAAAACGCAAATTAGAACTGGATTAAGAGTCATTGAACCCGAGCCACAACCCATCCTGCCCCAATGTGTAACCTCATTCTTATCGCTCGCTCGCTCGCTCCAGCCTTCCTTTCCCTATTTCTCTCCGTGTGCCCCCTCTCTTGGCTGCCACTGTATCACTAATTTAATCAATCATTTGTCAGCTCTTCGAATAACGTCTTTTTGCCCGTCCTGTCTGTTCTCCAATTCATCCATTTTAATCGCTTGTTTCTGATGTGCAGTATGTAAAACTCTTTTTTCAGAAGCGGCCTATCCACGAATGATTCTCAACGAAGTGGCTTATCACGTGGAAATTCCCAGCAGACAAATACAGTACTCTAAACGCATGTTTCTAAATGTGGAGGCAAAAACGGAGGACCACGGGGGAAAACATGGAAACTCGAAATATACAGGCATAGTCAGGGTCGGGATCGAACCCACGATCTCCTGTATACTCGGCGAGGTAGTTAACATCTCGCCACCTGCACATTGTCTTCTATACTAAAGCTTTCAGTATTTTGTTCTAATCAACTACGTCGCTGTCAGGAGAGACCAAATTTCTGATCAGTGTGTCTGCTGACGTTTGTGTGCGAGGGCCGATGTGTTATTCATGATGAATTCATCTTCCAAAAGTAATCATCCCTGCAATAATTCACCGCTTTATTCGAGAACTGTGGTCATGATCCAAACTAACCAGTGGTCCAAGAATACACACATTCTGTCATTTCCTGCAGCTGCAGGCCATAGGAGTGATTGACCGTGACAACTTGTGAAACACGACTTGTTTACCCACTGACTTCTCTTGTGCACTTGGCTGATCACTTCTTGCACGGTTGGTTGTGTCTCTTGATGTGAAGACAAATTAAAAAGCATGAGATGCCGTGTCTCGCTCGGATTTGCCTTTTTCACTCAAGTAACAAGTTCATATTGTTTGCTGCTAATACACGAGAGTATGTCACTTTATTAAACAATTAATAGTCAGTGATATCTTGAATCGGAATGCCTCACCACTGTCAGCGTTAGAATACTGTTTACAAAACGATAATGAGGCAATGTGTACCACAAACAACGGAATTGTTTGAATATGTATCATAGTACCACGTTGCAAGATATATATTTAACTTGCTTCTCAGAACGTCTTACATAGTTGTAAAATATGTATTTTATTTCAACGCCCTTCGTTAACTTAACTAGGTGACGCCACATTTATTTTCACAAGCTGTTTTGCTATGGACAATTACATATGATGTGAGTTTGAGTCCCAGCCACAGCTATCATTAGCATTGAGTGATATTTGCACCAGCCCTGGGAAACCTCTTCATCATCCCACATTGACCAGCGTGGTGAAATATGGTTAAACATCGCCGTGACTGACAAAACTATGGAATAAAAAAGGGCTGTAAATTATTATACATTCATTCAAATTATTAGACAGTATAGCCTGGCGGTGGTGGCTATGTCCGCATGTAATCCAGAACTGTCGAGGCGAGGATTGGTGGATAACACCAATGTTGTGAAACTGTGGGCATTGAGGTGCTATACCCAAGCTTGGCAGTAGGCGGTACAGCAAAAGTGGACTCCATCTGTTCCATCTGTATGGGTTTTCTCCAGGCACTCCGGTTTCTGCGCACATGTATAAACACTCATTAATTGGCTGATAACGTACGTACTGTATGTGCGTATGCTGAACTTCTTTCGCACCGTTTATTGCTGTGGTTGTTTCTTTCTGATGACGGGCAATTGTGTTGTGCCCGAAACGTCATGATTTAATTTATTTTGTACCTACGTGACGTTTTCTGTTTTGCCAGTGAAAACAGCTCTCTTTGAGACTCGTGTAATAATTCCGAAATACGATGGATAGTTATTTCGGTTTTTCAATAGTTTTCGTGGCACGGATTAAAAACGTTGACCGAGGGACTACTGAATTATATTTTTTCGTGCCACGAAAAAGATAAAACAAATTTCATGGAGTGTTTTATTTTGCTGTACTTTTTAGAGGAATTAAGTGAATTTTGTTTTATTGTTGTGGAGTGCCATGCACGTATATGTTCGGTTATCCATGTTATCGATGTCATGGAGATTACATTTTTTACTGAATTTAAACGAAACTATTTTTATTTTACCAGGCATAGCCAAACTGAGCTATATAGCGCTTTTTCAGAAGCGACCTGGCTACAAATTATAGCTCAACGAAGTCGCTTATCATGTGGACATTTATAGCAGCAAATACTCTAAATGTATGTTTCTAAATGTGAAGGGGAAACCCGGAAAACGCTGAGAAAAATTCACACGACCACGGGGAGAGAGACACACAAACTCCAAATATACAGCAGGCATCAGGGTTGGGATCGAACCCACAACCTCCTGTATAGCAGGCGAGATAGTCAACATTTGCCACCTTAGCACCCACATTTAAAACCATTTAATCAAGAAATGCATTCAAACTTAACAATTTGGTGTTTGAATAAATGCATTTAGAGCAAACTGAAAAAAAAAATGTTGAGTAATTTATATTACAGTACGAATCGTTATACACCAATTTATTACGAAAGTACAGCATATTTATTCAAGAAAAAATGGGAGTTGATTAGACAGTTCCAAAAATGATATCTTAATGGCCAATTGCGTTAAAACAAACCTTTTCATGCCTTTTATCTTTTAATGCCTAACAGACAAACCATATTGAAACTTATATTCAAGGTCTTTAATGAAATCTGCCTCATGAAAAATGTTTACAACTGTTTATTTGTTTAATTAATGCATTTAGGACACAGTGACTGAAAAGTATAATTAACTTTAATTGGTATAAGTGGAGTAATTTCAGCAATTCAGTGCATTTTCTACGTCAGTCGCAGAGTAGGATAATCTACACCGCTTTCATGAATATAAATTACGTGTCATTCGTATTCACCTTTATTGAATAATTACGGAGGTATAAATACTCTATGTTATAGTTTTGAAAGGAATGTTCTTTTAGAACCAATTTTCACAGCCTATCATATTCAAATACACAATTCTTACATGTGCAAAAATGAACATTTTAAAACTCAGTGAATGACTCTAAATCAGCAATAATATGTTTCGTGATTTTCAGAACTGCACTGAGGATTGAATAAGGAGAAATATGTTTTGTGCAGAAGTGTAGTCACCACATCTACGCCTCTATATAAGGAACGAAACAGTTAGACTTTTCCACAAATCTGGTTGTCGCCTGATGAAGCTAGTTGTAATTATTGGCGAAACGTCGTACTTAGATTGTAAATGTCGTGGCTTGGCTCTCCAACACACCGGTGTGCTGTACTAGTGACGAATTGGCATGTTCTTATTACGTGACAACCCTTACTAGTTGGCTGTGTCGGGTGGTGGCGGGTTTTAACGACACATTTATATATGTATGCGATCTAACCTAAAAGCCCTCTATTATGGCTGATATTGGTCGCGAAAGCCTAAGTGTTAAACTTGTATGGAATAATTTAATTTACGGATGTCCCATCATTCACAAATAACGTGACAAGATAAGTCACATTTTGAGTGATTTGGTCAATTAATCAGACACCATTGTAATTCATATATAAGTGGAGTTATTTCTCAAATGTTGTCTCAGTGGGCTCTCTCCTGCTGTAAATAAAATTCACATGTTGGTGGTGGAGTGGTTAGCGTGCTGTGCTAAGAACTCGATGTTCTAAGTCTGATCC
Source organism: Lampetra fluviatilis (assembly GCF_964198595.1). NCBI lineage: Eukaryota > Metazoa > Chordata > Hyperoartia > Petromyzontiformes > Petromyzontidae > Lampetra > Lampetra fluviatilis. The sequence goes on along the minus strand of NC_136328.1, from coordinate 3,182,744 downwards.
ACAGCCAAAGCGAATATGAGTCGTGTGTCAAATCTAAATTGGACTTGGTTCTCTCCCTCCACGAGGCCACACTGACTAGCGTGCTGAAGTATGGTTAAACAACCCACCACGACCGTCTGGCCATTGTGGAAGACGATGCAAAAAATCACCTCTGATGGAGGTCCTTCTGCCAACAGTTGGTGTGAATAGGAAATTGTCGGGTGGCACCGTCACCTTCACACAAAAATATGGAGGGCACTTTGTGATGTTTAACACTACAGCCACTTACGGGGATTTAAAGAGAGAAAAACATGTTTGAGGAGATTTTTTTTGGTAGGGTTTCCACCTTGTCTGGGTTTGACCCACAAGTCTGGGAATTGACCCCGATGTTCGTTTTCATTTGGATGCAAGTAATTGATTTGAACGGAGATTTGGTAGAATTGTGCTGAGCTTCAATTGTAGTATACTGTACGGTTTTTGATAAAACACTATAAATACACGCAAAAAACTATATATTTTTTTTATTTAACCAGATAAGGCCCACTGAGCTATATCGCTCTTTTCAGAAGAAACCTGGCCATAAATGATAGCCCAATGAAGTCGCTTCTCATGTGGAAATATATAGCAGCCATATACTCGAAGCGCATGTTTCTAAATGTGGAGGGAAAAACCAGAGGACCTGGAGAAAAATCCATGAACCATGCGAGGTAATTAAAATCTCGCCACCACGACGCCCTTTGACCCAGGTTGACTGAGATATGCCTGGGTTTGGTCCAGAGGGTGGTCCAGCTGGCTTGTGACCCCCAATTAATTGACCCCTTTACATTTTTTTAATTTTTTTAAGAAACTTTACTTAAAACATATTTAGTTGCAGAGAATTAAATGGGGGGAAGGGGTGGGTGTCACAAGACATCTGGGCCACTCTGTATAGTGGACAAAAAGGTGGTGAACCTTAGTTGGAGGTGATTGTGAAGTTGGAGGCGTTTTACACGGTGGTCACAAAGGAGCTAAAAAAAACGAGACTTTGTGGGGCGTTAAATATTGGAGGTGTTCCAAGTGGTTAAGATGTTTTTACACCGGGGCCACTGAGGAGATCACCATTCTAGACGGTGGGTGACACTTTTTATTCGGTTCTATTGGAGAAGATGTGGCTGAGGTAAAATTAATAACCACATCCACTGACTGAGGAGATCACGACAAAAACTGCCCACGCACACGGACGGGGGGGGGGGTCGTCACTTCGTGAGGCGATTTTATTATTATTTTATTAACTTAAAAAACCCAGCACCATGGTGCGCCTGGGGACGTGGAGCCCTGTCCAAGCGTGTGAGATAGCCGTGGGAATCTCCTCTGCCACCGGCGTGGTTGTGCAGCATCAACTCTGGTGGTGTGTGGGCGGGCAAGGGGGGTTCCAGAGAGCCCTCTCCGCCATATTGTGGCGCGCGCTCCTTCGTTTCCCGCCACCGCCCCCCCCACCGCGCACCCCCCCCACCACCATCACCCCCCCACCACCATCCCCCCCCACCGCGCCTCACCCTCCCCCCCCCACTATCCCCCCCCCCACCGCGCCTCAACCCCCCCCAGCGCCCCCACCCCCATCACCCCCCCCACCGCGCCTCACCCCCCCCACCATCACCCCCCACCACCATCACCCCCCCCCACCGCGCCTTACCCCCCCACCGCGCCTCACCCCCCCATCACCCCCCTCCACCCCCCCCTCCACCGCACCGCCCCCCCCCCTCCACCCCCACCGCACCACCACCACCACGGCCTTCCCTCGCCCTGCCGGCCACGGTCAGTAACGGGCCCTCCGTGTGCCTCGCAACCCGTTTCGATTCACTAAACGCCCTAGGCTCAGGCGGGACGCCGCGCCACGCCACACACGCCACGCAGAGACCCAGCGCCCCGTCGCTTCTCTTTGGCGCGCGACTCGGGCACCTCGCGAGGGGCGGGCGGGAGGGTGGTAGGGCCTCGCGGACCTTCCCGGCTTTGGAGCGAGGGGAGCCGGCGCGCGATTCTAGTCGAGGACGGGGGGTCCGCGGAGCGCTCGCGTCTCGGCTAGGCCGCGCCGGGGATATTTTGGTGAAGAGGACTTGGCGCTCATAAAAGCACACTTAAAGACGGTGGGACAATGTTTGGATGTTGTTATCTTTGTTCAATTGGTCGTAGCCAGTTAGCGTGGATAAAGATAAGTTGGATGTGTGTTGTAAATGCGTTTTAGTTCGAGGTGTGCCCTATACTGTATAGTTTTTTTAAGGTCGCGTGGTGTCTGCTGTTGAATGACGGCGAATTGCAGCAGTGTTTGTATATTATCGTTAGCTAGGTTTGTATGTTATTATTATGAGGAGCGCAACGCTTTTTTATAATAGTTTTTGTATTTATAGAGGAAGGTTGTATTGATTATAAACGCTTGCCTTAAATTGATAGGTTGCGAGTTTAAATCTGGGTTGCGGCTATACAACGTCAGTGATTACTTTCGGTATTGGTAAAATGCGTACCACTATTATAAGTGGAACGTCAACAACAGTGGTAGTCGTCTCATTGAGACCGGGGTCTCCTTCCATGGGAATGTTGGAAGTTCAATCAGTGGATCAGGACCACAACTTGTGCTATGGATGGCCATTTCAGCAGAGACTGCATTTATTGAATTAGTAAAGTTACAAACAGTGTCTGATGAACCATTTACAAGATGTACAAACCTGAAGTTATGTTACCACTCAGCAGAGTAACATAATTTACACATTCTATTCGATTATTTGAAGTTTTGTTTACTTTGTAATTCGTGACTTTGCAAACCATATAAATCCAATTTGTTAGAAGAGTACGGATTGTTTGTTGCCAAGGGGAGATCTTAATCCAGCAATGGACTGATCATGACCGATCATTATAATTATTATACCTGCACGATGTGTTTTCAGGTTGTACCCACGTGTCGTTCGGAATTGCCTTGACGTTTCACTCCACGTGCTGTGAGCTTCTTCGTGTTTCGCTCTATAATTATACTGTAAGGTCCCAAAGAAGCTCCCAAACACATGGGAGCGAAACGTCGGACATCATGCCGAAGAAAGCACTGGGTAACAATCCGAAAGAGAGCTATTACAGGACTACCTCGAAAAAATTAGTCTATGCAATAGAGGTACTGTGTATGGCAGTTGATTATCAATGTTTTTTGCCAATGTACCAGTCCAGGTCACAGTGGGCGAGCGATGTCTGCGCCCGTGGCGAGCCGAGCGCGTGTATACACGGACGTGAACACGCATCGCCCGCGCGAGTACTGGGACTATGAGTCACACGTGGTGGAGTGGGGGTGAGTACCAGATCGTATCATCATCACCACCATCAACCACCATCATCCATCCGTCCCTTCATGTGTCACCCCCTTACCCTGCCGCCTTGCCTCTGGATCACACAGCAACCACAATTGTCTTGTGACATACAACAATATTGATACTGCATTGACAGGCCGAGGATTTGTTCAGATGTTACTCCAGCTGTGGCTGGGAATCGAGTTATGTTTTTTTTTATTAAATACACAATTTTTTTGACAGTGTTGTTATATTTCATTTCGTGTAATCCTTATCTTGTGTGTACCGTATGTTGAACTTCTTTAGCACCGTACGTAGCCAACCGTGCTAAACGGACATCGTGCCGAACAACTTCTTAAATTGACGTTTTAATTGAAAAATAAAAATAATTTTTACGTATTTTCTCTTATGGGATTCCCACTTTATGGAAAGGCAAATTGTGGTTGCCCTTTGGCTTTGGGCCAATAATTGAGGAAGAGCACTGCCTCATGCTCATTTTGGCTGGGAGATAATGACTTTTTTTGTTCACAGTATTTTAAATATCTGTGTACTGCCTCTTAAAGTGGTAATGATTGTTAAACACGCACAAATACACATCCTTGACTCCAGAACAACTCTACTGTAATAACCAGTCATTCACTATAACATTATTCCAGTGTTGCATTTCTTATTGATTTAATTACAATTACTCTTGAAAACATGTGGCAATTTGGGAAAAACTACTCACGGCTGAGACAGCCTTCAGCAACATGCAACGACATGTTTATCTGTTGGTGATGCAAATATCTCTTGACTTTGTTGTCATTACTTTGGAATCCCTACTGCTTCATGTTAACATTGCAAGCAAATACGTCTGGGTAATCTTAGTAATCTGTTAAGATGCGTGGTTTTATGTGTCAATAGTTTGCATATTTATGATGTCCAGAGTTGTATATAAATGTTTTTAATATTACAACTCCTGTATACCAAAACGTAAGATAAGACATTTAGTTCTGAAGCAATATGTCACTGGAACCTTTATAGATGCAGCATACATTGGAATAATATCAATATTAGTTTTTTATACTTACTACTCATGTTTGAAATTTATTTAGCTTTTTATTAATATTCATCTTGAACTACCATTTATATTAATACATTTGTTTCCTTTTGGCTGGTTATTATGGATAGTCGGGCAACAATACATTGAGGAATCATTTCACGATTCAGATATTTAATTTCTGTGTAAGTATAAAAAAGCCAGACAGCTGGAAAAAAACACAGCAGAATATGTATACCTAGGCAATTTATTGAAGGTAAATTGGGATAAAAATCATAAAATACAGAGGTAGATAACTTTTGCAAAGCTGGATTTAATAATTAAAAACTACACGTGAATTTACTTGAAGTTGAACATTTTCAGTCAGGGCAAGTACCCACTATGATGTGGGTCTGAAAATGGACACTGACAAAAAAACACAAAAGAGCATGTTAAAAGTGCAAAAAGAAGCACATGAAAATGCACACTTGGAATTGCACTGAGAGACAGAAAGAGGACCACATGAATCAAACACAAATCCCATGTATAATATTGACTATTAAGGAAAGTAAGTGGACTTGCACAGGATGCATGATGATGATAATGGGTGATGGATAAAACTGGTGCTAGAATGGCAGCCAAAGGAGAGAATGCTCCCCCCGAGAAGATGACCACCATGGAGATGGAGCAATTGGATAAGTTCATGTGCAGGATTAAGATGGAATTCATAGCATCGCAAGACTCGGGGATGTGACAGCTTGTGGGGAGGTCTTCATCCACCAGTAGAAAGAATGGCTGCTGATGATGATGATGAGGCCATCGAGACCAAAAAGGCCACACTTTCCAAGGAGGGCCTTGGTTTAATTAAATACAGTCATATAGTAGCTCTTATAATTCCCATGCAGAATTATTATATTATTGTTATTATATTCATTAGAATTTTATCAAATAGTTCATCCAAGTAAAAGGTCAGCTCTATGGAAGCATTGTACAGCGGTTATCGGTGTTTCAGTGATTAACCTTGCCGCCCGATTCAGGGACATGATTCGATTCAAAAATCCATTCTTAACATTGTGGTGAATGTAGTGGCCTCTAGCAGTCTCCTCTTTAACTTCAAATGTAGACTCTAGGGTGCACAAAATTCTATGTTGTATTATTCAAAGTTGGTTGATGCAATGGCTTGTCATTAATATTACTTGAAGGTCAGAGGTGTAAGGCTCTTAATTTTCACGCTGTTTCCAGTATGACCATATTTCACATTTTTATTAATTAAAATGAGCAGTAGCTTGTATTAAAATATATACATATACACATTCTACATTAAATGTATCTGTAAACGTATGGTCACGAACACATTACGAAGATGGTTTGAATTTAAATATGTATATTATCTCAAATTTGTCTTTTTTTCTGCACATTGTTGTAAGCAATTAGACAAGCTGCACTTGCTTATTTTTTCTAAATAATTTAGACATTCTTACAGTTCATTCACATACATTTTTCCTGCATTCACTTTAAGTTTTCATTTTATTTATACGTATATGAATCTTTAACCAGGATAAACACCCTTGAGATTTACATCCCATTCCAAGGATTTCCTGGCAAGATGGCAGCAGTACTGATATCAGTTTCACAGCAAACAATTAATAACAGACAAAGGAAAATATGAAAATAATATACATTGGTACTCAATAATATTTTAAAAATATTCATATTCATGGACAATGTATGACATGGAAGAAAATAACCTAATGGAACAATGTATACGTTTTAAACCTTGTAGTAATATATTATTTTACATTTAAGACGTAACTGGATTCAGTCTGCTATTGGGATCTCATTGGTTCCATTCGGATAGTGCTGAGTAAGGGAAAGCTTTGTGGTGCAAGACAGAGCTGACAGGGAGTCTTTCGCATGAGAAATGTCTCTGAGCTTATAGCATGCTTACAATTCATGTGAGCCAGGTAAGAACAGAAATATGGAGGCAATGTGCCATATACACCTGGATAAAAACGAGGCAGTGCAATTAACATTGACTTTCCAAATGATTATTATTGTGTCATGTGGAGGGATAGCAATATATTTGTAACGTTTATTTATATATCAAGTAACAAGAGCTTCAGGAGATGTCATGTGAATTTCAGAGATGTTTCTGGGGATGTTGAGTACAGTGGACATTTGTTCACGAGTGTCCCGGAGCCTCCATTTGTGCACAAGCGTCCATGTGCTGTATCTTTGTTATTCACGACTCTCCACTATTGCCGACAGTCGCATCAGCTTTGGAGCTCCTGTTTTTCACCTCAGCGGGCATCCATTCATTTTGCCACGTACTAATTTACTCGTATTAAATACTTTTAATGCAGCATTAGTATTCGTGTTTATGTTACAATTACGTTCTCAAAATGGTCAGCCATACGCGAATCCTGATGCCCACTGTTATAGATTGGAACCAGGCTGGTGATAATAGTAGAAGATATATTATAGGCAGATTAGGTATAACAATGAATGCCTTCGGAGCAGGTTTAACAAACCACTTCCTATATCTATACAGAAAACCCAGTTTGACTCTTGTCGTTTTTAACCAGATTGTCAATGATTTTTTTACATTTCACAAAGAGCCTCGGGTTCAGGCCCAGATACTTCTCAGTGGGTTGCTGCTGTGTAATGGTCAGAACACTCCACTTGCAATTCAGAAATCTCCTGTTCAAGCTCCCAGCAAATAATAGGCACGTCATTTTTTAATCATCCCCCACCTCTGTCTACACAGCAGTATAAATGGGTACATCACACATTTAGTTGATTGGCAGGGTACATGTGGTGGGATAAAGTGTGGGCACTTCCACCTCTTTAAAGACATCTGGCCAGTGTGGAAGAGTAGGCCAAATACCCTCTGAAGAGGTATTCTTGACTTCTCTCTCTAGTTGAAGCCCCCTCTTCCCAGAGACTAACTGCAACCTTAACTTTTTATTTTCCCTTGTCGGTATGAACAATCTATAATTTATGTGCGCTTTTTGAATTTTTAAACATTTACAAGCATTACATTGGAATATGCTTCCCATTTATATGCAAAGTAGCAATTGTGGAAACTTTTAATACGTTCTGAATTCTATGGGGTGCAGAATTGTCCAAGAGGTTTTTTTTTTTACGAATGGAGATGAGATGTGTGAAGTTATGCAAATACAGCAGTTTGTGTTGGGGACAGCTATTTCTCTGTATAGCTGTTTGCCTAACAATTAATATAAACAAAAAATAATGACGCCATAAAATCCATAATAGAGTTTTTTTTGGGTTAGATCGCATAAATATAAATGTGTCATTAAACCCGGAACCACCCGACTCGGCTAATTAGTAAGGTTTGTGACGTAAACAGAACATGCCAATTCGTTACTAGTACAGCACACCGGTGTGTTTGAGAGCAAACCCACAACATTTACAATTTGAGTTCGACGTTTCGCCAGTAATTACAACTAGCATCATCAGGTGACAGCCACAAATCTGTCTGTCGCCACAGCATACTTCTATAGAGATTACCGTTGGTAGGCTATTTTAATACACACAATAGACAGGAAGGACAAGATCAAAGGGCTCGCATAATGCACATGCATAATGTACGTTGACTCAGCAATCCCCCCCCCCCACTTTGCGCAAGAGCGCAGAAACGTGGTCACCACGTCTACGCCTCTATATAAGGAACGAAACAGACTTCTCCACAAATCTGGCTGTCGCCTGATGATGCTAGTTGTAATTACTGGTGAAACGTTGTACTCAAATTGTAAATGTGGGTTTACTCTCAAACACACCGGTGTGCTGTATTAGTAACCACAATTGGCATGTTCTGTTTACGTGACAAACCTTACTGATTGGCTGTGTCGGGTGGTGGCGAGTTTAACGACATTTATTTTTATGAGTTATCACCCAAAAAACATCGTATGGATAATATTGGTCGCGAAAGCCTACGTGCTAAACTGACTCCATAAACAGTTTAACTGCAGCAAAGATCCTCCATTGCAAACTAACAGCAATGAGAGTTTGGTTTGGCAGCTGTGATGCTGCTTGATATTTGGCACATTTACAAATCTTGCATAACAGGTGCACAGCGCAGAGTGGTGTTACATGATACTCCATAATTTATAAGTATTAAGGTCGAGAATTTGGAATTTTGCGTTCTCTTATTTGTCAGCTTTAAATTCATTGTCCTTTATTTAACTGAGTTTTTTTTTCTCATGTACACTCTGTTACCAGTGGTTACATAGGGTTGATTACGAATGGGTTTTTTAATCATTGATTTATTAATAAAAGTTATGATTGTTTCATATCTTTCCGCATAAGAATGTATTATTATTCCTGCTCTGATATCGACTGTTTGCTTTTGAAATTGACCACATAATTTACTTTGCAGAAGTTTGAAGTTAATGCTTGACACTGCTAACTCGCTTGGGATGACTGATTGTTTGGACATAAATCTGTGAATTATAGTGTGCATTTGCACCTCAGTCTGCTATAACAATGTGTGAATAGTGAAGCAATGTTTGCATTTATCCTTCTTATCATGTGTTTTTTCAGGTAAGTAGTCTCATGACTATTTAGGAGGATCTTTGCTTATGATGTTTGACCAATTCCTTCATATTTTACACGTCAGAGGAACCTTGGGTATTTGGTGACAGCTCGTACATGGTTGTAAATAACATGCAAATATTCTCACAGATGAATGCAAAATCTACTTGAGTTCTGTATATTGATGACATGAACTTCAGTCCACCACCAACCAAAGTTGTGGATCGTAGATGTACACCACTACACTCATTGCTTGGCATCTGCTAGTATTAGTGTATTGAACGTTTTAAAGTCTTTATTGACTACTTGCCTGTCTTCCCAGTTGACTTAAGTGCAAAACGAAAATTTAAATGATGGGTTTCTGTGCAGTCAGCGAACGGTGAGACCATTGTCAGCAGAGGGGGCTGGCTGTGCAGGGAAATGTATTGTTGGACTCTACCACGTGCTTCCATCAATGCGTCCTGCCTTCAACCTACACTTGATCAGCATGGTGAAGTATCATCAAATAACCCCGACTACTACTTGAATGGTGTGGGAAGGCTCTTTATCCAGTGTTGTTGGGGTGATAAAAGGGTTGTCTATGAGATCATTATCACTTGCACAGTTTGGGCGCCTGGTTTTAGCTCTGGTATGAGCCTGGAAATCATACCCAGGATTTTAGGAGTGCCGGTTTTAAACTCATTAACATTGCACAGTATTTCCCTTGACAACATGATACTTGATATGTAGTCCAAGATTTTGGCTGCACCGACTGAAATATTTACAAAGCCAAATATTAAAAAAGCCTATTTTAATCTGCGTTTCTATTTTCAAAAATTCCATCAGAGTTGTCGCAAGGCAACTTTAAATGTACACTTTGTAGCTGTTAAGTACGACTAACATAAACTCACAGATGTGTCACTTAAAAGCATAGTCCTGTAATATGTTTTTTAGGAAGGATCAGTCAACATTTCTTACGTTCATAACAAGCACGATATATAACTTATAAACTGATCTCTATAATACACCAATTTTTCGATTTAAAGCTTTCGTGACTGCAGGGATTCATCTTCTTGGTTCTTTCGGTAAAGTCACGTAGAATGGAAATAATAAAATAATAAAATAAAACAGAATAAAATAATTCTCACGACGTCAGGGAGATAGCGTCTGAATAAAGACGCTGTCTCCCCGACAGACCTGAGGACGGCTGCTTGCGTTGTGGCCGAAACGTCGTGAGAATTATTATATGATGTTTTATTTTATTATTTCCATTCTACGTGACTTTACCGAAAGAACCAAGAAGAAAAATACACCAATTATTATGTATTTAGTAAAATAAAGGAGCCCATTGAGAAGACCACATCTCAAACGGAAGGGAAATCTGAATGATGATCCGTGGTGGAATGCTATTTTTGCCTTGAATTGTAGGACATTTAAAAAAGTGGAATACCATACACCGGCAGAAAATTGTGTTTACCAATGACAGTAGGTTTCTTTTTTTAACAAGGGCCTGTGTGCCTCGGTTATAATGCCCTGTAGAAAATACAGTGCAGCGCTATTTTAGCACTGTCGTTTCTTTGCAATGGTGGGTGCTGTACACTGCAGCAGGCCCTTGCCATGGGAAGGTTACATTTCCACCACTGCCTCCAGGCTGTGATTTTCAAAGGTATAACACACTCTTTGACATAACTAAAATTGTATTTTGCCCTGCTAAATATAATGCATATGTTTATTGAAAAAATGTTGTAGATTATAATTGTTTTTTTTTTATTAACCCATCTTCTTCTGTAATGATAATTGCATTTCTCATTCAGTGACCCAAATCATATTTTTTAACTAATTTAAACAGTTTTTTTTTTGTTATTGAATGCCTCTTGGCAGTGAGACTCAAGTTTAATTAGGAAATCTTGAGTTTTGGCCATATACATACTCACAATAGCTGGTTATTTAGAGACGGTGACTCTCTCTTTACAGTGCATTAGATAAAAATAGTGTTCTAATTTATGACTCAAGCTCTTACACTGTGTACTTTACTGAATGATGTAAGAGGGTTTTTTTTAAACAACTGGTTTGGTAATTTTTTGCAAAAAATACCAGGTAGCTGTGAGGAAGGAACAGTCCACAAGAAATAAACGGACTATAGTGGTACGTTTGTTTACAATCTCTTGTTAACAAACGTACCACTATAGAGCCATTTCATCACACATTTTTTTTTATAATACAGTAGCTGACACAGCAGCATCTCCTTACTGGGCTTACTTTTAATCATCCATATGAATGAACACCTACATGCAGAGCTCATAACCTATACAGTCTTTCTAATTTTTGATTATGGAGAAACTATTTATAGATTTCACTGGTTTAAATTCGTCATGGCATGTATGTAGTTTTCTATTCCATGCTACATTTCTCACTGGATCGGAGCCAACCTGTCAATTACTTTCATCCTTTGACTTCAAGAATGAAATCGCATAGGTGTTTGTTTAAAAGGCTTTTCCCAAAAAAAATAATCACCGGTACAATTACTGACAACCCCTTGTGAATCAGATGCTGAGGTTAATGCAGTTTTTATGCATGCAACTTCGTCGTTTTCTTCAAGTGTGGACAGCATTCCATGTCCCATTCATTAAATCCCCTCCTGTTTTCCAACAAAGTTACACATTCATTACTTAGCAATTGTGGTCTATTATGGCCCATGTTTTCAGTCATTAAGTAAAGCCTGAGGGGCCCAAACCCCGCTCTGCCCTCCCATCTTGCCTGGGCTGCTATGCCCAGACAGCATGGCAGTGGATCTTGGTAAGGAAAGGCATCTGCATGGCCTATGAATAAATAATAATCCTGTGCTGTTAGGTAAGTAAATAAAAGGAAAGAGTTGAGTGTTGTTTACCTTTACAAAGCCTTATTAATATAGTTTTCTTCTAAGAGAAAACATCTCTGGCACCACACTCGTAAACATATTCAACATTTATTATGAGAAAGTGGTGGGGGGGTGGGTATAGTGTTGCTTCACCATGACCATTTCACCCTAAACAGCCAGTCAACGAGGGTTGTGGAAGGGATGCATACAGGAGCGGTTCTTATATCACTCGCCACTGATGTTGGCCGTGGCCAAACACAACCTCAGGTGGCATTCTACTCACCACTGCACAAGTGCTTCAGCCCGTAAAATAAATCTTCATCAATAGCCATAATCGTTATACTGCTGGATGAAGACCTTTATCCAACACGGTCCCCTTCCTACAGTCTTGCGGTGTCATAATTCGTCTCGCTTCCGCACATGAGCTGATCTCATCCGCTCCATCTTCATGGTCGTCTTCCTCTTGGGCGTGTTCCCTCCTTTGCCTACCATTCCTTTGCCAGTCTCGTCCGTCGGCCATTGCTCCTTAAAGTGACGTGTCCTGCCAAGTCTTCTTACTTTTCGATTTAAAGCTTTCGTGACTGCATGGATTCATATTCTTGGTTCTTTCGGTAAAGTCACGTAGAAGGGAAATAATAAAATAATACAAATAAAACATCATAAGATAAAATTCTCACGACGTTTTGGCCACAACGCAAGCAGCCGTCCTCAGGTGAAAAACAGGGCTGTCGGAAAGACAGCGACGTTTCGGCCACAACGCAAGCAGCCGTCCTCAGGTGAAGAACAGGGCTGTCATTAGGACGCTGTCTTTCCGACAGCCCTGTTCTTCACCTGAGGACGGCTGCTTGCGTTGTGTCCAAAACGTCGTGAGAATTTTATGTTATGTTTAATTTTTTTTATTTTATCATTTCCCTTCTACGTGACTTGACCGAAAGAACCAAGAATAAGTCTTCTTACGTTTCCTAAAAATCAATACGATTTATCTCGGTGGCATTTGTTTCGTTGTCTTTATTAGTGCTCATATTTCTGATCCATATGTCATAGCAAGCAATATGGACCCAATTAAAACGTTCTTCGTATTGGAATGTTGCTTTCCATTGCACTCCACCTTGCTTTTGCTGATCTCTCTAGTTTGTCATTTTGATCCTATTCTGCCTTCACTATTTTTTCATTCATTTCCTGTAGTTCATTTCTGTCGGTTGTTGTAATGACTGTTATCAGTAAATCTGAGATGGTAATACTTTTTGCTCCTATTTGTTTTATGCATTTTTATCTCCAGTCGAGTTTTTTTGCATATAATTTGTCAGAATAGCCTTACTGAGAACATATTTCCTTGCCTGGACTCCTCTGTTGATGTATTATATTGTATTTTTTCATCTCAGTATAGCTGTTTCATGTATATAAACGGTTTCATTAATTTCAATATTTTTTTCCCGTATCAAGGCTTAGATGAAAGCTTAGATGACTGCATTAGTTTTCTTTGAAACCAATTATTTTTCAGAGTATGCAAAAGCCAGGCATAATGTATGTGATATTGCTTTTTTTAGAATCTGAATGATTATAGGTATGTGGTCAATAGTAAAAAAATACCATATTTATGAGTGCATATGCTTGTATAAAGAAATTGCATAGTGGTTTCACGCACTACCTTGCAATCTCAGCATCCAGGGATTGCTTCTTGGCTCTAAAGCCCTTTGACAATTGGTGTATGTACATTAAAATATCCTCAACTTCCTCTTGGTTGAGTCAATCTGTGAGTCCTTCGCGCAATGTGTTATTGACATCAGAACTGGTAAGACAAAGTAATGGTGTCAGCCCCACTGCCTTCATCTTTGCCGTTCTGTTCATACTCGGTGCTTGCTCTCACCATTTACCACAATGGTATAGGCTAAAAGTGTGTGTGTGTGCTATGCCTGTGTGTACACTTGGCATGTGTGTGTGTTTTTTTTAGCCAACTCTGGGTTGCTTTCAGTTTGTATTTGCACCACATTGGCACCTCAGGGGTTTTATCGAGTTGTGCTGTACAGCAAGGACCACCGACCTCATCATTCATGCTGAGTGGTGAGCACAGGGGGAAGCCATGCAGGAGAAAAGGAGCATATGAACAGGCATTGTGGAAGATATGGCGACTGGAAACACGAAGGGGGACAAACCTAATTCAAGGATCACAGAAGATGTTATTGAAAGGGTCATAGGGGGAAGGAGGGAGGATGGAGAAGACATTTGTGAAAGATATTTGTTTTTGTGGTTTTAAGTGATATATAAATTAAAATGTGTTGTGTGGATCATGCAGCTAATCCTGTGCCCTCTAAAAATGTCTGACATAGCTCCACTGAAATTAAGGACTAAATCACTGTTCTGCCTCCTGAGATGTAACCTAAGTTTTCATATGGATTGAGCTGGCTCGGCTCATGGTTTCAAAAAATAACTGAACAATAACAGCTTTAGTAAAGTCCAACTCTTGAGAGTTTGTTAAGTAGATTAGCATAGAGGAAACCGCTCAGGTTATCTGCTTAGCTGAAGAGAGAGTAAATCTTGCGAGTGTGCAATATTAACCTTTTAAGAATAGTGGGTGAACGCCTTAATTTGTAGCTTCCGGCACATTTCTGCCTGCCTCTGCTGCCATGCAGTATTCAGAAAGTGATTTGGCTGGATGCTGATAAACCAGCTGGAATACATTTTGTAAATATATAAAAGGGAGAAAAATACACTACAATAATGTTATAGAAATAACAGAATGTTAATTAATTATTATTACATATTTAGTTTATTGTGTTTTATTTGAAAAGCCTTAACACATGGAGTATTGCATTATACAGTGGCGATATGGGTTGCATAATAGATGCTATTCAGCCACTTTGCCGAAATCTTGTAACCCACTGCATTTCTGAACTGAACAAAACAATTCCTGTTTTTTTTGCTTGTCAGTCCTAGAGCTTAGATCCAGAGGCTTGTAAGTGCTTGCTCAGTATCCTGACCCGTGCATTAGCCCCCTGAGCCTACCTGTCTAGTCTAATTTATAATTCCAAGTTCTCGTATATGGAGCAAAACACTAAATTCTATTCAAAAGTGTGTTTTGTACAGTTCCCTCTTCTTAGGCGAAACTCTTGTTTTCTCTGTACTTGTGCTTAGAAATGTACTGTTATTCTTATATTTAACCCACGAGCCCTACATGAAGTGGATAAAACTTAAATATGAAAGTGTTCATGCTGCGTACACATTATTTATTCACTGTCCATGTGAGCACAATGCTTCCCCATGAAGCCAGAAATGAGAAGTATCTTAATGGTATCAGACAGAAAAGTAACCCCCTGTATTAGTGAGCCCTGGGCAGTGCCCATGTCTGTTGACGATGCTGATGGGAAACAGATTATCCGTGAATCACCTGCCAGATAGTGGTACTCCTTCATTATGGCAGTATGAATTATTTGATCAATTATTTATTATTGATTTGATGGGGAGGAGGGGGGCAGCCTTCCAAATCCCCACTGGTTCCTCCCTCAACAACTGTCCATATTATGAACACATAAAACATGTGATCACCACTTGCTACTGACTTGTTGCTAGTGGGGATGAGAGAAAATCCATTTTATTGTTGCCCAAATTGAGAATGGCTCATGTTAGGGCCAGACAAGAGTGTTTTACTGGTAGGAACCTCCTGGTTACACCAGCCCACGGGGGATTATTATGTCCATCTGTCGTGCATCCAAAAATGGGAGGGGTGGGGCTGGGTGGGGAGGGGCTGGGTGGGGAGAGTGGGGAGGGGCTGGGTGGGGAGGGTGGGGCTGGGTAGGGGGTGGGAGGAGTGGGGCTGGGTGGGGAGGGGCTGGTCACCCCGTGGTGCCCTTATAAAACTCAACGTTTAACCTACTCACGCCGGCTTGTGCCCGCCCTCACAGTCGGGCATATTTGCGGAATACACCACGCCGCCGTTGACCCTGGCCATTGACCGAGCAACCCAACGTTCCTACCAGCTCCCTCCGCAGGAATGTGTTCTCGAAGCTGCCAATGTCATGACGTGCAGTTACCTCATCCATACATGTTATCATATGCCTGATCCTACTTATCATCAGAGATTTGAGCTGATGAGACTGTGAAGTGTTGTGGCCACGTGGACAACTTGTGTTGTTCTCGCCTTGGCACATTATCCAGCCCATCCTATCTCCTCAGGTCCTGGAGTTTCTCAGCGAGGTCTCATACCTAGACTTTTTTAATCCAATACACCCCTAGCTCGTTTATTAGAAGAAACGTTTGTTTGCTTGGCTTTGTAAGACTGAAGTCCAGGAATTGTAGTTTGTTTTTACATTAAATAACTGGGTCAAAATGATGTAATCAATTCCACTTATATTAATACCTGGGAGACAGTAGAGATGTTTTTATGGCAGACTGTTACTTGCCGTGGGGAAATAAAACTTCTGCCATTGTTCAGGAATGCTAATTAAGAAGGGGTCAACCCACCCATTTGGTCATATAAGCAAATTGCTTAATATTCAATCGTTGGATTTCTTCAAAGCTTTATTATTAAACAGCATCATAATGCAGTGGAATAGTGTTTAAAATGATATGGTATGAACCCGGCAATCTTGAGTTTGAATCCCAGAAATGGCTAACACCGTTGCTATGAGTGACGTGTGGAGAATTCTATTTTAGCCACAACCCACACTAACCAGTGTGGTGTAGTATGGAAAAACCATCCCCATGATGAACATGACATGGAGATTTTCCGTCAACAGCGGATTGAAAAAAGACTAAATTATAATTTTATAATACGACATTTGTACTAGAATAGCATATGGCTAAAATGTGCGCTTAAGTGAAATGTGCATCATGTTGAATTCAGCTTTAATAAAAGCGGGGCTGCCTTGCTCTTTTGTCTAGGAACCAGGATGACTATCAGTTGGTGCGCAAGCTGGGCCGGGGCAAATACAGCGAGGTGTTTGAAGCCATCAACATCACCAACAACGAGAAGGTCGTCGTCAAAATACTCAAGGTACACAGACCTGGGGCAGCATTTAAGTTGGTAATGCTAACATATGCTGCTTTCACCTTGCTACATTTATTCTGGTAATGTTCTGCAAGATACCATGGTACTTATACTTCATACAAAGTGCCCCATGACCACTTTGTCATCATAATAATACATTCTGTCAAGATTGTCACATTCAGCCAATTGTTCACTTCATAAATGCCTTCAGAGTTGTCCCCGACCGGAGATCTGTCATAATTCAGCGAGACAATCAGCTTACTGTTAACCTACCAAATGTCTTTAAATTACATCATACTCTGAAGATGCATTGCATTGAAGAGAGACTACTAACCCCACCCATTCTGGCATTGCCCATGATCCTCTGCCAATGATACTGCATCAATGGCATTAACCCAACCCGACCCCAGCCATCCTTACCGAAGTGTAACCTCGTTATTTAATTCCTGTTTCTTGTGTTTTCCTGCATGTGCCATCTCATGTTTTAGGTCCCACATATCTCCGTTGACACAATGTCTATTTTTTCCCTTTACAAGTGTCCCCCAAACGAATGTTTTCCCGTATCGGTAGTCAAACATTCTGTTTCTAGCATACGTTTGGCATACATTTTCTTCCTCTTCTCTTAACACGTGTAGAGTAGTGATAGGCTGGAAATGCCTGTAACTAGAGAAGCAGAGACACACACAGCACGTGAGATCTAGAGTGAGAGATATGCATTAAATAGAGATATACAGGATCAGAGATCCAGTGGGAATATGAGGAAAAGGGTACCACAAACAAAGTAAAAAGAGCATTCCCTGCTCCAAATTCCCCCTTGATATAGTGTTGGAAATGTCCGGTCCGCTAACGAACAATAGATCGATGTTTCACTGTCTATAAGTGAATCAGTGTAAATCTCAGCATTACATGAAAGTCAATCGGCCTGTCAAGGTTTTTTTTTTTCCTCAGTGACACAAAAATAAAACCCATATATACATATCCCTGCATGAATCTGTGTGTGTGCTGATGTAGGCCAGTGTGGGAGCGGTAATGCAGCGGTTAGCACACCGCTTTGAACCCATTGACCTGATTTAAATTCCCGCTTATTGCCAACATTGGTGTTGTATATCTGAGCCATCCCTTGGGCCTCCCCTAGGTCGACTCAGCCTTAAATGAGTACCTGGTACGGAGTGTAAACATCAGTCATGTTGGAGACAAAGGTGGCTAGGCATGCTGCTGGCCACCCACCCCCTCGTGTACTGCTCTAGCCTTAATAAGTGCCTGCCAACAGCACACACATATATATACGTACATATGTTAAAGGATATATGGTGTGTCTTTGTGTATATGTATGCATATATGTGTGCCAGTGGTCTCAAATCAACCCATTCCACTGGGGTCTGTCCCGTGACCTGCCAGGGAGCCTTTCACACTTCATGTAGCCTCGAAGTGCACCTAGCCTGGCACAATCGCCGAGGTGACCACTACCACTATATAGCGAGTGGCGGCTGTTGTTGTTCTGTGTGGCTTGTGCGTTCCATGCATGCATGTATGCATATTTATGTGTTTATTCATGTTATAATAGTCATGTCCAGAAATTGTACTCAGGTAGCCAATGCACTATTCAATCACTGCATCGTCACTTTCCCATTATCTCCACATTTTACCTTAATTATCATCCTCAGGCCATAAAGGAACACTTCATCCCTCAGGCATTAACTATGCCAAATGAGCAAATTAACTGATTAATTTGGCCTTTTGTTTACATGGCTTTTGTGGTTTATAATTGAGTTGGAAACTATCAATCTCACTACATTTCATAAACCTTGTTTTATCTTTGTTGAAACCTCAGAAAGTAAACTGAGGATTTCAGTGGTGCTGGCTCAGGACTTTGAGTAGCACAGTTACACATTCCTGTGGAGGGAGCTGGTAGGAACGTTGGGTTGCTCAGTCAATGGCCAGGGTCAACGGCGGCGTGGTGTATTCCGCAAATATGCCCAACTGTGAGGGTGGGCACAAGCCGGCGTGAGTAGGTTAAACGTTGAGTTTTATAAGGGCACCACGGGGTGACCAGCCCCTCCCCACCCAGCCCCACCCCTCCCACCCCCCACCCAGCCCCACCCTCCCCACCCAGCCCCTCCCCACCCAGCCCCTCCCCACCCAGCCCCTCCCTGCACGACGGACGGACGGACACAATTATCCCCTGTGGGCTGGTGGAACCAGTGGGTTCCTACCAGTATTAACTCATTCACCAATAGGCCCAATTAGTATTATTGTTGTTACATATTTTTATACTTGCGTATCCGTTCTCTTTTGTCAGCAGAAGTGTCGATCTGTATTTTGGTCTTCAGTTTAAAAGATAATTATATGATAGGGACTTGTTTTTTAGTCAAGTTTGGCCTAGGAAAAGCCCAGACCAGTTTCAAATACCAATTTCCATTGGTGTTATTTATGAGCATGAACAAATGCACTAATAAAAAAAAGATCCCCGTTTAGCATTACACGCCACAGGGACATGATCTGATCATGAGCATCCGTTATGGCTGGCACACCACACAAGGGGGTCGTGTGGCCATGACCACGCCCGGTCGCCTTGTTGTCTCCAATGCTGAGGTTTAGTTTATTCAACGGGTATTCGTTTAAGGCCCAGTTGACCTAGAACAGGTTTAGATACCAACTTGCCACTTATGCGCATGGCCAGGAATCAAATCCTGGTCACAGACATTGCAGAGCAGTGCGCTTAATACCAAACGTTTGCTCCCCCATGCAAACATGCACATTAAATAAAATCAGCATAGATTAAATGGAATTGGTTGAGGTCTAAATAGCTAGGGGCACATCAATGAAGCGAAAGCCATTCACCAACAAAATGAATTGTCCTATATATATATAAAAAATTGCACCAATTCCAGCATATTGGTTAACTTTGTTGATAAAATACAGCAACAACAATGTAAAATGAACTCATTCTCTATGCAACTGTGAAACAAAATGTGTCGCCTAAGGTTTGCGTTGTAAATTAAACAAATTAATCACTGACGATGCGTTACACTTTAGCAATACAATTTTTTAAAAGGAAAATCTTGGGATTTTTTCAGAGTAGATTCAAAGTTAGGACTTACAGGTCTTTTTCCAATTTAAACACGTTTTCGATTGAATTAGTATTACAAATTCTAAGTATTTTGCATAAATTTGTCACTAATATTACACCTTTTCTTCTCTATAAAAGGGAAATTTGTGAATATTTGTGTCTGTTCAAAATGTTTAGTGTACTTCCCGACATGCAACAAACTTGAAATTTGCCATGTGGGTTCTTTCCAGACTGTACACCATGCAAAAATTCTAAATTATAAAATTATAAATGACTTTGGTCATTTTGGGGGGGGGGGTGGGGCGCATTAATTCATATTTTTTGCACGGCAAGTGAGCTGTGACGTCACATCTGTCATGTCACCCGCGCATGCGTAGTGCTTAGCGCGCCGCTCTATGAACCCGGCGACCCGAGTTCGATTCCCGCTCACGGCCACCACCGGTGACGATTATTTCAACCGGTCCTGGGCCTCCTCTAGGTCGACTCATCCTCAAACGAGTAACTGGTGTGGTGTGTGAACATCGCCACTTGGGAGACAAAGGTGGTCGGGCGTGGTGAAAATTTCAAATCAAGACTGAAATTCAAAAAGTATTTTTTTCCATTGTGCTCCGATGTGTTTTCGGATTGTACTGGAACCTTTGGTACAGCGTGAAAACACATTGGGTAGTAAACAAAATTTGAATGTTTTTAAACAACGTGTGTGACAAAAATCACCTAATACTAGCCACTGGTTATTACCTCACTATTCGTACGTATCTTACAGAGTCCACCATATGAGTGTTTAAATTATCTCTCATACCCTCCAAACCTAGAAGTTCCGATATATCTTGTTCTAAACAGAAACATGCGTTTAAGATCTATTTAAACATCCAAAGATCTTACTGATATTCTCAGTTCTTCTCTTAACTGCCTTACACAGTCAACATCCAATCACTGAAAATCCTCTGAACTGACAACGAATTTTTGTTAAGCACACTTTACAACGGTTGTTTAGCCTTTTAGAATTCTGGTAAACACGTTCCCTGGCTTGCATAATAAACCTATCCCTCTAAAAATTATAGTACTACCTTCCAACCACCTTCATGCATAAGGCAGCCGGTGAGTACGGTGTTACTGCTGGGGTCTTTAAAATTTAGGTTAATAGATGTTGGAGAAATTTTATGATACATTTTTTATACTCTTTGGTTTTTTCGGTAAAGTCACGTAGGTTAAAAAAGAAAACAAATACATCTAATCACGACGTTTCGGAGGCAACACAAGCTTCCGTCTTCAGGTGGAACCGTCACAGCAAAATTACTGTATCAAGTGACTTCACCAAAAAAACCAAAGAGTATGGATCCTTGCAGTCACGAAAACTTCAAATCTATAATTTTTTTTTATCAATCTGTGTTTTCAAGCTTTTCATGCATTTCAAAACACTGTGCACTTTCTCATAGGGCTTAGTATAGTGTTCAATATGCTGCAGCCAGACTTGTCTTACAATAAAAATTACTCATAAATTCACTCCTCGACTACCCGAACTACGTAGACTGCCAGGAGCTGGAAGGTGTAAATTTATCTTTTAACGATCACTTTCAAGTTGTCAAACAAGCTTGGGCCACTGTATTTAGCAGAAACATTGCCAAGTTACGTTTCAAACAAATTACTATCCAGTGGTGCATCTTTTGTATTAAAATAATGGCAGATAAAATTATGCATTGCTGAATGAGCAGTTCGTATTTTTGCACCAAAGTTGCGGAACAGCTTACCCGAAAATATAATTAACGCACCCTTAATAATTTTAAGACTAAATTAAATACAATACATTTTAGATAGCGTATGAATAACTCGAATAAAGTGGACAAAAAAGACATTAGTCTCAACCACATCATGGGACCTCAATTTACAGTTTTATTTTTTCTTGTTTGGTTGTTGACAGTGTTGTTTTTTGACATTGTATTTCGTTGGTAGTCTCTACCTGATGCCGAGAGGTGTACGGCATTAGGGGCGCACAGCATAAATGATAAAGTATGGTTGATGAAGTTAATGTCGGCTACATTGACCCTGGTCAGGGGCCAATATCACCTCCCGTTTTTGTCCATTCACATGAGAGGACAATGACTTTGCCTCCAATCTTGGCCATGTGACAACCAGCATCGCTTCTGGCTGAGTGTTCAGTCTAATTCATTTGCACATGATGGTGTGCAAAAGTGATGTCGGAAAGAGCGAGTCTTTTTTTATCTTGTACCGCCCACTTCTGTATCTCACCGAGTACATCATACGACGCTGGGGCGACGATCCTTCTTGAGCACAGTTTCAAACATTAACTATATTTGGAGTTTGCATGTTCTCCCGATGGTTGCGTGGGTTTTTCTCTGGGTCCTCCGGTTTTCCCCTCATTTAGAATCAACATGCATTTAGATGTTTGGCTGCTGTACATTTCCACGTGATAAAGCCACTTCATTTAGCTATCATTTGTGGCCAGGTCGCTTCTGAAAAAGAGCTGTATAGCTCAGTGGGCCTTACCTGGTAAAATAAAAATAAGTTTAGTTTAAAAAAAATCTGGAACACCCTATCGCCAGACATACAAAATGCGTCAGGTGTCTCTGAATTCCGTGGTCTGTGCAAGACTTGCCTTCCCATAAAAATGTTTTTTTTAATAAAAAACTATCTTCTTTACTTTTCATTTATTTTGTTTTAGTACTTCTCTTTCATATGCTATTCCTTTGCGCACGTTTGCTCTTTATTTTGCTCATGGTATCATTTTGTGGCGAGGTCGCTTCTGAAAAAGAAGCTCATAGCTCAATGAGTGTTACCTGGTAAGATAAAAAAATAGTTTAGTTTTATTTGTACATTTTTTTAAAGTGATTTGCTTACCTTTCCTATACTTTGCACTCCTATTGTATTTTTGCATTGTTTGTTGTATCATTCTGATCCTGCCCCTACTGGACATCTGTGGAAAAGTGCTGTATAGCTCATCTGATTCCTCCAGTATAAAGAAATATTCAGATTCTGACACACATGTGAATGCGTCGTGTTAATTTTTCGTTGTGTCATTTAAACTAATGATGGACCTGTGCTGTAATTGTAATGGCCGGTTTTAAAACTGATGTATCTCGTTAGAGACATCTCATCAGCCTATCATCTGGTTGTACATAAAGGGTTGCTTGATTAATTCATTTTAACTGTTTGTTGTACGTGTTGCTGCGTTTTTGTTTCCCTTAACAGCCTGTTAAAAAGAAGAAAATCAAGAGAGAAATAAAAATATTAGAAAACTTACGCGGCGGACCCAATATCATCACCCTGCTTGATGTAGTAAAAGACCCTGTGGTGAGTTCCGAACCAATTTCCATCGCTGTTTTCACATTTTAGCCACGACTTTTAAGACTATTGGCTTAGCTTAAGGGTAGTTGAGATAAATAAAACCCAGGAAAGAGAAGGATGCTTTTTCACACTTTCTTCAAGGAATGTTTTAATGTGGGTTTTAGTGATGTGTCCTGAAAACCTGTGTTTCAGGCAATGAAGCTTCAAGATTTTATCTCTGAAATTAATTTGTTTGGACATTATGTAGGCATGAAACTATGCCTCACTTTATACATTTTAATGCTCAATGCATACATCTAATCACCTGTGTGAGAATCAGTTATTTATACTTTAAATCACAATGTGCAAATTGTGCCAATGTTACATTTAGGCTAACGGAGCCTTAAAAAGGAAATAAAATACAACCAAGATGGTAGAAATAAGACAAGGATCAATTCTTGAATCGAATCGCAAACTCATCTTGATTGGGGAAGGGGGAGAGTGTGTAAATCGTTACTTGCCTTCTGTTAAGTAAAAATTGTATCGACAGTATGATGTGAGTATCAGGATCTTTATTTATCCTGGACAAATCTGATGAGTTATAAAGCTTTTTTTTCACAGATGTCCAGGAATGCAACTATTGCATTGGGTTTTACAGTTTGCAGTATTATTTATATTTTAAGATTGTCAGAATGTATTTTATTTTACAAGTGAGAACAAATCGTGTATGTAACATATTGGAGGTGAAATGTCAGCTTGTTTGTGGAAAATAGCGCAGAAGTTTTTCTGGCTGTTTGTCCAAATGCATTCCATCCAGAGGGGGAGCACGTTTCATCACAGCTGATGTTCGCATAGTGGAGTGGTCCACAATAGGAGAGGCAGGCTAGTACGGAACTAGGGTATAGCCCAGAATTCAAGATGTGCAATTGAGTCAAAGCAATGGACAAGTTTCTTAAAATCTCTTTTCACTCGGCAGTCTAAATGGGTACACCACAGTTAGTCGATCAGAAGACCACATTTGGTGGGGAAAAGTTTGAATGTTCCAACCTCTTTCAAGACATGAAAAATAATAATAGGTTTTACCATTTTTGGCAATAAAACTGGTATTAATATGTTCAAACACCAAATAGATATACACATTGCAAGGGATCAAGTTTGCACTAACCACATGGTTGAACATGCAAACAAGCATACTCTCACAATATATGCATTCATCTTCTTGGTTCTTTCGGTAAAGTCACGTAGAAGGAAAATAATAAAAATAAAACATAATAAAATAATTCTCACGACATTTCAGCCACAACGCAAGCAGCCGTCTTCAGGTGGAGAACAGGTCTGTCGAGATGGCAGAGTCAGACTCCATGCTGTCAGAGTCAGACTCTGCCTTCTCGACAGACCTGTTCTCCACCTGAGGACGGCTGCTTGCGTTGTGGCCGAAACGTCGTGAGAATTATTCTATTATGTTTTATTTTTATTATTTTCCTTCTACGTGACTTTACCGAAAGAACCAAGAAGATGAATCAGTGCAGTCACGAAAGCTTTAATTCGAAATATATGCATTGTCCTTGAAACTGATTGGCCTGCACCAGAGACAGCCTTCTTTATGGCCTCGTCTCACCAGTGTCGGACCAAAGAATGCCAAAAGGTGAACAAGGACAATGCATGTATCAGAGCATTAATAGCTTTGGGTGAGCGGCTATATTAATGGGACCTTTTTGCCAATTGAGTTAGTGGTGTCTAGGCTCGAAGAAAAACTCCATATCCATCACGTAAACACTCTAAACACTGTCACGTAAGAAAATTGTTTTGGAAAGAACAACACAAATAAATAATGCCCTCCATTCTGCATGTTCAGGAAGCTTTTTTTTATACATACTAAACATACTAGTTGGTGGAACAGGCTAAAATTCCTTCACCCCTCCCCCCCTCTAGTTCATTGCAGAACAGGATCTTATTCACATTTTTGCAGATTATAAGAGTCGATGGGGTGAATTTGTTCTGATTTCCGCAGAAAACATTGCTGCATGGCTATCGCGTTGCTCGCGGCGCATAGTGCAGGGGGGGGGTGCATGTGGGAGTGCGAGCTTCACATGCGCCACCCTGGCCACGGGGCACGCGTATGCGCTGAGCGGGTGGAAGCGCACACGCGTGCCACACGCGTGCCACACGCGTGCCACACGCGTGCCACACGCGTGCCACACGCGTGCCACACGCGTGCCACACGCGTGCCACACGCGTGCCACACGCCCTCCCCTGCGTTGTGCTGCGAGTTTAGTCTTCGTTACGGAGCTACATGCACGTACTTATGTATGTTGAACTACTTTCGTAAGTACATAGCCAACCGTGCTAATCGGAGGTGCGGAGGAAGGGCCAACATACTAAAGACATAAAAGCAGTTCTAAACAAATGAGACAGAATGAACAATTAAGTGCAGTTATTGATGAGGAGGTTGAGGCTGCTGAGAGCACCTGTTTTTACGTTGGGATTGACATTTAGAATCTCAGGAACACTAAAGCCGGGGGGGGGGGGTCTTATGGTAATGGTGCCAAGATGCCCCATTTTTTGCTATCAAAGAGTTGATTATTAATTATTTAGCACCCGGCTCAACAGCACGAAGGACAGAAAGGGAGGCAGCTGATGGGGCATGGGGATGGTGAGACGGGGGCACAGTGCCATGGAAGCAAGGGGGTCGAGTGAGACACAAGGCATGGGGAGAGATCGATATGGGGCGGACAAGACATGGGGCATGTTGTGATCGAGACATGAACATGGAGCTTGCAAGATATGGAGGCACATTAAGCATTTGGCAAATGTGATATTTGGAGGTAATGGAATGGGAGACCTGGATATGAATGTGGATTCCCTTTCTTTCCCTCGCTTCCTCTAGGTGGTTGTAAACATCATCTACCTTTTCCTCCTTGTAGTCTTGAGGTCAGCATGTAGACATCACTGATGATGGTGACATGCATAGGCTCCGCTCCCACCTTCCAGTGTGAATCTGTCACTGCTTCACGTGATATTTGAGGCATTATTTCTTATGACACTGAGCTAAGAATGTCAAGTTGGCCATTTATGGTGAAGCACATAAATTGATGTGTAGTGTGGATTTGATAGAAATGCCAACTTTATTATTGGCATTTCTGGTGGATGTTCAGTCCTTGATTTGGTCTTGAATTGCCATCCACGTAATAGCAACAACACATCTCCTTGCCCTTGCGACTTAAGAAAATAGTTTCGTGATTCTCGTCGTTGTGTTACAACACTAATGCATCAGCTTGTTTAATTTTAATTTAACCTTGATAAGGGGACTTCATTCACAAAAAATGTTGAGGACCACTGTAATAGCCTATGATTATGGTGTGTTTATATCCTTGACATTTGTTTTTCTCTTTCTGCAGTCGAGAACTCCTGCACTCGTCTTTGAACATGTTAACAACACAGACTTCAAGGTAGGTGACGCACGGTTAACAACTCGTTCCTTAAGTAATTAAGCATTGCTATCTATAAGTGGAGCGTGGGGCAGGGGAGGGGGTCGGAAGATGTTGCACTTTCAATATCTCTCCGTGTGCATATGCATGCAAATATAAAATGTGTTAACTGTCATGTGTTAATTAATATGTGCTATTTAACTGGATTTGAAGTGCTAGCACATTCTGTTCTGTGGATGAGTACATACATTTGTGTTTGGCTGGAGCTTAACCTGAATAGTTCAGTATAATTAAGTTATGATGTTTAAATGCCTGGTTGGAGCAGTGGCGAGATGTTAACTACCTAGTCTGGTATACAGAAGGTCGTGGGTTTGATCCCGACCCTGACGCCTGTATATTTGGAGTCTGCATGTTCCGTGCTCTCTGTCTCTCTCCCCGTGGTTGCATGGATTTTTCTCCAGGCCCTCTGGTTTTTCCTGCCACATTTAAAAACATGCTCTTAAGAGTATTTGGCTGCTATAAATTTCCACATTGTAAGCCACTTCGTTGAGCTATCATTTGTGGCCAGGTCACTTCTGAAACAGAGCTCTATAGCTCGATGGGCCTTACCTGGTAAAAGTTTTACTGTCTGACTGGCTGGCTGGCGGGAGGGGAGGGATTGATGGACAGACAATCATGTCCAAAGGATGTGGAGGTTTAATATGGAGTACTTTCAAACATTCTCCTACTGCTGGATAGCACCATTCTGGCGAATTGCCCGATGATGCTGGATGCAATTACCAGCGAAACGTCGTACTCAAATTGTAAATGTTGTGGTTTCACGCTTCAACACACCGGTGGGCTAAATCAGTGAACTATTGGTCTTTTGTCAACGTCACACTTTTTTACTGATTGGCCGTGTCGGGTGGTGGAGGGTTACGACACATTTATAAATAACGCGATCTAAACCCAAAAACGTTGATTATGAATAATATTGGTCGCGAAAGCCTGCCACGTGTTAAACTGGATAGCTCTATTAAGATGTCTCATCACTTCGGCGGCATGCATTCCCAGCAAGGGCAGTGAGTGCTACAATATGGAATAAATGTGGGTAATACTCTTAGTTCTAGATTTGAAGCTTTCGTGACTGCAAGGATTCATACTCTTAGGTTTTTTCGGTAAAGTCACGTAGGTAGAAAATATATCACGACGTTTCGATCGCAACACAAACAACCGTCATCAGCAGTTATCCTGCTGTTTGTTTCACCTGATGACGGTTGCTTGTGTTACGATCGAAACGTCGTGATCTACTAATTGGGTAAATGTTGCAGAATGTTCCAAAACTGTACCATGCCACATAGTGGCCTACATTTTCAAATTGTCAGTGGGTCTTTAAATATCTCCTTCACACCATCTGGTTAGCTTTGTTAATTCGTCACACAAATCGTGCAAGCACTGGGCTGTTTATATATTGATTTGAAGCTTTCGTGACTGCAGGAATCTATACTCTTTGGTTCTTTCGGTAAAGTCACGTAGGTATAAAATAAAATAGATCACGACGTTTCGGGTGCAACACAAACGTCCGTCATGCTTTCCCACCTGATGACGGACGCTTGTGTTGCGCCCGAAACGTCGTGATCTATTTTATTTTATACCTACGTGACTTTACCGAAAGAACCAAAGAGTATGTTTATATATTCTTAAAATAAATATACCATCAACTTAACAATATTTGTGCACTGATAAAAAGTGCTCTTTTTTTTGCATCTTCATGTACGTTTTTTTTTATTTCACAACAATATAAATTGTCCCTTTGTGCTTGTATTTTACTCCTGTGACAGCAACTCTACCAAACCCTCACAGACTACGACATTCGGTTCTACATGTACGAAATCTTACGGGTGAGTTACAAGGTTGTGTTTTTTTTTACGATTGCCATTTAACTCTTAATAAAGACCAACAAAATAATACGTTGAACAGTATCCTTATGCAATAATGGATATTTGGGATTCAATCAATATTTGCATTACTAGGTCAAACAGGACACGTTTATTTATTCATGTGTCTTAATTGCACACATTAGGCAATTATGTTGTGCATTAAAATTAAATGGTTCTCATTAATTTCAAGTGGGAATCAACTGTTATAGACCATAGTACCATACTATTAATAGAAAACGAAAATTCAGAGTTTAAAATTAGATATTCTTATTGTGTAATGGGACTTACATTTTTTTTATGTACTTTTAATAGTGAGTTCTGAACACATTCAGTCCTACCTGCTCTGCATTTGTGGCCATGTTTTGCATGCTTTCTTGGTGTACACAGCATAAAAGTATCAAATAAAACACATCAATCAATCGACTTTACTTCTTTAGAGGCATGTTTCTTCAACCAAGGTCCCTGTACACAAGTTATTATTCTCCAGTAAAACTTCAAAACCATACAATTATAATAATATTTAGGTTACTCTACAACCGTATATCTTGTGAGACTGTTTTAATATTCATCTGTAAGCTTTGGATGGCCACAGTAATCTGCAAGGGCAAGAATAGACAACCCATTACGGAAGAGTGTGCTGTGTGGTTTAAACAAACTATTGCATTTTCAATCTGTTAAGGAATGTGAGAAATCTTGTTGCATGATAGCAAGCAGCCAGTCATGCATTTTCCAACTATCCACAAATGATTCAAAGGGCCACTTAGGACTCCAACATAACAAGCGCACATAGCAGTAACATACTCCTCTAGCTACTGATGTATATCTATTGTTCCATGGCCTTAGATGTCATTCATAATGAAAATATTACAAATATTTCATTGCTCATTTCAACCTTGAATGACTTAAAGGTTGCATGGACAAACACAGCTGAGTAATTCAATGGGGCTTTAAATAGGCCTGGGATTTTTTTTTCTAGTCCTTATCACTTCCATATATGTTGTACTTTTCACATTAACGGTGTATGAAGGCACATTAGTTAGGTGGCGTTCAGACATTTTAGCATATGAGAGTGTGAAAACGCAAACCCACCACACAAATCATTGGTAAAACACGTGGTTTACTTACTGCGGTAATGTGTGAAATGCAAAGATCAACGTTTTTATACAGTATGTTGAAATGCAGCCACATTGATATGCTTTACAAGTTCAAATTGTATTGTATGGCATGGCATGTACAAGGTGTGCTTATGATGTTGAAAAAGGGAAACATGTTAAAGTGATGTCAGAATTAGCTATGACGTCTTCCAGGGCAGTTCTTTGACATTGCACACTTTGAGAACTTTGAATGTGTTTGGGAGCAAAAATGCTAATTTTAGTGTTTTAGATTGCATTGCTTATTAAGATCATCTTTTGTGGAGCAGGGTATACCTTTTGACCGACTGCTATCCCTGATGGGATGTTTTGGAGAGAGATGCATGCACTTGGCGTTCGATAGGATGTGAAGAAAGTTTTCATGAGGACTACTTGCGCGCACACGTATGGAATTTCCTGTGTATCACTTTGTCACTCCCATAGGCCCTGGATTACTGCCACAGCATGGGCATCATGCACAGAGACGTAAAACCACACAACGTCATGATCGACCACGAGAACAGAAAGGTAACCATTCCAATTGGGTGGGCCGTGCGAGACGCTGCAGCTGTTAAATATTCAGCGTGTCGTATTATATTGTGCTTTCAT
Source organism: Lampetra fluviatilis (assembly GCF_964198595.1). NCBI lineage: Eukaryota > Metazoa > Chordata > Hyperoartia > Petromyzontiformes > Petromyzontidae > Lampetra > Lampetra fluviatilis. The sequence goes on along the minus strand of NC_136328.1, from coordinate 3,152,630 downwards.
ATAATTTTTGTTCGGAGTGCATTACTTTAAGGTGAATGGCTATCCCAAGTGGTCAGCAGCACATTAGTGCATTTGCAAAGTCTTTACAGTTCGATTGGTCGAACTTGGTGCAAAGGTGTTTTCAAGAACAATACTGCAAATTCAGTTGAACCTCTAAAAAAAAATGTAACGTCACGCTTAATTGTTTGTTCCGCACGTTTACCCAGGAAAGCCTCGCTGAGTCTCAAGACTATCCAGGAGGGTGTCGACAAGTTTTCCCAGTAGAGGACGATGTTGTTATATGTAATCCTAATTGAGCAATTTGCAGGTAATGTTTAATCACTGGGATGTTTGCCCATTTCCAGTTAAATTACATTTTTGTTTCTAGCTATGGGAGGAAAGCGGAGAACCCAGAGGAAACCCATGCAGGCCAGGGGAAGTAATTACAAATTCCACACAGAAAGTCACCCCAGTTGGGAATTGAACCAAGGACTTTTCTCTCAACTATCTTATTCATAGTTTGGTATTATCACTAATCGATAGCAGTAATGCACTCGACACTGATTTGTCTGCGTTCCAAATGCAAAACTCAGAATCTCAACTTTTTTATGCAAATAACAGGATAATGTCTCCAAGCCACTTCTGAAGGATTTGCATTGGCTTCCTATCTGTAAGAGACGTGAATTTGTTTACCGATAAGGGCCTTAATAACATGATGCCTGGCTGTCTTGACAGATTCATTTAATGTTTATACTCCAGAAAAATAGAAAAACTCACCCCTTTGTAGCCTCATTGTAGAAGTTGAAGAATGTACGATAACCAAGGAGATGGAGCAATTAAATCGGTTTGTGTGCAGGTGATAGATGGATCGTTGCATCGCAGGATTGTGAGCGGTGTCGGGCAGCTTTGGGTGGTGGTCGGAGTTCCAGCAACGGAGTGACCACCATGGCTGATGACGATAGAGTTTTTGAGCATTTGTTCTCAACTGTGTAATTCATTTCCAGAACGTTTGGTTTCTGTCTGAATGGTGTCACAATTCAGACTTGCCTTTAAATGACAAACCTGTTAAATCTGTCTTTGATGAAAGATCTTTCAGTTATGTATTGAATGTTTGTTGATGCTTTTTGTGATGTTGGGTTTTGCTGTTTCCCGTGTGTGGGGTTTCAATGTCAAAACCCTCAAAACCTATGTAGTGCCTGGCAGGCAGGTGTGAGTCACTATGTATGATGGTTATTATGGTATCACAGGACCGTAAGTGACATTGTGGGGAAGCCTTAATGCAGCAGTGGATAAACAGTGGACGTTTATTATGATGATGATAATGATGTTGGTGGTGATGCATGCGCTGTAGGTATGACTTGGCAGTTGTGTGAAATTGACTGAGGAAATAGTGGCTTTTGGGAAAGTACTCTGTTCTGAGTAATGGAATGATTCATCAATTAAAAACAATTCGTATGTTATAAATATATGTATGAAATTGTGTGTGTGTGAACATGAATTATTTCAACGTCATATATTTATATATTATTGATTCATAAACACCCTACGGGGTTGTTAAAACCCTATAGTTTGTATGGATTCCACATGGCACCACAAGCACAAAGTAGAATCGATTGTGGGATTTAATTCTGACCCTGAATTGTGAAATTTCTTTGTTGTGGAGGTGATGATTCATTGTAAGCTTACAAGATAACATTGGAAAACCATTGTATTATGGAAGATTCCACTCTATTTGTTTATGCTGTAAGAAACCAAATGGAGCTATATTCATGGGCGATGACATTGTCCAGCAGTAGCGTCTTAGCCGCCTGTTGCAGAGGTTCTCGGTGCAAGCCCAGCAGCCATCCTGGTTAATATCGTGATTATATTCATGATAAAAAGTAGGTACACGCCACCTACTCAACAGTGAACGATGAAGATCCCATGGCATTATTTAAAAAAAGAGTAGGCAAAGGGTGCCGAAGTCATAGACCAATTATGCCAAATTAGATAAATTACTCGTAAACTACTACCCGTAGACATATGCCCAATTTATGGACAGTGCTGCGTTGACCTGCCTCACAGGGATAGCTGCCACCGGGGGTGCCCTACTTTGAGATGTGCTGGGTGGTAGGTGGAGTATGAATGTTAAGTGGTGATGATGATTGCCTTATTGACAGTGAGAGTGATGTTTTTCAATGGGATTGAACTCCAGATCAGCAGTTGGTGCTGGCCAATAATTCACCATAATTCTAGATTTGAAGCTTTCGTGACTGCAAGGATTCATGCTCTTTGGTTTTTTCGGTAAAGTCACGTAGGTAAAAAATTAAATAAAACAAATTAAAACAACTACATTAAATCACGACGTTTCGGGCGCAACACAAGCGTCCTTCAGGTGGGGACAACGTAGCGAAAGCACAACCGCTTAAGTGTGTCTAAGAGCTGGCTGTGACGAATTATATAGTCGCGGGGGATGGAGGGAGGGGAGGGGCCATGGTGAGTGTGTGGGTGGGCTGTGGACCGAAGAGGCAACGTAGTGAGGCACGGGGGGGGGGGGGCGCTGGGAGGCAACGCATGGAGTTCAAACTGAAGCTTTGTGATGCAGGGGGCGGAAGAAGATAAGATATGCAAATTATTTTGTCAAGGCGCTCTCCCCCCCTCCATCCCAGCATAAATAGTCGCTCCAAGCCTGGGGCGTGCCATTCAGACTCTGCCTTCTCGACAGACCTGTTTTCCACCTGAAGACGGCTGCTTGCGTTGTGGCCGAAACGTCGTGAGAATTACTTTGTTATGTTTTATTTTAATTATTTTATTACTTCCCTTCTACGTGACTTTACCGAAAGAACCAAGAAGATCAGCCTTTTGTTATGCTGCCTGGGGGGGGGGTAAATTAGAAATGCGCAATAATTCACCAGCCATGCTTAATGTTAGCTTTCTCCGATTGCACCGACAGCTGCGGCTCATAGACTGGGGCCTGGCTGAGTTCTACCACCCGGGGCAGGAGTACAACGTGCGCGTCGCCTCTCGCTACTTCAAGGGCCCCGAGCTGCTCGTCGACTATCAGGTGGAGTGCTCCACGCTGGCGCGGTTTGACGGGCTGAACGTACGGCATCTTACACTATGAGACCCTCCTTTACCAGTGGCAAAATATAGTAATAGGTTTTTACCCTTTCAACTGGTACGAAAACTGACACCTTTATACAAGGGATCATGTTTGCAATAACCACAACACAAGCAATCAAAATGCAAACACAAAGAAACAACTCTGATGATGATAATGATATGCACTGTCCTTGAAGTTGATTGGTCCACACCCGAGACAGCTTTTCTTAGAGCCTAGTCTCCATTCGTGTTGGACCAGATGACGCCAAAAGGCATACAACTCAAAGACAGCGCACTATCAGAGTATTGAGAGCTCGGGGTAAGCATTTACACTATGAGCTGTCTCGGGTGTGGACCAATCAACTTCAAGGACAGTGCATATCATCATCATCAGAGTTGTTTCTTTTTGTTTGCATTTTGACTGCTTGTGTTGTGGTTATTGCAAACATGATGCCTTGTATAAAGGTGTCAGTTTTGTACCAGTTGAAAGGGTAGAAACCTATTACTGTACGGCATCTTATCAAGTGACCGTATCTTTTAATTTAAACCACATTCATCGTTCTATGCTTTGGTTCTGCTGAATTTTAGTTTTTAAAGCTCTGCTTGTGTGCATTGCAGACAAATGCAATCGTGGAATATTCGTTTTAGGGACACACGTTTCGTTAAACGGGGTCGTGACCCGTCGTTTCGTTGAACGGCTGTGTTGGCCAATGGGGCTAAGTGGTGTGTAAGCTTGTAATGAAAACTATTTTATTGATCCAGGAAAGCCTCACTTGGGCTGATAACAGTTTTGAGGATACCGCATTTGAATACTTGGCCAACACCAGACACCCTGAATTCTGCGATCCATTTACACTGCTTTTAAAGCTATGTGGCCGGCCACATGAAACAACTTGTGAAGAATTTTGACCCTATTTTGTCATAAAAAGCAGTGTTCAGCTTAGGGAGTGAAATCACTTACTTGTTCGGTGTAAGCCTTCGTGGGTGTGTGTGTTGTACGGTACCTCGTCACCTCCAAGCGAAAGGCACTTTATAAGTGTCAATTATTATCATTATTAAACAGCCACACAATTCTAGGCATGCCCTACGCTCGTGCGGCCTGCGCGCTGTGTGTGTCTGGATTGTGCAGTGATTGCCGTGTTGTCGCCAAGCAGATGTACGACTACAGCCTCGACCTGTGGAGTCTTGGCTGCATGCTGGCTTCCATGATCTTCCGCAAGGAACCTTTCTTCCACGGACATGACAACTATGACCAGGTGATGGCCATGTAGTGGCGTGTATTAGCCTATTGTGGCCTACTGTGGTGTAGTCCCGTGTGGTGTGCTTGCAGCGTGCAGTCTAGAGTTATATGGCTACTTCTAGTGTCGATTAGGTTAAGATTGTGTGCTGTAGTTCAGAGTGGTGTGATTTAGTGCAGTCTAGTATGTCTCGCTGTGATGCACAGTAAATTGACATACCAGTTAAGCTTTTTTTTGACTCGCCAAATATGAAGCATTATCTACAATTGGCGGAAAAAGAACAGATACATATTGTATTCCTTTGTAGTTGTATTTACTTATGAATATTTAATCAACATTGGCCCTGGAGATTCATATCTAATTTACAATGGGGTCCTGACAAGATGACATCGGTATATTGAATAGAGCTCTTAACGTACTAAATAAATTATCTTCCTTTTCCATATGTCCATGTAAAAATTTAATATTATTCCTGCCTTTGCTGATCAAGCCGAGGAGGTAAAACCAGCTGAGAGTTTGCAAGTTTAAGCAAATGGTGCTCGTAAACATTGGTCCTCCTAATGAGATATTGTAAAGTACGAGTCTTGCTTACAGGGAGCTGAATAAGTTTGATTCTGGCAGCTGCACTGTAATTTATTTAAGACTGTCAAAGCGTACCATCATTTGAAAAAATTCCATGCTAAAAGCTTTTGACGTAATTTACAAGTGTTCTGGACCATGTTTAAAATACACACACACACAACTTAATTACTAAAATGTTCATTATCGTTGTCGTGGGTTGTATGTACACATATAGATACTCCAGTTTTTTTACCCTGTCTGACCCTCCCTCATCCTGGTGTTTCCATGTGGTTGATGTGACTTACAGCTCTTCTGTAATCACACCATGTATAGCCTGGTTTTCTTTCTTTCATTAAGCGCTGGATAAGGGCCTCTCCATGCCATGTCAAACAAGGGGGTTATTTGAACATTATTTGAACATTATTCAACACGCTAGCCAGCGTGAAGGTGGGGAACATAGACGTTGGGACATAGTACAGTACAACATTGTTTTTTCTGCACTACCCTCTACTGACGACGTAGCATCACAGCAGCCTATAACAACCTGTTTTGTGCGTGGTGGTTTGCCCATCCAAGCACTATCCATGCACATCCCCAGTTAGCGGGAACTGATCAGATCAGGCATATTGCAGTCGATTTGTTATCAAAGAAGGTTCCATAATAATAAAAAAAACGTTATTATGTGCCAGTATTCCAACAGTTTGAGGTCCAACAAGTCAAAAGCAAATATCAACTTTAAAAACAGTGATGTAATACAAATAACATTTTAAAATCTTACAGGAAGGTAAGTATCCTTGTGTAAGGGAGAAAACTTGATTACCCATTTAAAAAAAAAAACTACATACGGGAGGAGAACACTCAGACTTCACACACACAGATATAAGCCAAGCACGAGGAGAGTATTGGAAAACAAAGCATGTCCTGCGGTCGGTCTCTGTAAGTGTGATGACCGCCGGTGATGTGGAAAGGACCCGTTCTGTTCAATGCGTGCAGCTGGTGCGGATTGCCAAAGTACTGGGGACGGAAGACCTGTACGATTACATTGACAAGTACAACATAGAGCTCGACCCCCGGTTCAACGACATCCTCGGCAGGTGTGGGCCTCCAAAACCGCAGCCTCTTGTAGTCCCGGCCTGCAGTGGGAAGTGAGCAGGGCTTCAACGATACGGCTCATTGATTGTACTCATGTGTGTGAGCGAGGGTGTGTGTAAGCGAGGGTGTGTGTGTGTGTGTGCGCGTGTGCGTGATCGTTTTGTCTTTTTTGTTGTGTTCTCGTGCGTTTGTCGTTTGTGTTTGGAAGGTGTTTCAATAAGAAAAGAGACGAAAGTTAACAATGAGATTAGCAATGGTTGCCCGATAGTCTCATTGGGGTGTTAATAGGGTAACCACCACGTGGAGATTTTTTCAATCGTTTAGGAGGTGAACGGTGGGATGAATGTGATTATTTGGACAGTGATGAGATGTGTGCAAAAGTGAGTCTTCAAAAACCAAAATAGGAGTCCCAGCATGCGTTGCATGTCATGATGACATCACCATTCTTGTGCATATTATCCACAAAGCCTTGTGGTAGATTCTTCATTTCCTTTCTGCTGGCAGGTTAGATCTTGATTTTTTTCTGCACTTGAGAACTTTCATGATTGCTACTCACCTCTCATCCAAATTAATTGTCTCAACATGAATAATACTTCTATTGCCATTGTCAGCATGGTCACTCCCTGGATGCAGCCGTTCCACCCAATTGTAAACATTTCCACGATTCATAGAATTGTCAAAATACTTTCACGGCATTCTTCTGTAAATTCCACTCGTCCTTAGGGAACAAAAGGAAACGTCTCACTGGAATGTGTAGTTGTCGAAGGGTCCTGCCGGCATTTGTCACTTGATATACTGAACTATTTTTATTTTACCAGGTAAGGCCCACTGAGCTATATAGCTCTTTTTCAGAAGCGACCTGGCCACAAATGATAGTTCTACGAAGTGACCTATCATGTGGAAATTTATAGCAGCCAAATACTCTAAACGCGTGTTGTTTCTAAATGTGGAGGGAAAAATTGGAGGACCCAGGGTCGGGATCCAAGCCACGTCTTCCTGTATACCAGGCGAGGTGGTCAACATCTCCTAGCCACCGTGATGATAATGAGAGAGCCACCGTGATGATGATGAGAGAGACACCGCAAACTCCAAATATACAGCAGGTGTCAGGGTCGGGATCGAACCCACGACCTCCTGTATACCAGGCGAGGTGGTCAACATCTTGCCACCGTGATGATGATGATGAGAGAGCCACCGTGATGATGATGAGAGAGACACCGCAAACTCCAAGTATACAGCAGGTGTCAGGGTCGGGATCGAACCCACGACCTCCTGTATACCAGGCGAGGTGGTCAACATCTCCTCGCCACTGTGATGATGATGATGATGATGAGAGAGCCACCGTGATGATGATGAGAGACACCGCAAACTCCAAATATACAGCAGGTGTTAGGGTCGGGATCGAACCCACGACCTCCTGTATACCAGGTCAGGTCGTTAACATCTCACCACAGCAGTCCAGTGGAAAAATATGCAGATAATAATTGTTGTGCTTAAGTACCCAGTGTTATGTCCTGTCCCACCAATCGGTGTTTACAAAAATCACAGAGTTAATATAAATCTTTTTACTTCTTGAAACACCCTCTTATGTTTACATGTGCTGACTGTTAGAGCTGCAATGATCTGTTGATTCGTTGATGTTGATCTTTGTTTAAGTCGTCGATGTGCATTTTTCATTTTTCATCGTCAATGAGGCACTGTCCACACTTGTACCTCTTTCCCCACATGGTTTGTTCAGATCGCCAAATACATTGGCACCACACTAATTTCAGCCGTTTTAGCTTTGTGAATAGAGGATTCTCATAATATTTAACAATATTATTCTCGGCCACAGTTAAACCATTAATCTTAGACAATGACAATCTCATCTGAGCTGTCATAGACTGACTATTACTAATCATCTTGCTTAAGCAGGCATCGAAAAAGCTTGTTTTTTTGCACACCAAAGCCATCTTTCGCTCTGAACAGTTAATACTACAATGCAAAGCACAAATTTCGCTAAAGTTGGAAAGCTGTCATATCTGGAGTGGAGCATCCGTTCCCAACTCGCTGTGTTTGACGGTTCATGGAGATGCCCTAGTTTGTGCACTGCAATATTAGTTAATGTCCTGGTCAAATCTAATATGTGGCAATTCATATCCATAATAGAGGTTTTTGGGTTGGATCGCGTAAATATAAATGTGTCATTAAACCCACCACCACCCGACACAGCCAATGAGTAATGTTTGTCATGTGAACAAAACATGCCAATTCGTTCCGATTACAGCACATCGGTGTGTTGGAGAGTAAACCCACAACATTTACAATTCGAGAACGACGTTTCGCAAGTAATTACAACTAGCATCAGGTGACAGCCAGATTGTGCCAATTGATATCTGAATTTGTTCTGAGCCTTTCCTTCACTAAAACACACTGACCAGCATGGTGAAGTATGGTCCAGCATTCCCTGTGGCAGACAGCATGGGGAGTTCTTCATTCAGTCGTGGATTGACAAATGGTTACAGATTATTATTATGAAATAAATATTGATTGCTCTTACTTGTAGTTTTTAATTTACTGCAGAGGTGCAGTGTGTTTATTACGAATTGTTTGGGACCGAGGGGTCTAGGTGGGTTACACGGTGTGGGTTTCTTGAATATTTGGCATGTTCATTTTAAATACAACATCTGACCTTTGCTAGAGTTTGGTGCTGGATATCTTGAATGTCATTGTTTAAGGTCACGGGAGGGGTCAGGTTGAGCTCAATAATTGAATTTTCCATTTCCTCATTTGAACACACCCGAAATGTGTGGGAGTTCGTGTTTTTTTAAATGAAACGTAAACAAAAAATGACATCGCCTTTCATTTATGTAAAAATCTCAGAACGATTTAACATCCTGAATTTCTTTGGCTTCCCCCATAGTTTCTTTGTATGTTCCCTGTGTGGGCTCGTTTAATAACATTTTTTTGCTTTCGTCTCATTGTCACGGCAACGCCATGAGCTGAAACCTTTTTTGTATGATGATTTTTAATTTTCCGCTCTGAATTTATTGAATGAATGTCAAAATTGACCATTCAAAGAATGTGTAGAAGAAAATAAATAAACATACTTGGGTCGCCGGGGGGTCATTCAGAGGTCAGAGCACTGAGGCCGGTGCCATTGAGACTCTGGGTTCAAATTTGTGTTGCTGCCTGTTGATTAAACTGGCTTCTCAGGTGGAGTGAGTTCATGGTCTCTGTGTGGTCACAAATAACTGCACGAAAACATCTTTTTTGTTTATTACATTTGGTGAAACTCCCAACTGTGAAATAACCACTGGACTATCATGCGACGATCTCATAGCGGAGTGTGTGAGGAAATTTAACTCCTTGCTTTTTGTGTAAAAGATAATTGTACCACCTCGATTATTAAAAATTTGCTATGAAAAATATCTTGCGCATCCATTGTCCACAAAACATAAAGTCTACTGCTCTGCACCATGTCTAAAATGGACCCTTCATCACATGACTTGATACCGATGGCACAAATGGAATAATTTGGTGAGAAAAAAAGAATATTCGAAAACAAAATACTTCAAACTATTCTTGTAACTGCTCAAACCAAGTTTCTTTCTTGCCATCTGTTGGTACGGAGAAAATAGACCCATTGCAGGAGCTATCGGACGTAGTAATAACGCACTTGCTGAATGTGGTGAGTTTTAATAGATGCAATTTAACTTCTTGACGCCCTGACTGACAACACAGCTGGGATGAATTTGTGACACAAGTCGACGTGGATTGTTTCGGCATCCAGAAATCCACGCCTGCCACCCTCCAAAAGCAGTGGTGCAATGATTTCTGACAATTCAGGGTTGCGATTAGATTTTTTTTAACCTAATCTTTTCTGGCTCGGTTCCTGTTTTCTCTTTTGCCTAGCCTGAATGTAGTATGAGCACCTCTAATTAGTACGGTACAGTGCGAAAGAAGTTCAACATACATAGGCCCATATCATTTACATACAGTTTTCCGAAATCACGAATAATGTCGTTCTTGTGCTCGTGAATCCATGTATGGATCATGAACTTAAGAATCAATTTTAAACAATGAGGCAGTGCATCTATTCTGTTGCACTTTGGAACAAGGCACTATATAAATCTCAATAAGATGTCGAAATAATTAGTCATCATCACCGGACTTAATGGCAGAGATGATTGCGGTAAAGTTCGGTTGCAGGATCAGTCTCGGTCTCTTTCGTAACCACCTTGTGTTCGTTCACGTGTGCTCGTCTCAATTGTGCGTGCATGCATTTCCCCCACGTATGTTTGGGTGTTATGTGCATATTTATGGTTACAAGCATATTTGCCTTCAACGATTGTGCACGTGTGCTGCCTGCCATCCTTGGTAATTGCCTGTGTATTGCTTAATGTAATCAGACACCGTACCTGCATGTGTGAGCGGGATGCGTGCACATGTCGACTCGCCCTTCAGTGAGTACCCGGTGCGGTGTGTTTAAGCTACAGCGCTTGAAAAGAACAAACTTCGACCAGGTGTTTTTTGCCACACCACCCCCTCTTTGCGCCATGCTGGCCTTAATAATTGCCCACAAAAAGCTCTTTCCCCAATAGTCTGTTAAAGGCTATACAGGGGATGTTTATACCATACATGCATGCACGTAGTTGGCACCTGGCTGCATGTATGTGGATATGCGCACATACATTTTTACGCGTGTGCGTGTGTTCGCTAAGTGCAGCTGTGCATCTCCTTTGTTTTCCCCCCTGCGTGGTTCTGTGCTGGCTTGCGTCCGTGCGCGTGTGTGTGTGTACGCCGTGAACCTGCAGGCACTCGCGCAAGCGCTGGGAGCGGTTCGTGCACAGCGAGAACCAGCACCTGGTGAGCCCCGAGGCGCTCGACTTCCTGGACAAGCTGCTCCGCTACGACCACCAGACGCGGCTCACGGCTCGCGAGGCCATGGAGCACCCCTACTTCTGTGAGCCGCCTCCAGCGCCCAAGCGCTCGGCAGTGCACTAGGAAGTGCAGACTTCACACCTTGTACCCGTACATGAGACCGCATCACCCCGCTGCTTGGATCCCCTCCGCTAGCTCCAAATCTAGATTTACTATAAGATTTCCCTTACTGTGTCAATGATTCATGGACACAGCTGGCCTTCCTCTTGCCCCCCCCCCCCTCCGTGTCATCTTGCTCCACTCCCTTTGACATGCTGTCTGCTCCAGCAATCAACGTTTTCCGTCAACCACCAATTAACCTCCGCTCAATAGGAGGTCGCTGCTTCTCCACAGCCATTTCAGGCTAGAGAGGTTCCTTTTCTCCTCTGCATACCTTTGAAACGTCTTCGGTCACACTCTGCCTTACCGTTGTCTCCCTTGGCTACCTCGGCCACTAGCCGGCTTGTCCCCCAACTGCATCCCCATTAAAATTAGGCACTGTAAATGGAACTTGTATGACAGGTGGTGGCGTATGTTCTTCAGTTCTTGATTTATTTAACACGAGAGAAGCAAATGTGCAGCCTCCCATATCCAGCCGCTCACGTCACAATAGCTCGTCAGAGGCAGCATGTAGCTACACATCGCAAGTACGTTAAATTTGGGGCTGCACAACGGAGTTCATGTGACCTCAATCCCAGCCAATCAAAATGCACATTACAAGGTGTCGTCACGTAGTAAAGCAGCGAATTTATGTTATATATATAGTCAAATCCTTTAAGAGTCGTGAAAAGTAAAATTATATAAGATGCTCAAAGTTTCCCAACGAGCAAGCCATCTGTAAGAGATCCTAAAACTGTATTTAAGGCATCCGTTTGTCAAAGAAATTCTGTACACAGTGCAATTTGCATAACACCTGTACCAACTGGGTGGAGCGGCGGTACAGTGGTTGGCACAGTGCGCTAAATACTCAGCGACCCGAGTCGGATTCCCCGCCATGGCTGACATTCGTGGCGTGCGGTATCTGAACCTTCATCAAATGGCACACGGTGACTGCCGTGGTGAAGACTGGAGAACATGGTTTTGACAAAGAGCTGTTGTGATTACTCAGACTTAATTGAATGTCTTTGTGTTTTGTTGTTTAGACCCAATTGTGAAGGAGCAAGGCCGTATAGGCACAAATAGTCTTCCTAACAACTCCACCGCACCGGTGAACAGTTCCAACATGATCTCCGGTGAGTCGAGAGGTCTTCCTTTTATCGTTCTAATGTTGTAGTGAGTTTTATGCCTTCAGATAAAATTTGACGGGCATGTGATGTGATGGTTGTCAGCGATACTTGCTGTTAATTTCATTGTGCGTTTCGGAGTTGAAAAATGTTTTGCGTTGTGCGTGGATATCATATTGGAAATGTATGCAAGGAAATAATTACCACAAACAATTCGTTCATTTTTTTTTATAGATATCTTACCTGGCTCTGGCCCACAATTTCTGGCAGCAAGATTTCACTTACTGCAATTGGTCTTAACTTGCACCTAGCCTGGCACAATCATAATAGTGAAACCACTGCCATCTCGTGGCATACGGTAGATGTCATATGCGTGTGTTTATGTGTTCTTGCGTGTCAGGCATATTTGAGCTGTGGCATATTATTGCATTGCTCTACAAACCTGGTGGCTTGTTTGATTTCAGGCCATGGCTAGCTTCACTTGTAATAATCTGAAACGGCCTTCTGGGCCACCCTTTCACGAACCCGCCCTGACCAGCGTGGTGAAGTCGAGCAACCCCTGTGACAGGCACGGCGAGGGGAAGGCCTTCATTCAGCAGTAGGGGGGGGTTGAGAAAAGCCTGTGAACAATATGCAATTAAATTTCGATTTAAAGCTTTCGTGACTGCAGGGATTCATCTTCTTGGTTCTTTCGGTAAAGTCACGTAGACAGACCTGCTCTCCACCTGAGGACGGCTGCTTGCGTTGTGGCCGAAACGTCGTGAGAATTATTTTATTATGTTTTATTATTTTATTATTTCCATTCTACGTGACTTTACCGAAAGAACCAAGAAGAATATGCAATTATTTAACGAGCAACAAACAGCAAGTCTCAATCGGTAATATGTGCAGCGGTGGGCGCATAATTTACATTCCTAGAAAGTCGCTTGCCTTTACATGTCTATTCGACCTTCAGTGAGCGCGTGGTGCAATACGTAAACAAAAGCACTACTGGGAGCACTGGGGAAAACAAAGGCGGTCGGGGCATGGTGCTGGCCACGTCACCACCTGGTTGCTTTTCGGTGGCCTTGACAGGCGCTTGATAACAGCACTTGCCCTGTCACAAAATCTGTACGGCTACATGGGTAGATGGTGGATTCCTTTGCCTCTTGTTCGTGTGCGCGCAGGAATGACGTCGGTAGCCGTGTCGTCTCCGATGGGGCCCATGGCGGCCTCGCCTGTGCTGTCCCCAGCGGGGAACCCCATCGGAGCACCGGTCCCAGCTGCCACGGCCACCCAGCCCTGATCCCCTCCGCCTGCCCCCCCCCCTCCACGCCCTACTCCACCGCCCTTTCAAACAGTGGCATCTTAAGTGGGATCATTTCTATTTCAATTTTTTTTATTGCTTCAGTTTTCAGTGCAAAACTGCAATCTCTTGGGGGGGGGTTGAGGGGGGGTTCTCTGTGCAGAACTTTATAAAGTTTCCACCTATTTCCCTTCCGTGCATCAGAAGGGGGGTGGGCGGCGGGGTCTTTTGTCGGATCGGGCATCATTTATCAGAAGCTAAGGTATAGCAATGAGTTGCAAGAGCTTTTATTAACTGTCGTAAGGGCACCCCCCCCTCCTCCCCTGAAAATGATGGGCTTTCACCACTTGCATGATGACAACATCAAGATCCTGGGGCCGTGAATGCTGTCCGAGGACTCGACGGAGGGGGATGTAACGCGACAAATATGAGCTTTCTTGTTTGCCCCCCCCCCCCCCCCCTTACGACGCTACTGCTGACAAGCAGCAACTTGCACGCATCTCTCCTACTTTTCACCACCTTCGATGCGGCCGATGGTCTTCTTGCTCCCGGCGCTCCTTATTCTGCGACCCGTTCATATTGTTTGATCAGAGGTGTCCCTCTTGGGCATTGGCATGAAGAAATGAAGATGCCGAAAATGATTAAGACGGACAGCTTTTTGAGTGCTCCGCCAAAGCCTGCAGCTTTGTAATAAGGCCTCGAAACATCGGGACACAAGACCTCTACATGTTTTCTAGGAGGCACGTGCTCTCACTTTTACTGTAAGGAAGTATTTGAATTCATCTGCACAGCAAGATACGGCTGCAGGAGTCTGTCAGCAAGGATGTGTTTATTCAAGTCATTTCAACTAAGCTATGGATTGGCTTGAAAATCCACATTGCTCGGTGTCAGATGATCAGATGGCTTACGTGATAAGGAACAACTGCTGCTACCCTCATGAAAATGTATGATGTGTTAAGAACGATAACATGTAATTGGCTTAAAAACGTTCCAAAAACACATTCAAATGAAGCAAAAAGTGCTAAAGCCCCTAGCGGGAAAATGGGCTTAGTGGCACCAATGTGTTTGGTTTGTAGCTCTGGTCTGCGGTATTAGTGGGTCACACCTTAACTCTTTGGATCCCAAAAATGGGAGGAACAAAAACCTCCACACTATTTCAATAGACGTGGTTTCTTTTCATCGTTCTGCTGTTCCCAAACCAGCCCGCTTTTTGGAACTCTTCTGGCCAACTTGAGTGGTGAGCTGGAAAGGAATGTTATTTAATTTCAACAAAATTCACTGTTTTAATCCTATTTAGCAGCATGGAAATGGGTGCTGAATACCGACGGCAAAAAAAACTGTCCATTTTCATAACCAGACCAACATTGAGATGGTGGTTTCCGCGTGTGTTTATTTTTTTTCTTCCATAATTGTTTTGTAGCTATTTTCTCTAAACGCATTGCAGACTTGAGTGTGTTTAGCGAATGTTTTAATGGTTTAAGCACTGAAAGTTTTTTTTTATGTCGTATTAAATCGAAGCCCTGGGAACACGGTGCCACTTTTACTTGAACTGCAGTTTTGAACAGTTTCAGGAGACGCGTTTTTGAGGCCACTTTTTAAAATACATCTGAAACGAGTTTCAGCTTCTGTTGCAGTGCAATGTCATGGCTGGAACTAATCGCATATCTGTTGTGGTGAATGGACAAAAATCCATCCGTGTCATAAACCTTGGTACCCAAGATATGTTCTTGTAAATGATAAGCTGAATGGCTATATTGGGGAATTATGTGATTTTCATTTGCTCTCAAGCTAAAATGTGGAATGAGAGGACTTCTTAAATCGAAGCTTCAAACTCTGCATGCCATCAATGTTTTACTCACTGCTCCATTACTCACACTAATGCGTGACACAACTCGTTTTTAATTGGCGGGGGTAAAACCAAAATATCTCCCTTACCCCTCCAGGTACCTACTCGTACATGTATTCCTTTTCCACTGGAACATCCAAACCACAGCGGGGCCAGGCCAAGCCAGGCCGTCGCAGGTCAGGAGGCACCAGATTGTTTTTTTTTGTTTTCACAGCAGCAGAATCCGAGCCGTGCCGTTGAAGTCTCTCACTGATTTTAAGTATGTGTCACACACAATGTCATTCATAACGTGAAACGTGTGTCAATGACGGGATGACGCTTACTGAGTTTTTACCGACCGACGTCGCATGCGACGGAATGCGTCGTTATAGCCCCTCACCCACCCGAATGTGTTGCTGTTAGGCCAGCGATGCAATTCAGGACCTCGAAGCGGGAAATTGCCGGCGGAACGTCACGGCACCCGCGAGGTTTCTGCACTCGAAATGGCGCTACTCGGGAACGTGTCAGTGGGCAAAGGGAGGGGGGGGGTAGCAGAAGTGGCCATGAAACTCCTCTCCAGGATCTGCAAAGTTGGTGCCGTGTCCCCACAGTGGTTTGTCATATGGGCTGTGTGTGATGTCTATGCACTTTGCCGACGATATGATAATCGCGCAGGACACGGCGCGGTTACGGCGGTGACTACGACGGTGCTTCGTCAACGTTTATGCTTTTGCCCCCTTTCTTGCCCTCATTTCTATTTCCTCGACGGAAAGCGAAGACAGTGTTTTTGAGCCCCCCCCCCCTCCTCTTCTTTATGGGAGGCGATGTTATTAAGTTGATTTTATTTGAAGATTTAGCTGCTTAACATATTTTGAGTTTAATTTATTTAATTGTAGTTACTGTTGTAAGAAGTAAATAAATATCCACGTGAACGGAGTTTGAAACAAAAAAGAGGGTCAGGTTTCGTGGATCACAGCACCTCGGAACAAGAGATGTGTGGTTCGTCCAATTGTTGATGCCACTCCTGATGGTCTTGTGTGTACTCTCATGGTCCACCCGCATTATCCCTCGTAATGGTCAGACCTGGTTGCAGCTATTGTTGCACATCAGTTTTGCATTTGCACATCACACCAAGACGTTTGCTTCTCGGTGTATGCTCCATGTGCATCCTTCCATGAGCTTGTTTTTAAACACACAAGTCGGCTCTCAATAATTGCAATAATATTCAACGCAGAGCTGACCGATAACAAAATGTCCCCACCAGTGCGCACATCCTGGGTACTAGTCATTTAATGTTTTTTTAAGTACGTCTGAATTTGTAATTTCCATCACGTGTGCAGCAACGCTTCCTTTTTAATTAACAGAATCGTATTGGCCACTTTTGAATGGTCAACGTTGAATGTGCTGCTTGGGTAGAAATACGAGATGTTCACGCACTTGCCACATTGAGAGCCAGTGTGTGTGCGCGTGTGTATTCTAGGACACACGTGGCGTTGACGCGATAACAAATCACACAGCTTTAATCGAGTAATCCAATACAAACGCAAGTGTTTTTGTACGGCATTATATTACAAAGCAGGTCACTAATAATGGCTTGCGGCTGGTTACAAAAAAACACCTGAACGGTTTCTACAATTCTGCTCTTGATTGAGTGAGACAATTTGGGAAATTAAATGTACACGTGCGTCTCTGCATTTCCAGTTTTTTTTTCTCCTCCTTTGCATCCCTTCTCGGAAGCATGCAACCTGGCACCTCTGGACATGGCATTTGTTCAACCGGAGTGACCGTTTATAATAAAGTGGAATAGATTTGTGTGATGTACAAAAACAAAAAACACAGAAATGCATTGAAGGATGGCGATATGTGCATATTGGACCAGTGTGACCTATTGAGAGGTCGCGCGTGTCCTTAAGTCATGGGTTTATGGTTTTTCGTGTAATATATAACGCTAAGTAATCGAGGCACAGTTACTTGTTTTGAGTCTGACCAGGAGACGGTGAGATGCAACTTTTTTTTGACAACAACGTGTCTACGTGTATTATCCCCGTTATCAATGCAAGGGTAGGTAAATAAGTTATACTGGTTTTTTTTCTTTCCAGAATGGTACAAGTACTGTTGCCTTTCGACAGTACTTGTTTTAATCGCCGTGGTAATACCGGACTTTCCGATTCTGGATTTAGCCTCGTGTCACACCCACCACCACCATGGTGGGTAAAAACTCGATGTAACGTCACGGTTTAAAAAGAAAACGAGGCAAAGTAAAGAGTGATTCGTGTCTCGACTGTGGTGCAGATGAACCATTTCCCAGGCATTATTATGCAACGGAGTGTTTAGCTCGGTGACCGGAGTTTAAATGTGATTGGAAATTGCCTCTTGCATGGCTGACCCTTAAGTGTTCTAAAATAAAAACATTTAAATACAATAAAAACATATGAGGTAAGCAGCACGTCTGTTAAAACATTCTCTGCATTTATGCTATCTGGTCTAAAAAAAAAAATAACCAAAGTGATTATATTTTTGTCTGATCTTCGTCGTGATGTCGCATCGATTATTGGTAGTTGAAAACTGACTCATTGATAAGCCTAATATTGGGATGGTATAATATTGTTGTCTCATTGTCCAATAATGCTGACTGCCTGTCCATATACAGATATAAATGGAAAACAAGATAATTACCGTACAATAATTACGTACGATTTCAATATTTGCAATGTTTTCCTGCTCAAGGAGAATTGGGGGGGGGGGGAGGGGGTGGGAATTAACTATATTTTAATTAACGAGTTATTTTCGTTTAAACAATTTATGACTCTTCCATCCTAAGATAGCGTGGCCAAGTCGTTCATCCCTGGAGTTTGTGATATTAATATAGAAATGCATTTTTGAGACGTCAAAATTACTGAGTTGCCAGTCATGGATGAACGTCCAATGCGATGTCTGTGATTTGTTCAAGGGGCGCTTACCAAGGGGAAGACGCACGTCTGCGCATAGAATCGTCAGAATCTGCTACGTTCAAAGCAAAAATTTACCTTTTTTGTTGTAAATATTAACTTTATCGAACAATGGAGAGAGAGAAAAAAATGAACAATTAACCTTAAAGTCTGCCAAGTATTAGTGTGCATTGTGTTTTTGTTTAAGGAACAGAAGTGAACCTTTATTATTGCTCCTTTTTCCGTTTTTTTTATCACTTCTGTAGAGTAATAACATGAAGCAAACCCTCCAGTTTATAAGCGACAAAATAAACTAACAATGAACAAATAGCCTCACTTTTTTTTTACAAAACGTAAGGCCACTGCAACTCATGGGAAAGCCTAAAATAATGAGTGCACCATCCAAAACGTGCATCGCAAACAAGTTGCATGTCAAATATATGACATTTAGACCACAACAACAACAACAAAAACCCTATAATGCTATACCATATAAACCAGTAGTGATTGTAATTACACTACGGTTGGGGGCCTCTATTAATTTTAATTTTGCGCAATTAAATGAACGTGACATTTATTGCTTTTGTTATATTCGGAACCATCGCTGCAGTCCAGCCCTGCTGAGTTCCGCACATGCCTTTATGTGAGGCTAAGCAGGCATCCCTCCACACCGGGGCAAAGTCCCAAAGCTGAGGAATCCGTGCTGTTGTACGCGCCGTCACGCATGCAGATTGCCGTTTAGTTGCATTACAAAATCAGTTATATCTTTGCAGTGCAAGAATATATAAAGAATGTGTTCTAAAAATAAAACTTTTATGTAAGTTCCAATTATTGCGTAATTTGTCACTGGTGATAGACTGGAGGGTCTGGTTTAAGTTCTGGGGTTCTTCCTGTTAAAGTTGCCGCTAGCATTTGGTTAAGGTTAGTAAATCGGTTGCTTTGCAGGGGGTGATAGGCAAAAGCACCTACGATTGGCACGATTGGCTACGTACGGTGCGATAGAAGTTCAACATGATTACAAAAAGTTCTTAATACAAGTAGCAAGCAAACATCGCTTGCCATTACTTCTAGATTTGAAGCTTTCGTGACTGCAAGGATTCATATTCTTAGGTTTTTTCGGTAAAGTCGCGTAGGTACCGAAAAAACCTAAGAACATCGCTTGCCATTTGTCGTCTAGGAATACTTACCAAGTGGTTGGTGGTTTTCCCCATCGTGTGCAGTTGGCGCAGTTTCTACCATTTCAGAGCGCACCGTCTGATGTGAAGTGGACAGTAAATCAGCCAGCGGCTGGGATTTTCAGAAAAACACTGAGCTCATCGTGTTGGTCCAATACTACATTTTGGAACTGGCTGCAGTTTAAAATAATTGACTATATAAAACACCTACATGGCTATACCTTACATCGCAGGTTCGTGAGAGATGGAAGGGAAGTGGCTTGGGGAGGGAAGGCCTTCATCCAGCAGTGGACTGACAATGGCTGATGATGAGCGATAATTGCCTCGTAGGAATACACCTCAATGGGATTTCTCTTGGTCAAAGCAGTTTTGAATTGAAAGTTTCTGATGCACAACGTATTCGATAGTCATTGGTAACCAGGTCAAGAGTTTTAAACGTAGCATCAGGGTTTACTTAGCTCTGTCTTCACTGCGTGTGCACATTCGTTTGAGGGTCTCGCCCTCTTTGCAAGAAAAATGTTTCGTGGAAGTGGATCGCGGAGAAGTCCATGAATGGTTTATTGTAGTGGAACGTCACAATCTTATCGTCGATTCCAGAAAAGTCGCAGCATCAATAATTGAATCCGGTGTAGTTTTCAGTAACGATCGAACGGAGGCGCGCGTGATCGTTCAAGACCCCATGGCTGGTTGAGATGTGATTGGTCAAGTGACAACCCATTACCTAAAAAATATATAAATATAAATACAATTGGCCCTTTGTTAATGCCAGTTCTAGATGAAGGCCTCGCTATGCTTGTGTGACCGTATTTCACCACGCTGGTCAGTGTGGGTAGTTAAGTAAACCGATCATTTGCTTTAATGTGTTTTGTTCATGCGTTTAACAATAAGGCTTCAACAAAAATAACCACCCTACTTTACTATTGAAGGGCATCTGTGGTATTTAATTCGTGATTTAATTTCGTGCCTAAAACTCCAACCCAATCGATGTATATTCTATGGTTCTTTCGGTAAAGTCACGTAGATAAAAAAAATAATTCAAATAAAAATTAAAATAAAGTGAATAAAAAATATCACGACGTTTCGATCGCAACACAAGCGGTCGTCAATGTGCGGAGTACTTGAAAAACAGAAGGTTTTCTTTCGTTCGCGTTTTGTTTAATTCATTTTGGTGCCCCCCTGACTCGTGGAGACGATGTGACTTTTCTGCATGCGTTCACACGACCCACGCCTCTTATCGGGAGAGCAAGGACACGGAGGTGGAGGAGCAAGAAAGCCGTACATGCCATCCATTTACGGAGCACGTAGCCGGCAGTAGATTTGTTTTTATACGGTGGACTACGAGCCAGAGAAGTCAAGCGGCTGCATTGGAGAGCACCAATTCCAGTTGGTGAAGCTAGAGAATGGTTGTGTTGAGGAATCGAACCCTAATGTGATTGTTAATGTGACCACACATGACCAATCTCATTATTGCTGCTGCTGTTTAAACAGATTAACCTGGCATTGATAGAAATGTTGAATTTAGTTGTTAGGCAGATGGAGCTTAAGACGATACTTGTCAGCAGCTTGTAGTATGGAAGCACTGCATGTGTCTGTCCTGCTATAAGTGCAGCTGTTTTGAGGGTTTAACGTTGGCCAACAGGTACAAAATGTACAAGCTTAACCATGCTTTAAAAATGTATAAAACTTTTTTTTTACTTTTTGTGTTTAGTTTGTTGTCCTTCCACCGCACCTCCCATTAGCACGGTTGGCTACGTACGATGCGAAATAAGTTCTACATACACACGAAAAAGAAATCGCAGATGACCGAGTTGAATTCTAAGGCATGTTGGAAAATGGGGAGATGTGTAGTATGCCTCTTGACCTTGCCACTGATGCTGGCAACCAAAGTAATGAAGGATTTTATTGAATGTTATAACTTTACATTGTGTTTATTCTTGACATCTGTGTTTGAGAATGGAGCCTAGGATTTTGATAAAGTTGTAAATATGATTTGTGTGAAAGCTGTGATGCTCACCAGAACATTGTGACGTTCTGATCCGCCCCTACTGAACATCTGCGAAAAAGAGCTTTATAGTTCATCGGATTCCTCCAGCATTAAATATTATTCTGAATTCCCTGCAACCTGTATGCATGAGCGGATTAGCCCTTTGTCCAACACATCCACTTAGACAATTGATCAGGCGATCCCTTGTTAAACAATTACAAGGCATAGCCCACTTCTAATGAACTAATGTGCTCGACTTCCATCGGGTGTTGAAACCCGAGAGCCTGCAGCACTGTGCAATGGATAGACACGTCAGCAGCCTTGGATTGTAGAGACGATATATTATTGAAATCCCCGGTGTCTTCACGCTCAAATTGAACACAAAACAACCTGGAACAAATCTTGACTTAAAGCTGCTTTCGTGACCGCAGGAATTCATATTCTTTGGGTCTTTCGGTAAAGTCACGTAGATAAGTTCCAAAAAATGGCAAAAACTATGACGTTTCGATCGCAACACAAGCGGTCATCAGGTGGAGGAAAAAATAGGGGTTAGCCTCTAAAGGCAAACTGTTTATAAATGTTTAAAATGGGCGTAGCCCAAGTGTCAGCAGATCAGATCACGAATTGTATGTACTGTGTAAAATTCGTGATCTGATCCATTCTGTGAAGGACAAGATCCCTGACATGCAATATCACGGCGTCTACAAACTAAGCTGTATCTGCGGCAGCAGTTACATTGGGGAAACCAAACGACATGTCTGGGACCGTGTTCGTGAGCATAATGCAGATTTGAAACACGGTAGGACCAACACTTCAGCCGTGGCTGATCATTACTTTAATGCGGTTGGCTCACACGAAATTGATTTCTCTAAGACGATGGCACTTTGCAAACCCACTGGCTATCAACGATTCGTTCATGAAGACGCAATTTCAACCGAGAGGATGGGTACAAACTCAGCAATCACTGGAAGGACGTTATAAACCAGTTTAAGTCATAACTCCCTGTAATTTCTCCATTAGCACTGTTCGTTGCTCACCAATTTTTTTTTGAACCCCTCACATTAACATAACCGCCATCCTACATGCGGTGTCCTTCCATTTTTTCATCCCTCACATTAACATAAGCTCCTCCTCCCATGCTGCTGACACTTGGGCTACGCCCATTTGAAACCTTTATAAACAGTTTGCCTTTAGAGGCTAACCCCTCTTTTTCTCTCCACCTGATGACGACCGCTTGTGTTGCGATCGAAACGTCGTAGTTTTTTGTAAAAAAAATTAACCTTGAACAATTGCTTAATTTGGTCTTGGAGCATTGTCACGCCAAAATATGAACAAATAACCGTTTTTGTTTTTAATGTTCTCGGACAGTTCATACATTTGATACATTTGACTGGGTGTTTGGGATTTGTAATTGAAGAAACGATGAGCCCCCAAGTAGCTAAGCACTACAACATGGAAATGCGAGGCGTGCGTGCGCGTGTGTGCGTGCGTGGAAACTGTGATTATGCAACGATGGCAGGCAGGAGGGTTCTGCGTGAGTGCTGGTTTCGGACTGCTAATTGTTGCAGGTACAGCTGCACAAATGCATCGTCCGTGACAGAAATAAACTCAAGTTGGGAGAGGGGGAGGGGGGCAACGTGACGAAAGAGGTGCACATACAGAACAACAGCAGCCAATGGTTCGTAAAACTCCGTGACCCACAATAGAGGTTTTTTGGGGGGTTAAATATAAATGTGTCGTTAAACCCGCCACCACCCGACACAGCCAATTAGTGAGGTTTGTCACTTAAACAGAACGTGGCCAATTCGTTACGAGTACAGCAACACCGGTGTGTTGGAGAGTAAATCCACACAAACCTTATTAATCGGCTGTGTCGGGTGGTGGCGGGCTTAACGACACATTTATATTTACGCGATCAAACCCCATAAAACCTCTTATGTATCATATTGGTCGCGAAAGCCTCCTCGGTGTTAAACCAGGAGACACCCCGTGTGTGCTTTTGTCATTTGCTCGCGTGCACTTGCAGCAAAAAGCATGCCCCTTCGTCTTTTATTTACCTTGTTCAGAAAACTCGTCAATGCAATGAATACATGCGTGCATGCTCTTTGGCTGTTAACCTCATCATAAACTAACGGCTGTTATTACATTAAACAATTTTAACTCATCACGCGGTTTAGCTTCGAGCTGTGTCGACGTTTGCTCGATAAAAGCTCTCATTCGTTAAGCGACACGCAACTATTGACACTGAAATGAACGATTGTGGAGAAATTGTCATTAAAGTCTGCGAGTATGCGGGGGAGGGGGGAGTTCATTTTTGAATCTTTGTGCTTCCAAAAAATACGTGTGGTTATAATTTATCTTATCCCGGGGACGCAACCGTCTGATTCATCTCCCATTGTAAGCAGTCATTAAGTCTCTGTGGCATTGGGAGTGGCTGATGTTCTGGGCAATGAGACGTGTATGTATGTGCGTTACTTCCAGTGATAAGACAACGGAGCAGATTTGTGGCTCGGGTTAGGCTTAGGAGATTGGGTTACAGGCCCACCATGCATGCATGGTTATAAGTAAGGGGTGGGGGGCACTTTGTCTGCATTAATGATCAGAAACGATGCATTTTCGTTGTACATTTTCCAGTGGCTCATTGTGAACAACGTGTTGTGTAGCAATAGTTTGAGGCATTTTCAAGTGTTCATTTAAAATCTGCTTGTTTACATGTTATGGCTTAACAATGAAATAAAAATACCATATTTTTCCCAACCGAGCAAATCAAGTTATTAAAATAGTTGGCAAGACCTCGGCAAGACTGCATAATCCGCATCATTATGAATATTCCATTTCGGTTTTTGGGTCTTTAAAAAAAAACATACTGTGAGACGTCATTGGCTACACGAGGTACGTTTTATGTTTCACGCTGCTGAATTTCACGTGGATTTTGATCCACAACAGGCCGCCAGAGTTCACTTGTCAGGACGCGAGAAATCGAACATGATGCAGCACAAGGGCTAAGCCTCGGCAAGGTAAGAGGTAAAAACAACGAGCCTACCTTTACCTTACCACAATACAATCACTCTACCCTTACCTTTTACCCTTTAGCAAGGTAAGATAAAAGGTCAAAAGCAACGAGCCTACCTTTACCTTACCACAATACAATCACTCTACCCTTACCTTTTACCCTTTAGCAAGGTAAGATAAAAGGTCAAAAACAACGAGCCTACCTTTACCCTACCTTTACCTTACCACAATACAATCACTCTACCCTTACCTTTTACCCTTTAGCAAGGTAAGGTAAAAGGTCAAAAGCAACGAGCCTACCTTTACCCTACCCTTACCCCATACAAATTACCCGATTGCAGGGTAATTACTGGGGTACTACTACACATGAACAAGGTTTATAACAGGTAAATGCTACAAGGTAGAGCGCTTTATTCATATAGAAAACTCGATCATTCCAATTAAAAATAGAGGCCACGGACTGCGCCACGGAGCTTTTAGCGAGTGGCAAACAAGATATTTACCGGGTAATACTTCGCGCTACCTTTACCCTACCCTTTACCTTACCCATTGGCATGTCGACACCTTTACCCATTTTACCCGGTAAAAAGGGTAAATTACCTTACCTTGCCGAGGCCTACGCAAGGCGAACGTGAAGTGAAGCCTACGGCCTCCATGATCCGTATCGTACTCGCCCACGTGCGTGCACTTCATTCGGGAAACGATCCATCGTCAGCCATGACCTATCAACTGCTGGATGAAGGCCTGCCCAAGCCAATTCCTCGTGGCCTCGTGATGGGGACAAATCCATCTCGCGCCTCCTCCAACATGAGCTGATCTCATCGCTACATCTCACAATCTTGATTTAGACTGCCGGAGGAATTCGATGAGCAGCTACAACGCTCCTTTTTTACGGATGTCCAGCCGGGGCGGCTCAGAAAGTTTACAACAATCAAGTTTGGTTGCCACTCTGCCCTGGGTTGAAGCCATGTATCCTGTCTTCTTGGTTCTTTCGGTAAAGTCACGTAGAATGGAAATAATAAAATAATAAAAATAAAACAATAAAATAATATATATTATTTTTATTACTTTATTATTTCCATTCTACGTGACTTTACCGAAAGAACCAAGAAGATGAATCCCTGCAGTCACGAAAGCTTTAAATCAGTGTATCCTGATCTAGCCCACGAGGGGTGGTGGACACGGCCGTGCGGTTGTGCATTTTGCCCTATTTGCTGCGGAAGTTTCTGGTCATGTTTTATTGTCGCCCTGGTAAGTACTACGGGAAGTATTTAACCATCCGCTTCGCAGCGGACGTTAAATATCCCGTGATGTTCTTCTAAAAGTAGTATGCCACGTTTGTGCGGTACTATCGAATGCATTTTTTTTAGTCACTGGACAACTACAGGAAAGGAGCAGAGCAAGCAGCTGCATCTCACCTGTACTGTGAACACATGCCCTTTGGTTGCTCCGTCACAAGTTTGGCCGTCTTCACAAGATTATCACCATCATGAGTCTACGTTAAATACTTTTTATTTCACCAGGTACGGCCCACTGACCGATGCAGCTCTTTTTCATAAACGACCTGGCTATCACGAATGATAGCTCAACAAAGGGGCTTAACATGTGGAGATTTATATAGCAGCCAAAATACTTTAGAATGCGTGACGTTGATTCTAAATATGGAGGGGAAAACCAGAGAACCTGGAGAAAAATCCACGCGACTACGGGAGACACCGCAAACTCCAAACATACAGCTGGTATCAGGGTCGGGATCGAACCCACGAACCTCCTGTATACCAGGCGAGGTTGTTAACATCTCACCACGGACAGAGAGAGACACGCAAACTTCAAACATACAGCAGGCGTCAGTCGGGATCGAACCCACGAACCTCCTGCATACCAGGCGAGGTAGTTAACATCTCACCACGGACAGAGAGAGACACGCAAACTCCAAACATACAGCAGGCGTCAGGGTCGGGATTAAACCCACGAACTTCCTGCATACCAGGCGAGGTAGTTAACATCTCCTAGTCACCGTGGCACCCAGTCAGCCCCACGATGGCCACGCTCAGGGCCTGGGTGCATGTCAATGTCCTGCGAGATGCCCTCGCAATTGTCAGTGGCGTGAAGCGAGGCCTGTGTCCTTACAAGCCGTGTTCTTCTCTTCCTTCTGAGCAGCCATTATTCAACACCACCGGGTGGCCTTGGAACTGACGGCTGCATCCGATGATTTTGTCTCGGCATATTGTGCCCCTGCTTGACATGATTCCCCTTCTCCATCCCTATGCGTGATTGGACATCTGTGAAAACGACTGGACATCTGTGAAAAAAGAGCTTTATACTCTATGGTTATTTTGGTAAAGTCACGTAGACAGAAAAAATTATGATGACAAAAAGAACTTTTTCGCTCATCGGATTCCTCCAGTATAAATATTTGGATTCTGATTATAGTCTTTCAAACAAATCCGACTTCCAGCTCAATTGCATCAGCTGTTCAACATTTAAACAAATGCGGATAATTTAATTTCGTATCGCTGCAACTAAGCTCATCTCTTGAATTAGTGTTTGGAGTTTGCAGTGTCTCTCCCGTGGTCGCGTGGATTTACAGAGCTCAGTACACAATTTCACAATTGTAAAAAAAAGCATAACAAAGGTGTCATACAAAAAAAACTTTTATTTGTTTTTGTATAAACGTCATCACTTTTTGGAGAGAGAAAATCATTAATGTACAAAAGCAACTATATAAACCTATTTGTGCAGTAAGAAAAATACCAAACTAAGAATATCCACAGCCTTAACAAATCGCTAATTTACACTCGTAGCTCTTAAAATTCAGTCTTCCTATAACGTGCAGCAAGAGTGGGCCATAGACTGTACAAACATTCTCAACATTTTTACACTTTCACCGACTGATCAAAAATATAAAACATTTTAAAGCCTTGTTAACAATGCTATAATGCTATAAACCCTCAACATCTGAACACATCCAAATCAACCCTTACTGTAGATTATAATCCAAGATGTTACATTTTTTTGCCCTGTTCATTAACTTTTTTCTGACAGGGGGCAAAATGCATGCACAATCGGCGTCATGACGATTTTCAACACCGCACACCCCAAAAAATGCCTTTTCCAGAAAGATGTCAAAACAGGCAAACTTGCATCGACTCACAAGACAATTGGGGAGTCTTCTACCTACGATATCGTTGAATGTAATTGTAGATGGCTCTACATAGTTTGTACATTTTTGGTTTCAGTTGAGTTCCTGGTCCTCAGTGATGTGATTCATATCGCCGAGGACCGGCAACTAATCGATTAGCTTCGCATTTTAGCCACGCCGTTTGAGACCCATTTCAGGGCAGTGAAAAAGGTGCCAGTGGATGTAATAAGAGACGGCGTTACAACGCTGGGGGGTGGCACCGTGCAAATAGAGCAGCAGCTGACGGCCTACACGCTCTAGGCTTTTGGCAGTGTCGAGGGGGTTGTGCAGTGTGGACTTGAGAGTCAATTTGAGTGCTTTGTTATTTTGTTTCGTATTGTTTATAAATGCCTACCGTTGGTGGATAAGAAAGTTATATCATCTTCTTGGTTCTTTCGGTAAAGTCACGTAGAAGCGAAATAATTCAATCATAAAATTCTAACATAATAAAATAAAAATTCTCACGACGTTTCGGCCACAACACAAGCGGCCGTCCTCAGGTGAAGAAACAGAGCTGTCGGAAAGACAGCGTCCCCTGAGGACGGCTGCTTGTGTTGTGGCCGAAACGTCGTGAGAATTTTAATTTTATGATGTTTTATTATTTTATTATTTCCCTTCTACGTGACTTTACCGAAAGAACCAAGAAGATGAATCCCTGCAGTCACGAAAGCTTTAAATCGAAAAATCAAGATAGAACACCATCTTTTCAAAGGTCACTCACGTCAAGAGCCGCCACTGGATATGAACGCTGGCAAAGGCTTCCCCTTTTCCGAAAATGCCACGTGGTCCTTAATGTCCACTTCACACAGGTGGTTAATGAGCCCACACACGTTTGCCACGGCGGCACTGTAACGTCGCACACGCAAACTGGTTCAGTTAAAGACGAATTGAAAGTTTAAGCCAGACATAAGCGTTGCAGTGCTTTGCATTAATAGGTTCCTAAAAAAAACTGATTTACAACATCCCATGACATCTTTCAGGAAAAGCTCACAATGTTTATCTTGTACAATACACGGGGTTATTTTTTGTTAT
Organism: Lampetra fluviatilis; assembly: GCF_964198595.1. Taxonomy (NCBI): domain Eukaryota; kingdom Metazoa; phylum Chordata; class Hyperoartia; order Petromyzontiformes; family Petromyzontidae; genus Lampetra; species Lampetra fluviatilis. The sequence continues at coordinate 3,124,133 of NC_136328.1, read as the reverse complement.
ATGAGAGAGAAAAAAATAATTACAGGACAAAATCGATTTTAAAAGGTGTACAAATCCAGCTTAAAACATCCAGGAGTCATGTCAACGTCAAACGCTTAAGGAAACTATCCCCGCCGCTTCGACAAACAGGAGATTCGTTACGATACACTTTCATTTATATAAAACTCCCCCCCCCGACCGATTCCGTGCGTCCCTCTGCACGTGGCCGGATCGCGGAGGGCCGTCACGTGGAACTCTTGCCGATTCGCGAGTACCGCCACCCCACGTATTTTACGGTTCACAACGAAATCGTTAAATTTCGATTTAAAGCTTACGTGACTGCAGGGATTCATCTTCTTGGTTCTTTCGGTAAAGTCACGTAGAATGGAAGTAATAAAATAATAAAACATAATAAAATAATTCTCACGACGTTTCGGCCACAACGCAAGCAGCCGTCCTCAGGTGGAGAACAGGTCTGTCGAGAAGCCTGGGGTGTGTCATTCAGACTCTGTCTTCTCGACAGACCTGTTTCTCCACCTGAGGACGGCTGCTTGCGTTTGTGGCCGCAACGTCGTGAGAATTATTTTATTATGTTTTATTTGTATTATTTTATTATTTCCATTCTACGTGACTTTACCGAAAGAACCAAGAAAACGAAAGCGCGCGGTTGGCTGCGGCACAACAGCTTGGGGCGAATCGACTTTCTCGAGGCTTCACTTGTTTTTTGGCGTCGGAAATTTCAAATGTCGCGAGCGAGGACCGATGTGGCGCGTAACGAAACGGGGGCCAAGAGACGGCCGCAGCGCCCTTACCATCGTCCCTCTGGACACGGCGAAAACGATCGCCGCGTTGCTACGTTGCGCCGGTTGTTCTTAATGGAGAAGAAGCCGGTGCTTGAGTGGGGGCAATTTTCACTCGTCGGCTCACGAGGAAGGGGGCGCAATGTTTACGCGAAGCGTGGGGCAACTGATCTTTGACAGGCAAGAAAACGAGCCACAGGTCTGTGTAACAAAAATATAACGTACGCAATGCACCGCGGCAATGATCTCACTCTTAACGTGGCTGTTATGCTGGTATATGTCTCACGTAGGCCTCGGCAAGGTAAGATAAAAGTGTAAAAACAACGAGCCTAACTTTACCCTACCTTTTACCTTACCACAATACAATCACTCTACCCTACCTTTTACCCTTTAGCAGGTAAGGTAAAAGGTAAAAAGCAACGAGTCTACCTTTACCCTACCTTTTACCTTACCACAATACAATCACTATACCCTACCTTTTACCCTTTAGCAGGTAAGGTAAAAGGTAAAAAGCAACGAGCCTACCTTTACCCTACCTTTTACCTTGCCACAATACAATCACTCTACCCTACCTTTTACCCTTTAGCAGGTAAGGTAAAAGGTAAAAAGCAACGAGCCTACCTTTACCCTACCTTTTATCTTACCACAATACAATCACTATACCCTACCTTTTACCCTTTAGCAGGTAAGGTAAAAGGTAAAAAGCAACGAGCCTACCTTTACCCTACCTTTTACCTTGCCACAATACAATCACTCTACCCTACCTTTTACCCTTTAGCAGGTAAGGTAAAAGGTAAAAAGCAACGAGCCTACCTTTACCCTACCTTTTATCTTACCACAATACAATCACTATACCCTACCTTTTACCCTTTAGCAGGTAAGGTAAAAGGTAAAAAGCAACGAGTCTACCTTTACCCTACCCTTTACCCCTTGGCATGGTGACACCTTTACCCTTTTACCCGGTAAAAAGGGTAAATTACCTTACCTTGCCGAGGGCTAGTCTCACGGCCGACAATTTGGAGCCGAGGGTTTGTGGATAATACAGCTTTCTGTAATGGTTCAAACCTGTGGCAGGAACCAAAGCGGGTTTGTGAACAAGTCCGCTTGAACCCTTGAGCGCTATTCCCTCGTTTGAAGTGGGGTATCTCCTTTATATTCCCTCTTCCTCCCGAGTGGGGTGGTGAAAAAAAAACCCCAATGAAAAAAGTTTAATTGGTCAAATGTCCCAATGTGGGACCGTCCTGAAATTGAGCCTTGAGAATCAGCGAGGCTTTCCTGGATAAATAAAACACCGTATTATCAATCCACCGGTTAATTAAACAGTAGCCCTCGCATTACTCAACAATAAAACATCTCCAGATATATTCCCTCCTTATAGAGAGACACTATTGGTGAGACGATGTGATGTTAAATCACTTGAACTGGATGCATGACACGTGGAAAAACAGTAAGAATTCAGGTCGGTTTACAAAAACATTCAGGACCAAAGTTGAAATATTACATATGATTAAATATAAATATATATATCGGCTCAGTTATAAATACATTTCCTGATAGAGCGCCAATATATATTCTTTCTAAAGAATCAAACTGTACACAGCCCTGGTTTGAAGTCTCGGTGGTTTAGAAAAAAACAAGACCGGTTAGAGTTACAATGCAGAAAAAAAATCACCCAGAATTCACCGCAAACTCTTGAGGTCTCAGAAGCTCAACAGGCTTGAGAGCCTGCCTGCTTGGACGATCACCGCACGTGTACCACGTGTAACACATTTAACACAGGCCACTGTGAAGCGAGGTGGTCTGCAAAGGGCACGTGCAGCAACATCGATTTGTTGTTGCGCCGCACGACACTCCACAAACGTGCGCGCTCACCTCCACCGAAACCCACACCGACCAGCTGGGTGAAGCATGGACAATAACCCCCCCGCCCGCCCCCGCCCTTCACGAACCGAACAGCGTGGAGCGGTCCTCATCTAGCAGTGGATCGACAAAAGGGTTGCACATGTTGGAAGTGATGCCATGAAGAAAAAAGGCGAGTTCCCCTGCCAATGCATCTGCATGTGAACGAGGCTCGATGAAAACCGAGGCCAGCAGCTTCTGAGATCCAGAGTACGAGTTTGGGAATACTCACCCTGTGACCTCACGCGCGCGGTCTGTTTCATGGTCTCAGGCTGGTCATCTCTGTGCGTTTCCTCGTCCCAGCCTGGTCATCTCTGAGTGTTTCATCATCCCAGCTTGGTCATCTCTGAGTGTTTCATCATCCCAGCTTGGTCATCTCTGAGTGTTTCATAGTCCCAGCCTGGTCATCCCTGTGTGTTTCATAGTCTCAGTCTGGTCATCTCTGTGTTTCATAGTCCCAGCCTGGTCATCCCTGTGTGTTTCATAGTCTCAGCCTGGTCATCTCTGTGTGTTTCATAGTCTCAGCCTGGTCATCTCTGAGTGTTTCATCATCCCAGCCTGGTCATCTCTGAGTGTTTCATCATCCCAGCCTGGTCATCTCTGTGTGTTTCATAGTCTCAGCCTGGTCATCTCTGAGTGTTTCATCATCCCAGCCTGGTCATCTCTGAGTGTTTCATAGTCTCAGCCTGGTCATCCCTGTGTGTTTCATAGTCTCAGCCTGGTCATCTCTGAGTGTTTCATCATCCCAGCCTGGTCATCTCTGAGTGTTTCATCATCCCAGCCTGGTCATCCCTGTGTGTTTCATAGTCTCAGCCTGGTCATCTCTGTGTGTTTCATAGTCTCAGCCTGGTCATCTCTGTGTGTTTCATAGTCTCAGCCTGGTCATCTCTGTGTGTTTCATAGTCTCAGCCTGGTCATCTCTGAGTGTTTCATAGTCTCAGCCTGGTCATCTCTGTGTGTTTCATAGTCTCAGCCTGGTCATATCTGTGTGTTTCATCCCAGCCTGGTCATCTCTGAGTGTTTCATAGTCTCAGCCTGGTCATCTCTGTGTGTTTCATAGTCTCAGCCTGGTCATCTCTGTGTGTTTCATAGTCTCAGCCTGGTCATCTCTGAGTGTTTCATAGTCTCAGCCTGGTCATCTCTGTGTGTTTCATAGTCTCAGCCTGGTCATCTCTGAGTGTTTCATAGTCTCAGCCTGGTCATCTCTGTGTGTTTCATAGTCTCAGCCTGGTCATATCTGTGTGTTTCATCCCAGCCTGGTCATCTCTGAGTGTTTCATAGTCTCAGCCTGGTCATCTGTGTTTCATAGTCTCAGCCTGGTCATCTCTGTGTGTTTCATAGTCCCAGCCTGGTCATCTCTGAGTGTTTCATAGTCTCAGCCTGGTCATATCTGTGTGTTTCATCCCAGCCTGGTCATCTCTGTGTGTTTCATAGTCTCAGCCTGGTCATATCTGTGTGTTTCATAGTCTCAGCCTGGTCATATCTGTGTGTTTCATCCCAGCCTGGTCATCTCTGTGTTTCATAGTCTCAGCCTGGTCATCTCTGAGTGTTTCATAGTCCCAACCTGGTCATATCTGTGTGTTTCATCCCAGCCTGGTCATCTCTGTGTGTTTCATAGTCTCAGTCTGGTCATCTCTGAGTGTTTCATAGTCCCAACCTGGTCATATCTGTGTGTTTCATCCCAGCCTGGTCATCTCTGTGTGTTTCATAGTCTCAGCCTGGTCATCTCTGAGTGTTTCATAGTCTCAGCCTGGTCATCTCTGAGTGTTTCATAGTCTCAGCCTGGTCATCTCTGAGTGTTTCATAGTCTCAGCCTGGTCATCTATGTGTGTTTCATAGTCTCAGTCTGGTCATCTCTGAGTGTTTCATAGTCTCAGTCTGGTCATCTCTGAGTGTTTCATAGTCCCAACCTGGTCATATCTGTGTGTTTCATCCCAGCCTGGTCATCTCTGTGTGTTTCATAGTCCCAGCCTGGTCATCTCTGTGTGTTTCATAGTCCCAGCCTGGTCATCTCTGAGTGTTTCATAGTCTCAGTCTGGTCATCTCTGAGTGTTTCATAGTCTCAGCCTGGTCATCTCTGTGTGTTTCATAGTCTCAGTCTGGTCATCTCTGAGTGTTTCATAGTCTCAGCCTGGTCATCTCTGTGTGTTTCATAGTCTCAGTCTGGTCATCTCTGAGTGTTTCATAGTCTCAGTCTGGTCATCTCTGAGTGTTTCATAGTCTCAGCCTGGTCATCTCTGAGTGTTTCATAGTCTCAGCCTGGTCATCTCTGTGTGTTTCATAGTCTCAGCCTGGTCATCTCTGTGTGTTTCATAGTCTCAGCCTGGTCATCTCTGAGTGTTTCATAGTCTCAGCCTGGTCATCTCTGTGTGTTTCATAGTCTCAGCCTGGTCATCTCTGTGTGTTTCATAGTCTCAGCCTGGTCATCTCTGTGTGTTTCATAGTCCCAGCCTGGTCATCTCTGAGTGTTTCATAGTCTCAGTCTGGTCATCTCTGAGTGTTTCATAGTCCCAACCTGGTCATATATGTGTGTTTCATCCCAGCCTGGTCATCTCTGTGTGTTTTATAGTCTCAGTCTGGTCATCTCTGAGTGTTTCATAGTCCCAACCTGGTCATATATGTGTGTTTCATCCCAGCCTGGTCATCTCTGTGTGTTTCATAGTCTCAGCCTGGTCATCTCTGTGTGTTTCATAGTCTCAGCCTGGTCATCTCTGATTGCATTAAGCTCTACCAGCAGAACAATCGGTCGTTCATCATTGTGTCAAATTAATTGGTCAACTGACCACGTGAGCCAAAACAATTGGTGCGTTAAACGCACGTACACCACGTGGTGATTTCATTAGTTTGGATGTCTGGTGGTGGTACAAGGTCTTACTGGTGCCTAAAATTTGGCAGAGATCATTGCATGCCCGAACCGACAAAATCAATAACGAATCATCAATATTGATTAAGTACTCGACACACAAATCCAATAGTGCACGAAAGAATCAGTTTTTCAATTAATGTGTTATACGCAATGGGTTTGCGTGACCCCTGCAGCCACTAGAGGCCACTATATTCACGGCAATGTTGAATAAATCGCATGACTCCAAAATTGTGACTGTCGCAATCTTTCAATTCCACTCTCTCAGCCCGACTCAACTGATGAAGACCAAAATTGACGAAACCGGTCAAATTTGCATGCTTAAACAAATGTTTCTCGAAAATATACTTCAGCCGAAAGCTTAATAATCAGATATTTACATACTCACTCTTCCACACGGCAGAAGCAGCCACGTGCAGTGGCTTCTTAGTGGATCTGCGACACCGCTTCCGGGTTCATTCCGTAAAATGTTGTGAACTTAAACTATTCAAAATTTTTTTATGTTAGCAGGTAAGGACTACTGGGCTATATCGCTCTTTTCAGAATTGACCTGATCACAAATGACAGCTAAACGAAGTGCCTTACGTGGACATTTATGGCTGCCGAATACTCTAAAACGCATGATTCTAAATGCAGAGGGAATAACCCGGAGAAAAATCCACGCGACCACGGGAGAAGAGACACGCAAGCTCCAAATATACAACAGGCGTCAGGGTCGGGATCGAACCCACAACCTCCTCCATACCAGGCGGGGTAGTTAACATCTCACCACTGTGGCACCCTGCACAGCCATTCCCCCAATGGATGTGCATCTCTGATGGATGCAGAGGTGGGAGGGGGGGGAATCCCCAGTGTGTTACACCTGCGGTCCCATTTCACCAGCCTTTAAAGTCGACCTACAAATGACTAAATTCGGACCGTACATAGCAAATACCCTACTGGCAAAATAATGCCCGGGTCAAACTTGTAAATGATGCCATCCTCTAGACTCTCCAGTTCTCACCTAGCTCAACGAGATAACTTAATTTTTGGGGTTCCACAATTTGAATGCAATTGAAGGAAAAGGGAAAATGAACAAACTGACAATCACACTTTAACGGCCCAAAGAATTCCAACGGTACGCTAAACGATCCATTATTTATTACAAAATAATCATCAGCGGCGTGGAAAATATTAGTAACAAAATAAATAAGCACACAATACGTCGTCTCCTTCATATATTTATCTCTCCACGTAAAAAAATAAGTTTTTTTTTTTTACATCCCATCAGCTACAAAGCCTTCTGGTCATGCACAATTTCAATATTCAATATGAGAAAACTCTGGACCGGTTTCGACATACAATGTCTCATCAGCAGTCAGCCTTGCTTGAACAATATGCTGGTGAACTGCCAGATGCGAGTGGTAAAGACCCTAACATGCAATCGTAAGACTACATCCTACATGCTTTGTTGTACAGAATCCGTAAAATCAATTTTTTTGCTCACAAGGTTAGATTTAAAGACTTTGGTTACAAATTGGCAAGGTAAGACATTACTATCATACTTAAAACGATGTCTGTTCTAAGACCAAGACTTGTTAAGCCAGTTAAGGGACCACATGCCGTAAGGATGGACTTATAAAAACATGTTATCAGATTGGATTGGTGTTCATATTTTTTTGCAAATTCAGCTTTTTGCATTGTAGTGCACTTATAAGAATTGGTAAAATCTGTAAAAAAAAAAAACGGCCTCATTCATTTGAACAATTTAATTTATTTTGAAAATCTTTATCATGAAAAAAATAAAACTCTGCTATAAAGGTTAACAAATTTACTGCATAAAGGACAGACGCGACATTAAAATGTGGAAAATGTGTCCATTGCGACGCTTTTGTGGGTTACATCTCATCGTTCATTCCAACAAAAGACGAATCAGTTGTTAAACTTCTCCGTTTCTTCTCCCATGTCTCTATATTGCAGCGTTTTGCCCTGTAGGTTTTTTGACATTTCCCTTAAAACTCTATCCACAACGCCCACAGCTTAAGAATATTAGCGCGCTGGCCTCATTTTAAAACCCTTATCCCTTCGACGTTTATACGTGGAGCAAAGGCCGAATCAACTATCCATGAGCCGTACAAAAAACACTAGTTTAAGAGATGCCAACCGCCGCTCATCAAGCGGGTCACACACCCCGCTTCGTTCAGCTAAACCCCCGCGCAAAACAATCTCACCACGGATCATGACGCGCTTCCCATCTCCAAGCGATCCACCAACACTGGATGACAAAAAGAGCCGGAGATATCGGAAACACTTCGCCGCAAAAAACACCTAACGACAATCCACCAATTTTTTTTTTTACTTTAAAGAAACTGACTCTCGAATATTGGGGGCGGGGAAGGGGGGTGGCTTTTTTGTACGCACATTTTCTGTAATCTGATTCGTGCTGCCCCATCCAATATTTACAATCGCATTTATAAACTGGGGCAGTACCGGCCAAATCACAACATCACTACGACTGCAGTATTTCACGTGCGTGCGCCACAAATCAGTGCGTCTACGAGAGAATTCCTGCTGGAAACTCGCAGGCCTCTGCAACAAACCTCATCGGGGCCGTTCCCTGAAATTTTTTGTTCCGAGTTACTATTTTAGTTCTGCCGTATCGCTTCCAGAAAAATTGATGAGCCTCCGACACGAATCTATCCGGACGTGGTTGCACATAGGCAACCACTAGTGTCGCGTCGGATCGGCCAGGGTTTTTATTTGGAGAGGTTTTAACAATTTGTGTAGGGTGTACCGCGAGTACATGATGAACAGAAAATGTTCATGGGAGAAAATTTCCATCCTCGCGCTTGCAGTCACTTAAAAGAAAAAGGGTTGCTCAGCCACAACAGAGGTGGGCATATTGCAATTTTTTTACATGTCCGGAAAAAAAGTGTGACGGTGTGTCCTGGTCTCAGCTTGGTCATCTCTATATTTCGTAGTCGCTATATTTTTCCTCATCTCAGCCTGGTCACCTCCGCATTTTCACTGTCAGACGCGTTTGTGAAAGTGTAGCCGCGTGCACGCGTGCGTCGTTCGGTCAACGTCCGTGTGCAACAGCGGGCAAACGTGCGCGGTGCGTTTCAGTGGCGAGCTGCTTACCCAAAAGTAGTCCACAGTATCACCGATACGCTACTCGCCCACGTCCGTTCGCTCCGCCGCTGACAAGACACGAATAGGTACACACCCACACACCGCTGGCCGTGCGTGTCCCCGCATCTTCACCCTCGCACACGCGTGGGTGACGCGCCCAAGTACAGGGGACGTCACATGAAGTTATCAAGCTCGGCATCGAGAGCAGCTGCCATCTCGTCTGCTTCCGAGCTGCTTCCCTCCAGCTCCTCTTCTTCCTCCTCCTCCTCCTCGCTCTCATCTCTCCTGCGCTTGTGTCCTCTGTTGCGCGCGAACACACGCACGCACGCACACACACACACGGGCGGTTCTCGTTGCGTGCACACAGCAGCGATGTCACCTGCCCGTCGAATCCACGCCACGTGGCGGATGACACAGTGTCCGCAACTGCTTGCGCATGTGGCTGAGCAGATGTGATCTAGTAAGGAGGGACAGCCTAGGATGAACCAACTTATATGACAACTCATGTATTTTTTTGTGTATTTGGTGTGTGGTGGCACATGCCTGTGAACCGCCAACTTAATTGCCTCAAATGCCAAATGTATATTTCCACTTTGGGGCAATGCTATTGATAAAAGTTAGGTTATCGTGATTTGTGATTGTGCACCACTGCGTGAATGGTGAGCGATGCGATGTTTACGATGGTGACAATGCGGAAAATGATGCCAACTCCACGATAAAAGTAAGAATATGCCGATGATAAACACAAGAATGCCAGCACTACTGGCAACGCCATTGGTACGGCTCCTGCTGCTGACGATTACGATAATGGAGATGATGCTGACACTACCATTAACGACACTGATGCTGATGGATGATGCTGCAGTTTTAAAAATAACACCGGTGATGCCAAGATAATCGTACATATTTTTATTATTGCGCCTTTCATGACATCATTATTCCACGGTGCCTTACCAAGTACTGCATAGGTAAAGATAAAGATGCAGCCCTGCAATTAAATCGCTCACACCGCTGTTAGCAGTAAGGGCCTCCCCCCCCTCCCCTCCAGCAGAGGGTATATTTACCAACTCTCCCACGCTGCTCAATCATCTTGGAAGAGGGTGAGAATACTTCCCAATTGAGCCCGCTACTCGGGACCCGCATTGTTTCAACTGCCGCGCACGATACACCAAAACCGGTGACCTCTTCTAGATTGCAAGTCCAGTGTGAAATGTGCCAACCATTAACCCAGTGGTTCTTAATTTTTACTGCTGCCTTGCACCGCTTTGGTTCTCATTCGTTAAACAATGTGCAATGTTAATAAACACATAGGCGTTATGAAACAAAGTAGTCGTACCTACATACCCGTGTTTAATGTGTTTCGATGAATTTACCTTCTAAACCAATCTGGCCATCTTCTTGGTTCTTTCGGTAAAGTCACGTAGAAGGGAAATAATAAAATAATAAAAATAAAACATAATAAAATAATTCTCACGACGTTTCATTCAGACGCTGTCTTCCCGACAGACCTGTTCTTCACCTGTCTTCCCGACAGACCTGTTCTTCACCTGAGGACGGCTGCTTGCGTTGTGGCCGAAACGTCGTGAGAATTATTTTGTTATGTTTTATTTTTATTATTTTATTATTTCCCTTCTACGTGACTTTACCGAAAGAACCAAGAAGATGAATCCCTGCAGTCACGAAAGCTTTAAATCGAAATTTAATCTGGCCATGTCTCACGCGCCCAGAAGGGACATCTCGCACCCCCAGCGGGTGCATGCACGCCAGGTTAAGAACCACTGCATTACACCATGGCAGCGTCCCTACCAAGTACGTGACAAGAATCCAAATACCACCACCTCCACTAATGCTTGTGCAACACTGTACCCATGGTGCACACTTTAAACCGATTTCACTCTAGTCAACACTTCCATGCCAAGTTCGATTGGAAAGGGCACTCGGCTCATTAGCCCCTTGCTATGACGCCTAATTAAAATAATCGGAGCCCACGACCTAACTTTCTGCAGGAGATGATGAGCTACCGAGAAAACTCAAACTTGATACAAAAAAAAAAGCATCTATCACCAGAACAAATTAAGCATGAGCAAAAATGACAGCAGATGTGAGTCAGCTAATCTGGCCTCCAGCGACGGGATGTGATTCATCACATTTACTAAATATGAATCTGGCTCATACCACCACTCCCCCCAACCCACCCACCCCCCGACAATTAAAGCAATTGTCCCAATCAGGGGACACGCTTCAATTCAAGGTTATTTGTATAATTGTATGTGTCTCACCCGAACAACCTTTGCCACATGCTTAGTCGGTGTAATGTCTGCCTCACTTGTACTGCTTTTCATTTGCTCGCTTATTTGTTGTTGAAAACTAGCCAAGAAAAAGTTTGCACGTAACTTACCCCGCCCCCCCCCCCCCACCTTATCCCATTACCTTTCCACGGACTTATCGTTTCTTTCTCGCACCACAGCCGTGAACGTCACACTGCAAATGACCATTCCAAAAAGAGCAACCCTCGTCATTATGTGAATGCGGATGATGCTGCCGACAATTTTAAAAAAGATGATAACGCGAATGGCAGAAGACGCTGGGTGACTGTGAAATGACAATAACGTTAGTGGAGATGACGCTGAGTGACTGCCAAATGATAATAAGCGTGAGACGAGTTGACGCTGGTGAGATCACGACGATGTGAACAGTAGGAGAGAGGATGCTGGTGTCCGTGAAACCACTTTGGGCCTCACGCTGCCAGGCGCTCATCACCGCGGGACGCTGCCTTCAAGGCTGCCGCCGCTCGATGACGAAGGGGGCCTTTCGATGAGCGTCCCCAGCTCCTCCTTGCTTTGCGGGGGGGCCCTGCCTCCGGCCCCCCGCTCCACCTCCATCTCGGGCACAGAGGGGGCACCGCTACGGGCAGAGCTCCCTCCAGCAACCTCCGCCTTCTCCGCCGTCTCCTCCTCTTCTTCCTCCTCCACCTCTTCCTCCTGCTCCTCCTCCTCCTCCCCGTCGCTCTCCTCCCCAAGGATGTCATCCACCTGGCCACCACAATGCATCGCTGAGATGGGTAGCCCTCAAGGGAGGTGGCTCGGTTGGTCACAGCGGCGAAGGGTTACGATGCCCGAGCCACAACAGCGAGAGGCAGCTCCTGGTAGCCTTTGTGCCATTAAGGTCGGCGTCTGGTGACTAAACGGTCGAGCGAGCGGCTCACGAGCAAAAGGTTGAGAGTTCAAATCCACGGCTTGGAGCGTGGGGGGGGGGGGGCGTATGAGAGGTTGACTCACTTCCTTGTCCATGCTGTCCAGGTCGTCCTTGGACAGGGTGTAGAGCGGCAGGGCCTCCGACATGCTGGGCTGCCTCTGCCTCCGACTCCCCTCAGGAGCATCCCTCACTTGCTGCTGGCTCAGGCACCTGTGTGCAACGAGGCAGCGAGCAGAGGAACGGGTGGTACAGAGTCTGCATGCGTCGGGGGATACACAGGATTTGTTCGCCACTGAGCAAGTTTGCGTAGAGAACGACGGAGCAATTAAACTATTCTTTTATTTTACAAGGTAAGGCCCACTGAGCCTCAGAGCTCTTTTTCAGAAGCGACGTAACCACAATTAATCGGTCAACGGAACGGCTTATCGCGCGGACATTTATAGCGGCCAAATATTCTGAAAGCATGTTGATTCTAAATGTGGGGGGGAAAAAACTGGAGGACCCGGAGAAACATCCACACGACCACGGGGAGAACATGGCAACTCCAAATACACCGGCGTCAGGGTTGGGATCGAACTCACGACCTCCTGTACGCTAGGCGAGGTAGTTAACATCTCGCCACCGCGGCACCGGTTGAGCTGCCATAGCGACCCGGTAATTTCTGCCGCGGCGTTACTACCAACGCGCGGGCCAGGCATCAAAAAGCACATCATCCACAACATCATCAGAATGATAATGGATTGTCAGCCGAGGAATGTAATGCGTCTGAGAAAACGTCCACCGAGGAGATGGAGTCATGAAAGGAATTGAACGTGCAGACGCTGGGTGGCTTATCACGTCGCAGGATCGTGAGAGGCGGAGGCTTGGGGAGGCCTTCGTATAGCACGGTTGATGATAATTGACCGTGGCTGATAATGATAATGATCCTCATCATCCACAACAACACTAATTAGAGTTGATGGATCGTGGGTCACTACGACGCCACTCTCGTGTTTTGAACATGTCAATGCAGTGACGCAACTTGAAAACCATGACGGCGCTCCTGACTTTCTCACGAAGCTCAAAACCCACGACGGACAATCCGCGACGCTAACGTCTACATTCGTAACTACTCGAAGTCTTATTGATACCCGAGCCTTTCTTTCATGACGCGGAAACCGGTTCAACACCCCGACTGGCGTCTTAGCGCTGGGCAGCAGCAGCAGCACTCTCGTACCTGAAAGGCGAATGGTCGTCATGCCCCAGGCCCCCGGCAGGCGCCGGCGTTATACTGGGCACCTGCTGCTGTTGCTGCTTCTGCTGCAGCAGTTGCCGTTCCTGCCGCTCCTGCCGCTCCTTCCGCTGCTGCTGCTGCTGCTGCCCTTGCCAGCTGCTGGCTCCTGGCGCGCACGACTGGACGCTGCCCTTCCTCAGCAGGCGCCCCGTGACGGGGTCGTACACGCGCGCCTCGGGCGGTGCCGGCGCCGTGCTGCCCCGCGGGTGCATGGGGGTGGGATGCAGCAGAGCGTGGCGGGCGCCGTCACTGGCGCCCGCCTCCGTGTACGTCGCTGGGCTGCTGCTCCTGTCAGGAGGCCACCGCGGTGGGGAGACGGTGAGGGGGGAGTGTTGTACGTATTATTATTTGTATTGTTATGTTGTTGAATCAGAAATATTGCATTTCACAATACGAGGGTTATCAAGATATCGTGTTTTCATATTTCGAGTTTCTCGTAACTTTGTAATTGGACTTGACGTTTTCCGTCATGGTCTCGTGCTTTAATGTACCTCCGGTTTGAATAAGAATAACTGAGCAGTACCACAACTGCAATTCACTCGACATAAGCCTGCCACGAGACTTATACGCATTGTAAACTTACAATCCATACTGTGTTTAACGCACATGCTACTGCCAGTTACACAACAACTAAATTACAAGCACGAATCACTAAATCTTGACTTAAAGCTTTCGTGACTGCAGTAATTCATATTCTTTGGGTATTTTGGTCAAGCCACGTAGATAGGTGAAAAAATATCGCTACTTCTTCACCCGATGACGATTGCTTGTGTTGCGATCGAAACGTCGTGATATTTTATTCTTTTTCTATCTACGTGGCTTGAGAGGAATGAAATATTTTTTTTAAAAATTCAATGAGCAATGCTTATCACAAGACTATATTTTGAAAAAATGTTACAGTTCCGCTGATCTTGAATTATACGAGATTTTGTAGTATCGCCATATCACGGCGAGCCTCTTCCCAACTGCTACGCGAGTGATTAGGGATGTATCAATTCCCGACATCCACAACTCGAGGAAATATCACAATTCAGCAGGGGTCATGCTTCAACTCGCATATTATCATCTTTTTTTATTGCGGTGTGTGTATTACAACGCTTGTCTACCCTGGAAATCCTCATCGAGTTTTCAAGAGGGTCCCGATACGTTTTCATAGTCAGGGGCTGACGATTGGGAAGTGTTTCACAATGAAATAATTAGCAAATAATTTTTTTAATCTTGCAAATGTGAAACATGATGCAGCCACACATGACCTACTCTTCTTCGAATGACATCACAGAGTCTTGAATGTCTGCAATGAAGCAGATGTGTCCTATTATGGTTAATACACCAACAGTATTAACCAGGGCGGCCTGCTGATTCGACCCTTGAACCTCTGCAACTAGCAGAAAACGCAACACGTCACCGCTCAAGAATCTATAGTTGCACTAATCTACAGGCCTTGTGGTCGCATGAACATTATGTACGGGACATTATTTGGAACACGAATGATTCAATGCATGGATCGTGTGGTTATGAACTTATTTTCACGAGCGAAGCAGAAACATGATAGCATCTCCGTTCTGCTCAAGGATGATTTGTGTTTAAATTCCAACTTGCTCATCTTAATCACAAGTGCGTGTGATGGCTCAGTGATGTGACCAAGGGCATCATAGTTCCCTGAGGCACTCAGTTCCTTCCACAGTGCAAAAACATTACCGCTATCAATTCATTCATACGGCGACTAAAAAGCGAATTAATATGACTTTGCAATGGTCATGAAACACGATTACCAGCTATGGTTACTGACCATTAAAACCACGGAAATATATTTTGAAGTCCGTTCAAACAACTCCCGATCACCGACTCTGCTTGCAGGAGGGCCAATGTACGAGCTCCATCCCTGCAGCATCTCCGATTAACACGGTTGGCTAAGTACAGTGCGAAAAAAGTTCAACGTACGGACATGCAAGACTCCACACCAGAGGTCGCAAACGGGTTTTGATTCCTTACCCGTACCCGGCCGCACCAGGGTCGCAAACGGCTACCCGTACCCGGCTGGGTACGGGTAGCCGGGTATCGGGTAGGGTACGGGTATTGGGTACCCGGTTGCGACCTCTGCTCCACACGCGTGTTGTGCAAGCAAAGGCTGGGGGGGGGGGGGGTGGTACCTGTGCGTGCGCGTGTACCCCTCGGTGAGTGTGAAGAGGCACTCCTCGACGTGGTCCCAGCGATCGGCGCAGGCCCACAGCCAATCGGGCGTCACCACACGGACGCGCCGCGACTCCAGCGCTCGCCGCACCTTGTCCGTGCCTGAGCAACGCAGAGTCGGATGTGTTTGTCCAACATCAATTTACGTTTCCGTATGCTTTTGGAGGTGGGAGGGAAGCCGGAGGTACAGCGGAAGAAAGCCGTGCAGAATAGGGGAAGAATATGCAGTTAGGCACCCGAGTCAGGAATCCAACCTAGGTTCTTGTTGTATGTATGATGAACTTCATTCGCACCGTACGTAGCCAACCGTGCTAATCGGACGTGCGGGTGAAGGACAACAAACTAAACACAAAAAGGAGTTCTAAATAAATTCGTTTTCAATCTCGATGATTTAAAAGTGGATAGCTCCGGTGGCTTCCTAATACCGGAAGAGCGTTCCAGACGGCCGCAAGTGTTCACACTGCCCCATCACCCTGCCCACTGATGCCTTACTCCACAAGTGTACATGCGTGTATGTTGAACTCCTTTCGCACCGTACACGGCCAACCGTGCCGATCGGAGGTGCTAGTCGAAGGACCGCCCTGCGACAGCCGCTATCGCCCACACCCACCGGCCTTAGCAGCGACGAGATGCGTGGTGGCGCACTGAGCGCCGCTGGCATCCAGCACCAGGCTGGAACTGACGATGGCTCCCAGCGCAGAGGCCACCCGGTATTCGCGCGTGCGGTCCGCCGGGCAGTTCGTCGGAAACACTGGCGGAGAAACACCGCGCGCGGTATGAGCACCTACGGCACCCTTCGGCCGTTGTTGACCGATCCGGGAGCTGCTCTCGTTGGGCGCTCTATAAGAGCGTCGCGGTGGCGAGATGTTAACTACCTCGCCTGGTATGCAGTAGGTCGTGGGTTCGATCCTGACCCTGACGCCTGCTGCTGTATATTTGGAGTTTGCGTGTCTCTCTCTCATCATCACGGTCACTAGGAGATGTGAACTACCTCGCCTGGTATGCAGTAGGTCGTGGGTTCGATCCCGACCCTGACGCCTGTTGCTGTATATTTGGAGTTTGCGTGTCTCTCTTTCATCATCATCACGGTGGCTAGGATATGTTAACTACCTCGCCTGGTATGCAGTAGGTCGTGGGTTCGATCCCGACCCTGACACCTGTTGAATATTTAGCGTTTGCGTGTTCTCTCTCTCTCTCTTCCCGTAATTGCGTGGATTCTTCTCCGGGTCCTCCGGTTCTTCCCTCCACGTTTAGAATCAACATTACACGTTGAGTATTTGGCTGCTATACATTTGCACATGACAATAAGCCACTTCGTTGAGCAATTGTTTGTGGCCAGGCCGATTCTGAAAAAGAGCTGCATAGCTCAATGGGCCATACCTGGCAAACAATATTTCAATATATATTAACAATCCATGGCTGGGTAGTTCAGGCTGTGCCAAGCTGACACCACTGAGATCCTGCGTTTGGGGATTAAACTGGGCGCTCCAGTGCAGTGCTTCGCAACCGGTACACCGGCGCGGTGAAGTCCAAGGTGTGCCGTGGTTTTTTTCGAATTATGGAAAACGAAAAAAGAACATCACTGTTCACAAGCTAGGACAAAGTCCCCTCCGTGCCGATCAGTGACCAGTCGAGGCTACCGTTACATCAGTGCATGAGAAATCAGCACAAATGTTAATCGTGTTACAATATACTGGCCGTAAGGTCATAGGTCAAGAGTGCTTACCATTACACCGTGGCATGGACCAAATTGTCATCTGAAAGGCGATATATCTATGGGACCTATATATGTATATATATTTTAGATGAAAGAATGAAACCTCCACTGAAGACGACGACGACCCCACGCAGCACGGAGCGGCGTAGCTCCGGCACGACGGAGCGCAAATCCGGCTCGACCACCGCCCCCGCCGGTTCGCTCTCTCCCTGCCGCCCCCCCCCCCTGCTGCTGCTGCTGCTGCCAGCGGTCCTGCTGCACGTAGAACATCGCGTGCACGCGCGACAGCACCTCCTCCAGGTGCAGCAGGTAGTCGTCCTCCTCCTTATCGTCCACCTCAGCGGCGGCTTCCACCACCACCACCGCCGCCGCCGCGCCCTGCCAGCGAAAGGTCGCCAAGTTTATTTCGTTTCTTCCCCTACGGCAGTGCTCTTCACTGCAAGGCCCGCGGGGCGGCTGGCGGCTCCTGGTGGCTTTTAGTGCGACCCCTGACGTGAGGAACCCGCCCCCCCCAATGTGAAAACACCCCCTATCATCGTCATGCTTTCGACCCCAATTGTTTCAAATGTGTAGCGGTCGTCACACCTGGTGATGCCTCATCGGCGTAAGTGCCCCACCCCCTCTGAAGATTAGTGAAGAACACTGCCCTATAGATTTTGGGGAGGCTTCCCACGTTGTGTAGCACAAGGGCGCTTTTTATCAACCGCATTAAAAACAACCGGACCCCGTTGTTTAAAGTGCGATGCAAGGAGATAGAAACAAACCAGTGACCTATGGATCGCAAGTCCAGGGCACTGATCATAACAACACGGCAGCTCCCTTTGTATTTCCAGTAAAAAAAGGAAAAAAATGTTGCGTTCCTTATGAGACAAACCGTTAACCGATATCCGACCAGATTTTTTTCTACGTAAAATTTACCAGTCGTGCATTAAATATTTTAAACAACCCTAATTCAAACACAGCATTATATGGCTCAGTACGAGCCAATATGAGCCTCACGAAGCCACCCCATAGTAGTAGTAGGCGCCGCACTACTTTGATGCTACGTCACCTCCGTACCTCGTGGGCCTTCCCCTCCTCCTCCTCAACGTCGAATTCAGGCTCAAAGGACTCCCCCTCGGTGATGCCCGACTGCTCCGTGTTCTGCGACGCGATGTCCACGGTGTCGTGTCGCGTCTCGACGCCGCCACCGGCACCACCGCCGCCACCGCCACCGTTCTCACCCACCACCTCGGGCTCGCACGCCGGAACACAAGGCCCCGCGGCTTCGCCCAGGCGCTCCTCCCCGCCCCCCGCCTCCTCCTCCTTGGCGGCGTCACGCCCGCTCCGGACGCCGCCGCACAGCGGTGCCGCCATCTCCGCGTCCAAGCGCACGGCGTCCACCTTCGCGTCCGTCTTCGCGTCCGCCTTCACGTCCACCTTCACGTCCACCTTCGCGTCCGCCTTCACGTCCGCCTTCAACGTCCTCACATCGTCGTCGCCGCCGCCATGCGTCGGGGGCGCCACCGCCTCGCTCTCTTCCTTCAGCGCGGCGGAGGGCGACGATGGAGAGTCACTGTCGCTCGACAAATCAAAGTCCAGGTCGGCCTGCGCGCCGCTGCCCGCGTCGCCCCGCTTCTCGTTGTTCTGCCTGGGCTCGGCTCCCACGTCCGCCACATTCGCGCCCGCTTTCGATTCCTCCTCCTCCTCCTTCAACGAAGCTGCCGCGGTGCCGTCGTCCGTCACCGTCGATCCGGCCGTCACCGGTTCCTTGGCGCCGTCCCTGAACGTGGCGTCCTTCGCACCGCCGCACCGGCCCGTGCCGTTGTTGGTCGGAGCAGCCGGGGCCCTGTCCGCCGCGGGTTTGAGCCGCGAGTCCGCCGCCGCCACCGCCGTCGCTTTTCCCGAACCGTCGGTTTCGGCGGCCGGGGGGCATTTGGCGAGCCGCTCCGGGGCGCGTTCCGCAGGGCCGCGCGAGGAAACCGCGTTAGGCGACTCTGCCGATGCCTGAGAAGAACTCTCCGGGGTAACCTTGGCAACGTTATTTCCTGGAGAGAATTGAAAACAAATTTGCACGTAAACAAAGAGTTGACTTTTGAACTATGTTGTTTTGGCGAGTGTGATGCATTGTGGTGGTGTTAGAACCATGCAGGGCTGCTGGTTGTCTTCTCAGTATCGCAATGCAAAAATACTAAGTATGGTGGCTGCAGAAATTGTACTGCTTACTACCCAGCACCTCGGTAGTAAGCACATTGTGTGAACAAACACAAACTCATAAAAACGGCCAGCCAAAAGCCGCTGCTGCGAGGATGACCGGATTTTGCGTGATGATGGTTTATGTCTCAGACACATTGCACGCATCCCACTCATGATAAACATAGCAAAGCCTACATTGCAGGAGGGGTAATGGAGTTCAGCGTTCGGGAATCCGTGCATTATCCTGAAAACGGAAATGTGCGTGACTGCCATGTGACTAATCCGAATCAGAGACCAGCAGCAGGGCATGTGAGAAAGTTGATGCCACTCAGTGTGGATAAGAGGCAACTGAGAGTACAAAAAAAGAGTTGGTTCTGTGTTGTCATCTCCTAAGCGAGTGGTTCTTAACCTTTCTGGACCAGCTGGCCACAAAAACGCAAAGACCAACCATACACTCAAAACTAATTTTGTGGGCTTTTTCAAACAAACAAAAAAAATCGATTGGATCTGCAACAATGTGGGTCCACGCTCGTGCGGCGTAACGCTGCGCATGCGTGCAGGAAGGGACGTACCCCTGCGCTGAGCCTCGCGCGAGCCCGGCGGTGCGTTGATGTCGCCGGTGCCCTGGAAGTAAACGTACTTCCGCACGGCAATCAGATTGGGCGCCGACCTCCACACATCTTCGCGGTCATCGATGATGCACACCATCGAGTCACCGCACGGAAAAAGGTTTCTGCGCAAGGAAAAAATAAAATACACATTCACCGACGGTGCATGCTCGTGTGCAGCAAGCAAAGGTGCGCATTCACGTCACCGTGGAAATGGCTTGCATGAATTGTCCGGCAGGATCACTCACTTGAGGTTGCCGGTTTTGCAGTAGGGATCTATGCACTCGTCTCGGGAAAGGATTCTGTGCGAAAAAAGCTTCTTCTCCGGATCCAAAAATCCTGCGGTCACGAGCAACAAATGCATTCTTTCATTCACCCGTTGGAAGGTAGCATGAAGTGTAACACGATGGAGAAGTATATTTGTTTTCGTGAAATGTTTGACGTACGTAAAGCACCTTTCGCGTAATTATTTGTGGTTAAAGTGGGACCATCAAATTGAAAATGCAACGCTTTAAAATATATTTAAAAGTCACATTTTACACCAACTAGACGTGGTGTGCACTCTGTCTGGCTGATCCTTTATGGCAAATCATGGTACAGGTTTTCACTGCACATAACAGCACAAGGTTCTGATATTTGCTGCAGGAAGACCAAATATTTTAACAAAAATATTTGCGATTCAAAATGTGATTTTTGAGGTTAGGCCACGTAATAATGTAGCCAAATGTATATATTATTACTGTGGTGAGTTGCAGTTGTAATGTTGAAGTCGTTGGCTGGTGTAGTGGCTGTGATTGTAAAAGTTGCTGTTGTGGTGCAACGCGATTGTAGAGTATGTTTGTATGTTGAACTTCTCTCGCACCGGACGCAGCCAACACCTGTGCTAATCCAAGGTGCAGGGGGAAGGAAAGTTTTCACGTCAAAAATAAATGAAGATTCGAAAAATCTTGGCTGTGAAAACCCCCGCCTGTTAAAGTTAGCCAAACATTCAGTCCGGTCGATTTTACGGATTTTAAAAAAGTTCTGGTCCTGACAACGACACGCGCGGCCGGGCGGACCCACCGGCGATGGTGTGTGCGTAGAGGCGGCTGCCAAAGGTGAAGACGTGTAGCTCGTAGAGCTCGGCGATCTTCTGCAGGAAAGAGCGGCAGTGGGGCCGCAGTCGCGTGTGCAGCATCGGCTGACCCTGGCCAAGCTGGAAGTGGAAGATTCCCTAAAGGACGTCGGAGCAATGGAGGTCATTGACGTAAGCGTTAGCACACGAGGATATTCAGCGGCAAAGCGATTTTCTGCTAAAATGAGCACTGAGGCGTGTGTGAGTGCGTTGAACTTCTTTTGCGCCGTACATAGTCAACCGTGCTAATCGGAGGGGCGGGGGAGGGGGGGGAAGGACAACAAACTAAGCACAAAAAGCAGTTCTTAAGAAATGAGCTTTCAATCTCGAAGGCAGTTCTCATCTCCTACTTCGAGCAAGAGACCAGATAAAACACACACAATAACACCTCTTCATAAGTCACATGAAAGAAGAAGCCACGAGCGAGCAGTGGACATTCCACGTTCCTTTGTCAGGGGTGAGTCTATCCACAGGACACAACGACTGTTGACTTGTCAGCAAAGCGGTAGCCAGAGAGACGATGGGCCGAGTCAACCCCCAACCAGGATTGAACTCACAACCTTCCGATTGCGAGCCGCTCACTCTCTGGCTGAGCCACCTGACTGGAACTTTAACACATTCCTGCGGAGGGAGCTGGTAGGAACGTTGGGTTGCTCGGTCAATGGCCAGGGTCAACGGCGACGTGGTGTATTCCGCAAATATGCCCGACTGTGAGGGCGGGCACAAGCCGGCGTGAGTAGGTTAAACGTTGAGTTTTATAAGGGCACCACGGGGTGACCAGCCCCTCCCCACCCAGCCCCACCCCTCCCACCCCCCACCCAGACCCTGTGGAGGGTAAACCCACAACATTTCCAATTCGAGCACGGCGTTTCGCTGGTGATTACAACCAGCTTCATTAGGCAATAGCTTTGCCGACGGCGTTTCGCTGGTGATGACCACCAGCTTCGTTAGGCAATAGCTTGCTGACAATTTGCCAAAGCTGGTCGGGGGAGCTTCGTCCGCTCTTGCAACCCAAGCGCGCTGCGAGCGGCTTTTGCAACCAACCACGGCGGTCCCACCTTGCTGCTCATGTGCGGGTAGCTCTGCTCCGTCGTGTGGATGAGCGTCTGGTCCAGATCTACCATGAGCACCAGCTTGCGGCTCCGCAACAGCCGCTGCTGATCCTCACGTCCCAGGCTCTCGGCTTGCTGCGACGGCAAGCGAGCGCGCACACGCACGCGACACAAACGACACGAGCGCGAGAACAATGAACAGTTGGGGCTGGGTGAGAACGACCTGCGTGTCGATGCGACGGTTCGCAAGAGCGCGCGCGAGAGGGCAGAAGCCACGTAGAATTAAGTCGTCGCCTGCTGTATAGCAAAAGCTAACGTGTCCGAGCGTGACAGCCCAACTATATTTACGGGGCATTTTTTTGCCAGTATCAAAAGTATGAAAAAATAACAATAGGTTTTACCCTTTGTGGCAATAAAACAGGAGGTGATGAGATGTTCAAACACAAAATAGAAACCTTCTGCAAGGAATCAAGTCTGCATTAACCACACGTACTTGTGGTGAACACACAAACAAACGAAGTCGCGTATTTTTACGTACATCTTTCGCCAATTGTATACCGATTGTACCATCGGCGTCGTAGCATACACAACACAAAGAATCTATTACATTTTCTACCTTACAAGTGACTCTGCCTTCTCGACAGACCTGTCTCCACCTGAAGACGGCTGCTTGCGTTGTGGCCGAAACGTCGTGAGAATTATTTTATGATGTTTAATTTTTATTATTTTATTATTTTCCTTCTACGTGATTTTACCGAAAGAACCAAGAAGATGAATAGGGTAGTTACCATTTTTTTTCTAACTTTTGTAAGTGAACATTTTGAACACAACACATATAACGACCGAGGGGGTCCTCATCACTGCAGAGAATAATGAGCATCACGCGCCACAATATTCCAGCGCGCACGGGCACATGCGCATTACACATTGCACATATGTATGCCAGTGCAGCCGGACCTTACCTCGGATGTGACCATGAGCTCGGGCACGCTGTGAACCATAGAGATGTTGGCTGCGGAACTCGAAACCTGCGTCTGTCCGCCTGCCTTCGCCAACCTGGGGGGCAAGATCGGTGGGTAGGATCACCAAAATCTACGCACACTTAAATAATAACATTCGTTAAATTGTCATATTTAAATGGCACGTGGTCACGCGAGTGGAAGACAGTTGAAAACTTTGTCACGTGAAAGCAAGATGACATGTCGATTTGATTTTACCCTGCAGGCTTAAAACACATATTTAGAATTATCCTCTGACAAAAGTGAACATAAATGCACCCGATCTCATCAGATGTCAAAAGACTGAGCCTGGTAGGTGCTTGAATGAGTAACCACGGACACTTTGCAGGTGTTGTAGGTGTAAAGCCAAGCGGCGGGAAAGAGGTGGTAGCATTGAGTGTGACCCACTTAGATGCGTGGGGTTTTTCTCTGGGTACTGTCACATGTCAAACACTCATTATTGGTATTTGCCAAACACTCCAATGCGGGACACTCCTGATAAAGAGTCTTTAGACTCCTTAAAAATAATCAGCGATATTATTTGCAAGAAAATTCAAAGGAACACCTTATCCATCATTATATAATTCTGTTTTCTTAGAAGGTGTAAATATTTGTAAAATTCCAGGTTATTTCCTGCTGCAATGAGCGTTGAGGCAAGGGCGTTTCACCTCCTGTGTGTAGCCCTGAACCATTGTTGGAAATTCCTCATTTCTAATTGCAGGGCCCAGTCTCTTCATAGAACAAAGACAAAGATCCCCCACATAGCCTTTAACAGACTGTTGGGGCAAGTGCTGTTAGCGAGCACCCATGAAGGCCAACACAACACACGAGGAGGTGGGTGGCCAACACTACGCCCGGCCGCCTTTGTCTCCCTAGTGCCGTTGTTTACACATGTTTACACATTGCACCAGGTACTCATTTGAGGCTGAGTCGACCTAGTGGAGGCCCAGCACCGGTTCAGATAATGGTCACTGGTGTTGGCCGTGAGCAGGATTCGTAGCGCAGCGTAGCGCTAACCGCTACACTACCGCTCCCCACGACACACACAGACACTCACCTCCTGAGGTCCTGTCCACACTCGGCGCAGAGTCCCTTCATCACAATGGGATGGCGACAAGCCTCCAGCCGCAGCAGCTCTCCTCTGTTCCACCCACGGAAACATGCAAACCACACAGCAGCAGCACAGAGAAGCGGTGGCGAGAAACGTTGTCTCCCTCGCCAGATAAGCAGAAGGTCGCGGGTTTGACCCCGAACCTGACGACCCCTGTTGTGTATTCGTAGTTTTGCGTGTTCTCTCTCCCCGTAGTTGTGTGCATTTTTTTTCTCCGGGTCCTCCGGTTTGCACCCTCCACATTTACAAGCACGCGATAATATTATTTCGCTGCGAATCTAAATTCACACACGTGACGATATAAGGCAGTGCAATGAGCTATCGTGTGGCCAGGTCGCCTCTGAAAAATAGCTAATAGCTCAGTGGGCTTTACCGGATGAATGAAATAGAAGTAATGATAGTATTAGAGGTTTTCTGCGTAAATGTTGTGGGTTTACTCTCCAACACACTGGTGCGCTGAACGAGAAATCAATTGACATATTTTGTTTACGTGACAAAACGAATTGGCTGTGTCACATGGTGGCGGGTTTAGCGACACATTTAATTACGCGATCTAGCCCAAAAAAACCTCTATTGTGGATAATATTGGTCGCGAAAGCCAACTACGTGTTAAACAGTAATGGTAGTAGTTTAGAACTCTTTAGCAATCGGGCCGGCCCAGTGGTTAGTCGAAAGACGCTCGATGTTTTGAGGTAGTTAAGCGAACATTTGACAGCGTCACATACTGCAATGGTTTTGTATCGAAGGAAGTTTTTTTTTAAATGTACCGTTAATAAGAAGCACATTTCATGTTATTTATATAAATGTAACCACATCCCTAAGCCGTAATCTTAACCACGCTCACCTTACACTCTCCAAAGCTGAAGCTCGCAATGATTGTTAAACATTCCTCATTTGGTGTAAATAAAACATATCGAAAATGCATAACTTTGCAATGCCACTAATACATTCACGCTTTGCACACATTCAAATATTTTACAGCATCACTGCAATGGGTTTTCCCCACGGTGGTTTGTCAATAAATGTGAATGTATAGTAGAGCTGGAATCCTGATGGGTTATTTTTAAAAGGGTGCGATTTTAATGTGGTGCATAATCAATAAGTAGTGCATTAACCGAATGTTTCATCCCATCCATAACATTTTAAACCACCACACTTGCAGGTTAAAACACTTCAATTCCTGCTCATTTCGTGTCACTGCTCAGCTTTGAAATTCTCCCAGAATCTCTATCCACGAATGATTATCACCCTTGCTCAATTCAAAACGTGTTCATAAATTATCATTATCTGGAAAAAAATCAGCCAGGTGGCTCAGCGGTAGCGAGTTAAAATCCTTGCTTCAGGAGTTTACTCAACCCATCATCCATAAGGGGTCGATAAAACAAGTACTACTTTGTGGAGAAGTCAATAGTGATTGTCCTATCAAATTGATTTGCCCTTGCCACAGGGATGTGGAATTTCTACCACTTGTGCAGGGCTGTAATCAGGAGAAAAGCACAACCTCAATACTCATTTGAAAAGGAAATCGCTATTTCTGTATATGAAAGTTAATTCTAGGCTTAAAATCTCAGATTAGCCACTTGAGCTGTTATAATGCATCAGTCACTGAGCTTTCTATCACCCGTTTCACATAAATCTAGAGTTGTCAACACCTTGGAATATAACTGTATTGCGCTGCAGGCGTCTTGACATGACTATAATAACTGCTATTCTGGAACCCACAACAACAGTGATATGATGTCAAAAGTGTTGGTGAGTTCACAACTCACATCACAGCCTATGTATAATATCCTTCAAGGGTACAAACACATTTGACTTAATTCAGCTGCTGCAGATCAGTGACTGGGATATGTGTGCATTCTGAAAATCAAGCCCTGCAGCACTGGAAAGAATTGATTCAAGGACGCAACACCAAAACTATGAGCTCTTCCAGACACACAATACTTTCTCTATGACGTATACGAATTCGTTTGAAACTTGTGTCAATGCAAACAAAGAACTTCAAAGGAAATGAGGCGTAGCATCAAAAGCAAGTTATTACTCAGACGATGCATTAAAATGTGTGCGAGTGAAATGAAGTGCTACAATGACACATTTCACCATTAACTCAAACCCTTTTTTTCTTCTTCTCCACACTAAAGAAAGTTTTCCAACTCCAGTCAAACAGCTCTCGGGAGACAGCTTAAGGAACACATCTACAAAGCACTATTTTTTTGAGTTGTGCCATCAGCCTTCAAGTTATTCAACGACAGACAACCAATAAATGTTGCATTTACTATTCAGGTCAAAATATTGGAATGTCTAATTATATACGTTTGATCCTTGTGCAAAATCAGGGCGCTGCTAAATTTCCTTTCCTGTTGCAACCTGGTGGCTAATTCATGGACTGCTCAGCTCCTTCAGCACAGCTGACACTGCTGAAGTCGTCATCATCGCCATGCTGCTTCCACATTCGTACAGTGTTCTTAACTCCTTTCTCTTTTACCAGATTCACACACTAAAGCTAAATAAGTTACTCCGTCTCTCCCCTCAGTCCCTTGTTTACATCATTCTGCGAAGGAAACGATTTGCTCCATACGGGTTTGTCCCACCATGATCCAAGAGCTAAACCTGATCATTACGTAACCACTTTCACCAGTAATGCCACCCCGAGCATTAATCTTTGACCTTGTGATAACTGCTTTCGATCACAGTGAGCTGAAGCTGCACTTACATCCACCAATCTATACGAGCTTGCTACCATTGGCACTCAGGCCCTGTGGAAGCCAAATTTGTTGGGGTCTGAGTTGAATGCTAGTTATTAGGTTTTAAGAATTGACATTTTTGCTACAGCAATCAACCGTGGATAATGTTTTTCACACTCTCGCTCAGTTTCACAACGCTGAATGTGAGTCGGAGAACGATGCCCGAATTCATCAATCAACATCAACGATTGCACTTATGGTACTTGCGCATCAAAATGCTCATGAAAGAAGCAACGTTTTGCAATTCATATGGTTATATAAAGTGTTCATTGCACCCTTGTAACCACCGGATGCAAGGATGTAAACAAAATAAAAATGTATTAATTGGCATGTTTACATGACAAACCTTACTAAGTGGCTGTGTCAGGTGGTGGCGGATTTAACGCCACATTTATATTTACGCGTTATAACCCAAAAAAAAACAATATTATGGAAAATAAAATCTTGAATCGAAGTGAGACTCTGAAGCACGACCATTCATCAATTTGTCGGGCATGGAGGAAAGCTGCATTATTCCAAGGTGTTCAATTGTTCCTCTGTATCCATTGCCCATTAAGAGGAACTTCCATGAAGCAGACTACTTTATTGAAAATGGATAGGAAAATCTGGCACCAATTAAATTGGTTAACCGTAAGTCACATTTTTACAGTTTTCCAAAACGAAATGTGCCAGTCTGTGTAGGTTTTCTTGTGGATGGTATTTTATTTACATCAGGCCATAACATTACTCTATTATGGTTTTTAAAAGGTGCATTTAAAAAGTATTAATAAAGGGCTCACAATAATATACTCATATTTTGTTGTTAAACAAAGTATCAGAAACATTGCTAACATGTTTTTTCCAAAACATGAAAATCAGTTATATATAATTGTATATCAATATAATTCATAACATACACAACAGCTCTGTTATAAAACTATGAATGAGCAAGACAATAGATCCCTACATTTAATTGCATTTAATTGTACTATGATCAATTTAGCAATTGACGTTGAGAAAAATGCCTCTTCCAAAAATATACAAAAAACTGCTATTAGAGAAAACTTCCTCCTGTCATACGACAGATAAGGAACTGGACGTTGCCTCCCGGAAGCACTCAATCCTATTATCCGTGCCGTCATAAGGAAGAGAGGAGAAACCCAGAAGTGGCAGAACATTCATCCTGTCATCCACGAATTTATTTATGCTTTACCGTTTGGATAAAACAAGTCATTTGCAGGAATAGCACGATCCGTGTACTTTCAGATTTTTTTCCAAATACTTTGTCAGATCTCATGTTTCCAATCTATGTCATGACAGCGAGTATGCACTGATTGAAAACGTTATTCTTTAGGCACATGCATCATGGATATCCCTTGTAAAATAGTCAGGTAACTGGCTAAAACAGTCATCTGTGTAACATATCAAACAAACTCAAACTCACTGGTATGTGGCTTCTATTACAAAAACATTTTTAAACCACTGGATCCTGCACTTTCTTGCATCTTTATTTAATCTATTCAACAGTGTTGAAGTGTAACTTGCATCGCATACGCTTGTCATCACTTTCTGTCTTGAATTTTCCGAGGACAGGGAAATCTCATAAAATCTGCAATTTGTCCTAGAGAATCAAGTAAGTTGAACACGTAGACTTTCGCGACTAATATCATCCACAATACAGATTTTTATTTGGGTTAGATCGCGTAAATATGAATGTGTCGTTAAATCCACCACCAGCCGACACAGCCAATTAGTAAGGTTTGTCACATAAACAGAACATGCCAAATTATTACTGGTACAGCACACCGCTGTGTTAGAGAGCAAATCTACAACATTCACAATCAGAGTACGACGTTTCGCCAATAATTACAACTAGCATCATCAGGCAGATTTGATGATGCTAGTTGTAATTATATTTACGCGATCTAACTTAAAAAAAAACTGTATCATGGAAAATCAAGTCAATTAATTTTTTATGTCCCCATTTGAACCCTCCAGGTACATTTTCCCAGACTATTTTCATATATGTGACCAGTATCTCAATGGCTTAAGTCCTCATTTCATCCACACCTCACTTATTACAATTAATATATCTTGCTTTTGACTCGAATTCAGCAATATTTGATTATCGTGCATTGCATGTGACAGTGGTCAAATCGAAACGTTATTCTATTAATATCCTCTCCTTCACCTTCGCAGCCAATGCCATGACTGGTGGAACCAGATCTGCTGAGGAATGGGAATCGTGGTTAAATGTGCAACATGTGCAACAGACTTTTTACCGTACTTTGCCATGCTGGTCAGTGCAGGTTGGCACTGGCAAGTGCATGCACCAGTCATGCGAGGTTAAGTCTACTCGCAGTTCCCAACAATAACAATGCAATCGCAACCACAACACCAACCCATCACCACCACTGGTGTTTAGTTTGTGGGCCTTCCCCCCGCACCTCCGATTCGCACGGTTGCCTACGTACGGTGCAAAAGAAGTTCAACATACATACAACGCTACAAAAACAGCGCACCACAACACCAACTTCTACAATAACAGCAACTGCAGCAACCAACAGCATGATAACTGCAACTCACCACAGGAATAACAAACAGCAATGCACCGGTCAATTTATTTTCTTTCTACGTGACTTTACCGAAAGAACCAACGAGTAATTCCTGCAGTCACGAAAGCTTCGAATCTAGTTTCAACAAACAGCAACTTTTCACCACTGGCCACGGCGCAGCTACAACTATCCAAACAACTAAACGCCACAATACCTGCACGCTTCATCACAGCAACAATCGCCACAACATCAACCAAAAGTTGCATCGTGTAGCGCAGTTTATTGCAATGCAGTCAATTTTGTTGCATCGCTGTACACACAGTCTTGCATTATATTATAGTGTCACCGATTCGAGTGATTTTAATTACGGTATGTTAGAACAGTACATTCGAGTGCATTGTACTAAAGTGTATTATAGTCTACACTCAAAAGAGCTGTCACACTAGACGAGGCAGACAGAAGACAGACCCAGGCGCATGCAAACCATCACAACTTCTCACGTCAACAAAACTCACTAAAACCTGCACCACCACCACACACATAACAAAACACTCTTAACAACCCCCTAAACAGCATGATAACATCAACCCGGGCGGCGGCGGCGGCATGCTCACCCCGAGGCCACTATTTGTCCGGGCGCGCAGCAGAGGCGCACGACGACGCCAGCGCTGCTCGCCTTCAGCTTCACCTCGCGGGCAGAGCGCCCAGGCGAGACCGTGGTCGCGGCCTGCTCATCCTTCGCCTCGTCCGCCTCGGGCGCCACCGTCGCCGCGTCCTCCTCGTCCCTACCGCCACCACCGCCGCTGTCCTCCACCGCCGCCACGTGCGCCACCACCGAACCCATGCGTACGGCCGAGCCGGGAGCCACTTTCCACTCCAAGAGGCGCACAGCACGAAGCGTACCGGGCACTCGAACCACGCCGGCCTCTGCCATTGCTGAGTGTGAATCGACAGCTTTCGATTCGCGACCGCGGCGCAGTTCAATCTCGAATCGATTCGTGTCCCGTGAATTGGGTTGAAGGGGGAAATGGATCGATTCCCTTGTGAGAGAGTTGTTGATGTGAATCGGAATCGGCTTGGTTTGCTGGGAGGTTCTTGTTTATGAAGTGAAATATGGCGGGATTTTGGTCGGTGCCTCAGAGGGTTCTTATATTTAAGACGTAATAATAATGCTGTTGTTGTGAGGGTTATTTTTTTTGTGATGTTGACCCCCAGTGATTGGATGGGCCGCGGATAAACTCTCACGCATTTTTAACGGCGGTGGGACAATTTATCGTGTATTTCACGAGCACGTCACTATCTTGATACATTATTTGTATTTAGTGATAGTTTCCCGCGAATGTAAAGATGTTACCTGTCACCAGCGAACTAGCAACCGCTCTGATGAAAAATAAGAAATGGTTTTACCGGTTCTGGAAATAAAACGTGAGGTGTTCAAACACCAAAATAGATAACCTTTTGCAAGGTATCAAGTCTCCAAACAACCACACTCACGTAACAAAATATGAAAACAAACATGCTCTGGTAATATCCATTGTCTTTGAAACTGGTTGGCCTACACCAGAGACAACCTTCTTCATGGCCTCATCTCACCAGTGTCAGACCAGAGACAAAGGCTGATAACAAAAACAATGCACGTATCGGAACACTTACAGCTCGGGTTGAGAAGTTATATCTATGGGATAGTAGCGAAAAGGAAACAACTCTCATTCCCCTCAGGCTGGTCTCACACCTACCACTGGTCAATCTCACTCCTACCACTGGTCAATCTCACTCCTACCACTGGTCAATCTCACACCTACAACTGGTCAATCTCATCGCCTTCCACTGGATAATCTCACACCTGCGACTGTTCAATCTCACTCCTACCACTGGTCAATCTCACACCTACCACTGGCCAATCTCACTCCTGCCACTGGCTAATCTCACTCCTACCACTGGTCAATCTCACTCCTACCACTGGTCAATCTCACACCTGCCACTGGTCAATCTCACTCCTACCACTGGTCAATCTCACACCTGCCACTGGTCAATCTCACTCCTACCACTGGTCAATCTCACTCCTACCACTGGTCAATCTCACACCTACCACTGGCTAATTTCACGGTTACCACTGGCTTAATCTCACACCTACCACTGCAGACCACGGGTTGAAAAACCACTGCTCTGGATTGAGGTACATTAAATCATCCAGTTCACAAAAGGTTTTTTAACGTGACAGATTATGCCAATATACAGGAATACAAAAAGCTGTGGCTTCCTGCTCACAGCCAGACGTATACATTCCACATTTCTATGGCGGGAGCAAGCCATTACAAAGAAGAATGTTTTACCTCTGCACAGCGTTTTGTTATTTCCAGCTGGGGCCCACGGCACACATTCCTCCCCTCAAGGTTCTGCGGTCCTTCATATATTAAGGTTTTACCAGCCAAGTAATGAGTGCTTGCATGTGTAGTGTCAACGACTCAGAGACAGAGTTTATAGGAGGCACCTTCTTTATGAACAACTTCCACGGTCTCGACCACACACTCTGCACAGTAGCTTAGCCTAGCCTGTACACAACACCGGCCGTCTAACGCTGACGGCGATGACTGACATAGCCAACTAACATCTTTCGTAGCGCAATATCTAGCGGAGACGTTGAGCGACGACGACGAGACGAGTCCATTCCCAGTACCGACAGCCTCGAGCCCCCCGCACTCAGCTCCTTTTATGCTCCCGGCGCGGCCTGGCTCCGCCCTGACCGCACCTCCCTTCTCGAACCCGCTAGCAGGTTCCAGCAGCCTCCAGATGGGGTACTCCGTGACCCTTGCCCCAGTTCCTCCTCCCTGCCAACACCGTGCTCACGCCCTCACCGGCGTGTGTGCTGTCTGTCCACCACAGTTGCCGCTGCCGTCCACCAGCCGGCGCTATTACACTGCACATGTACTGTAGGAGGAAGCAGGACCACCCACGGCATAGCGACGCCTGCGGACACAACATTTGCTGTACCGCCTTCACCTGGCAAACCAGCGTATGGCACCTCGACGCCCACCAGAAGGGAATTTAACAACATTTGCGTGATCAACCATCCCCTCGCCTCCACCGTGCTGGATTAGAGGCAACATGCGTGGCCACCGCGTGTGATTAAACTGCGTTTTCGCGTGTAGCAAGTTAATGGTCTCCATCTGGTCACTGATAACTACGTAAAAAAACGGGATAAATTATTACAATACTTGGTTTTTCACTTGAGTATTTAATTAATGAGGACTGAAATATGGTTTGCCGTGCGATTAACATCTATAGAGCAAGAGGATGTGAGATATATTGTCATAGTTGAATCATCGATCATTTTAGGCACCTCAGATATAGCTCTGTCATGTCATTTCCAGAGTAAGCTCTTTAACACGGGCAAACCACTGCTTAATTCGAAAGTTCGCTTATTTTCTTTCATTTTCTAAGGCTCATGGCATAATGCCAAAAGCACAGTTGGGATATTATTGTAAATAAGAAATATGTAAGGCAGGGTCTTTTTTAAAATTGTTTAGTATTTCTCTTTTTCTCTAGCCAACTCACGCTGTGTATGTTTGCTTCTGACGATTGACACGGGCAATCCGGAAAAGGAAAACGTTTGCACTGGAAAGTGTTGCTCATCTGGATGAGGGTTTTAGGTTTAATCTGTGGGCGTCTTTGACAGACGGCCTCTAAGCCTAAATTCCTTTACATGTCCGTGTCATCGCACTCAAAACAACCGTCAGATGCACACCTGTAACCACTCGTGCAACATTGTTCGGCTAACATGCATACATCAACCACGCTGATGTATGTTGAACTTCGTTCGCACCGTATGTAGCCAACCGCGGTGTTACATGAGTCGTCGTTTCTGATGTTGATGGGTTCCATTTAGGGGGCAACATATTTGCATTAACTTTGACTTTAAATATACGTTTGGTAAATCCACAGCAGTTTGGGTCCAGCAGTGGATCGACAAATGCAGAAATATATATTCCGTTGGAGGGTTATTGAAATTCGTCAGATTTTATGACAATAATTGGCACTACTTCATGGAGGCTACTTAACAACAATTCAAATTATCATCATAATCATCAGCCATGATAAAATCATTCGATCCACAGCTGGATGAAGGTCTCTCTCCACGTCGTTGCCATCCCTCGCACTCCAACTTGCTGCCTGCGTTCCATCCTTCAGGTGTCATTCCATCACCGGTATCGTCCACCGTCCCATCCTCCCTCCTCGTGATGTATCCTGCCCCAAAGGCCACTTGCTTTTTTTTTGTTCAACAGTCTTAAGCAGTGTTTGTCATTGCAAAGCCCGCGGGCCAATGGCGGGTCCCCTGGTGGCCTTTAGCGTGGCCCCTGACGCAACCCCATCATCATCATCGTGCTGCTGTCACCAACCCCATCATCATCATCGTCGTGGTCCTGGCACAAACCCCCCAATGGTTTCAACCGCGCGGCGGCACTCACACTGGTGATGTCTCATCGGCGAAAGTGCCCCCCTCTGAAAAATTAGTCAAGAACATTGGGCTCAACCGTGAATATGATGAATAGGAAAAAGAAAGAGGGACTCACGGATCCGAGAATGGACGATAACATCATTTTGTGAATTCCCCAGACGATGTTCGTGCATCGTTGGGATTTGCGACGTTGACCCAGCACAGTCCAGATCACTGGAAAGCTTCATATCCATTAGGCTGCCCCCGGCTCATCAATAATTTAATCGTGTTTACCGTTCCATTCCTGAAAGCTGTTCGCATGGCGCACTGCAATAGCGTTATTTCGCCAGAAGAGGATGGCATTTGCTCGTGAGAATGGGACTTTTAAATGATATCCTTGGCGCATGATGCCAATAATGTGCAGGAGCTAAATACCAATGTCGAGGTCTTCTCGCCAAGAGAAGGCTTCCGGACAGAGTTCGTGTAGTTTTGCAATTCCTCTTGCGTTGAAGAAACGCAGGCTATAGTGGTTTACATATATTTTAAAGGCTTTTTACCCTATCTGGCATAAGTACATGCGCTAAGGAAGCTCATTAACTTTGCACTATAATCCAACATGCTAATCTAAGTTCATTTTCTTTAACATGTCACGCTAGAAGGGAAGTAATAAAATAATAAAAATAAAACATAATAAAATATATATTTTTTTACTTCCCTTCTGCGTGACTTTACCGAAAGAACCAAGAAGATGAATCCCTGCAGTCACGAAAGCTTTAAATCGTGACAGGTTGTTTTCCGAAGTTGGATGACCGGGCAAAGAGGCACTTTAAAACCTGGTTTAATCACGGGTGACTGCTCAGATTCAAACCTATGATCTCACACAGTGCAGCTCAGTTGCCTGATCCTTCGAAACCAACCAGCCATCACCCTTTCCTTCAAAAAATGTTTCAACACACCACATCAGAGGTCGAGCGTTTTTTTTGTTGTTGATTGCCTTTTCAGTTCTCGAACATTTTCTCAGCTCCGCTAGGCTGCTGCCACCGTGTTTATGAACCACTGTCCCAGCCTGCCGTGGTGATGTTTTCGACACCTCGCCTCTGTTCTACCGATGATCTCCTCTTATCCGTGGGGGTAGTGGTGGTGACGTTTGCGACCAACATCTCGGAGTCCTGGGCTATTCCCGATTTTACTCGACGTATCCAAGGAGGGGAGGGGGGAGAAACAAAGATAACCGCGGATAATAGAGGGCCACGGATAATAGGAATATTCGCGGAGCCGACACTTCGCATGGAGTATATGAACCACAGATCATAGTAAGGAAGTCTGAAAGTTTGTTATCGGGCACTTGAATCCAGTCTATCACGAATGCGTGCATGGGGTCTTGGATAAGAGCAATTCTCTAATTAAACTAAACTATAAACAATTTTGTTTCATCTTATCAGGTAAGGCCCACTGAGTTATATACTGTAGCCCTTTTTCAGAAGCGGCCTGGCCAGAAATACTTTAAACGCATGTTGATTACACTACATAACACAATTTTTGTTCCTGGGTAGTAAGTGTTATTTCATAATTGCTTATGCCTAAAAAGTATAGAAAATGTGAATGATTCCCCACAAACTTTGCTATTATGACCAGGACAGTGATATATTGAAATGTATCTATTTTCAAAGAGAAAACGGGCGATTTTGTGTATTTTCGTTCACATAAAGTCAGAAAAAAACTACATATGAATCAAAATTAACATGTATTTATACTAAAGTAATACAAAATGACTACAACAGATTTAGAAGTGAGTCGTTTTTGATATTTACGATTATACTGTAAATTACTTTCACGAATCAGCCCCCAAATGTAGTCTCCCATCATGTTCTCGTTATACTGTCCTTGGTAGCGGCGTTCAAATTCAGCAAGGTCTTGATGCTGTTGTAATCATCTTTGAGGTGCACCGAGTGAGTCGGGGGAAGAGACGGGTACTTGTTACCATGATGGAGCAGCACGGCTTTGAGGTTCCTGGATGAGCTGTCAATGAAGAGGCGCCACTCATTCTGGTTACAGGCGATTCCGATTTCCTTGAATAGACTGGCCACATTGTGGCAGAAGCAGAGCCCATCTTGACGGGTGAAGAAGCTGCAACAAGTTTGGTAATGCTTCCTCTGATCTGCGACTTGCACACTTCATCCAACAAGTTCCACTGCTTAAGCCGAGACGTCAAAAGCTCGGCATTGGACTTGGTGAGACCAAGATCTCTGATCAAGTCGTTGAGGTCTTTTTGGTTGGGTTAGTATGGGGTTCCCTCCTCAGTTCCACCTCTGAAATTGTCATCTGGATCTACGACGTCTTCCTCGCTCTCTGACTTGCTACTCTCTTCTAAAGACGGCTGCTCTCTCTCCGGAGGAGTGGGTACGGGGAGCTCATGGCAGTGTGGCACCGGGGCGATGGATGAAGGAAGGTCCGGATACGTGATAGCAGGTGCATTCTTGCCAGTCCGACGTTGGGAAGGGTCCACCATGCAGAAGTAGCAGTAGGATATCGAACTTCATGGCTCTCTTTTCCCCTCTGTACCATCCAACAAAAATAAATGTATTTCACCCATGACTAATGTGTAAGAGATTTTCGCACTATTTTTCATATGCGATATATTTTTTCAATAACATTGAAAATTGTAAAACATTTTAAAATTAAAAACTTTTACAATTAAAAGAATTGTAACAAATTTTATAACGTAAAATTCCGAGCCCGAAGTTTGTCTTGATCCCCGACAGGCATGCCGAAATATGCCTTGTAGGCCTCACACATCTTAGCAGATGCTTCCACAGAGTACTTTTTCGCTCTTGTCTTGATAAATTGGCCGCAGACATAGAAAAATGTGTCTCCCGTAAGCTTGCAGCCTCTTAATGCTATCTCAGAAAAATGCAGACATGTATCCACTTAGGCAGCTGAAACTAAACTGAACTGGTGGGCTTAATGCCCCTGTATTTAAACTACTATTTATATTACTAAAACGCTCTAGAATGTTCTAGAAGTTACCCCAAGTTTACTCAGCACTGAATCTATTTCGAATGTTCTGTAAAATAGGTAAATTTCAAAATATCACTGTCCTGGTCACAAAAGCAAAGTTTGTGGGGAATAATAGCAATGTTCTGTACTTTTGACGCGTAAGCAATTAGGAAATAGCAGTGCAGCGCATTACAAGGTGGTATCTTCTTGGTTCTTTCGGTAAAGTCACGTAGAAGGGAAGTAATAAAAAAATAAAACATAATAAAAACCTCCTACGCATTGTCCATTGGTATGCTAAATTCCTCTTCATATGCACATTCTTTTGTTAAGGCGCTCCTCCTCGCTACACCTATATAAGCTCCTAGCTTGATAATGTTCTCATTCTTCGCCTGAGGACGGCTGCTTGCGTTGTGGCCGAAACGTCGTGAGAATTGTTTTATTATGTTTTATTTTTATTATTTTATTATTTCCCTTCTACGTGACTTTACCGAAAGAACCAAGAAGATGAATCCCTGCAGTCACGAAAGCTTTAAATCGAAGGTGGCATCCTTCATCTTTTTTTACAAAAATATTCCACTGGATTAAAACGCGGGCGCTGTTGAAGCTACGGTGCAGATTTGTCCTGGGCTTTACATCATCTGGCCGGGAGGATCAGCGGCAGCGAGCTCGACTTGCAATCGGAAGGTTACGAGACGAGATACTGGATGGGGAGGTTGACTCAATCCATCATCCCTCTGAGTACCACTTCGCTGGGAAGTCAACAGTGCTTGCCATATAGATAAACTTTGCCCCCCCCCCTGTCATAGGAACGTGGAATTTCCACCACGGGCTCAGGGCTTCGAACGCAGCAGGAACTTACTTTAATATACTTTTAATGCGTATACAGGATACGGATCATACTAATCCAGGATCCCAACGTGGGCTGCGTTGAGACTGTGCGAATTACGAAGAGACTCTTTAACCTCATTCATGTGCTATAAGGGGGCTCCAGCAACATATCAGGAGAACCTCCCACACTTACCGCAGTAATGGAGCTCCATAAATTATGCAAGGGCAGCGAAGGCTGTTCTGACAAGTACAAATCACCTCCCATTCATAATGCATAATGCCACCGGACCCATTGGCAGCGTGAACCCCACATTTTTCAGCCTTTCAAAAATATATTAATAACCACACTTTTTTTTTAAACCTCATATAGGCCCATTATGAGCTTTACGGGCTTATCAATGGAGCGGTATATATATACACGTTGAGCTGACGCTTTGCACGTGGCTATTTGCGTGAATGCAGTAAGTGTTGGCCAATTGGGCTGAATGTTCGCAGGATTTTCTTTTTTGTGCTTTCAAGTTGAACACCGCTGCAACAACCCCCCCCCCCCCCGCTGACACCGGATTGGTGAAGTATGGTCGAAGAACCTCCACAAACAACCCTTAAGGGGTAGTGAGTGTCTCCCAGGGCCGTCATATTTTCTCCAGACAGCTGCCCTGGGAAATTTAATCTGCAAGCCTTCCCAGGACATTAAAAGTCCCGATTTTTTTTTTACCAATTTCGTGATAATCCACCACTCTTGACGATGCATTTGGTTATCCCTTCTTCCGTTACTGCAAGATATGTTTGTATTCCCATGATGCATCCCAGTTTGTTGAACCTCAGAAGCGGGCATCCCCTAAGCCCTGCCCCTCCATCGATGAGACCCCATGCCTCCCTTAATCACAACCTAGTGGACATCTGTGGAAAAATAACTTCACAGCTCATCGGATTCCTCCAAGATAAATAAAGATTCTGATTCTGACAACCGCTCCAAGCCCTCGGTATTCGCCGCACCAAACGTACGCCATCACGTGACCGTGTGAATTACGTCCAGGCACGCAACTTTTTGTTTTGTTTCAAAAATGAAAATAAAGTTGTTTTATTTTTTTTCAACTCGTGTCAGGTGAAGTGTGTACCCGGTCTTGTGACCTTGCGCAACCACAGTGATGTTGTCCATATTAAAAATGATAATAATGATGATGATGATGAAAATGCACGGCACTTTGTCAATCCACCCATGACTGAAGGCCTCATCCACCCTTTGCTGCGTCGCTCGCCGGCGTTGGAATTGGCCAAACATCGCAGTGTAGCCAGACCCTCCTTCACGCAGAGTCTGGAGACTCGGTGAGGATGTCATGTATTGTTATCATCATCATCACCATCATCGCTATGATTGAACTGCTTTTTGTGTTTAGTTTGTTGTCCTTCCCCAGCACCTCCAATTCGCACGGTTGGCTATGTACATTGTACAGTGCAAAAGAAGTTCAACATACACACATATATCAATAATATAGTTTTTTGGGGGGGGTTAGATCGCGTAAATATAAATGTGTCATTAAACTGACACGGCCAACTAGTAAGGGTTGTCACGTAAACAAAACGTGGCAATTCGTTACAAGTTTAGCACACCGGTGTGTTGGAAAGTAAACCCACAACATTTACAATTCGAGTACGACGTTTCGCCCGTAATTACAACCAGCCTCATCATACACACATACATATACGTACATCATCATTTTAAAAAGCTTAAACATCTTCTTGGTTCTTTCGGTAAAGTCACGTAGAAGGGAAATAATAAAATAATAAAAATAAAACATAATAAAATAATTATCACGACGTTTCGGCCACAACGCAAGCAGCCGTCCACAGGTGAAGACCAGGTCTGTCGGGGAAACAGACCTGTCGGAGAGACAGACCTGGTCTTCACCTGAGGACGGCTGCTTGCGTTGTGGCCGAAACGTCGTGAGAATTATTTTATTATATTTTATTTTTAATTATTTCATTATTTCCCTTCTACGTGACTTTACCGAAAGAACCAAGAAGATGAATCCCTGCAGTCACGAAAGCTTTAAATCGAAATTTAAAGCTTAAATAGTCACACATTAAGACCGTGTCATCTGCTTTGTGTTCAAGCACTCTTATATTGCAGCGACGTGAACATTTCATTGGATGGATGCCCCCTCGTGTCGTTAACGCTCGTGGTGAAGGGCTGGATGTTTGACCATACTTCACTAGGCTGGTCGGTCAGTGCGGCTTGGCGACGATTGGTTCTCAGATGTCACTCGTTGGTGACGTCAGCCGTGTCCGGGAATCAAACTCAGGTTGCCGGAGTTCGAGCGCGGAACGAGATAGCGACTGTGACAACCGCTGGTTTTCGCCACTAAGTTCAAAGTTAATTTATTAGGTAATAGCCCTGTGAGCCATTCGGCTCTTGAATCGGGTGCAACCGCAACAAACAAAAAACAAAAACATGAACAAAAAACATCTTAAAGTGAATATGTGACTAAGTGCAAACAGAAAAACCAAGAAAAGACAGCAAAATATTGCAGAAAAAAAATCACCGTACACCAACGCTGTGTGCAAAAATCCC
This sequence comes from Lampetra fluviatilis, assembly GCF_964198595.1. NCBI lineage: Eukaryota > Metazoa > Chordata > Hyperoartia > Petromyzontiformes > Petromyzontidae > Lampetra > Lampetra fluviatilis. The sequence continues at coordinate 3,083,938 of NC_136328.1, read as the reverse complement.
AGTGGGATGCAAGTCAAACAACAACAACAACAACCACAAGACAACTTAGATTAAGGCCATCAATCTAACTCTGTACTACAACAAACAAACATGGCTAAACCAACACATTTTTCGAAATCACCAAAATAAAGTCATGAAAGCAATGAAAAAGCAATCATAGGAACTGTGACGGAATTTTCACAATAAATGGCATAAACATCATGTACTACCAAAACCCTGCAGCCATAGCTGGCTGCATGAGTCACTCCACAACAGCAGAAGCATCAATCGGAGTGCAACAGAATGCGGTGTTTAGTTTCGGTTGAAATTATCACAAACTCGAAAATTGTTAACCGGGAATTACTTTGGAATTTTGTTATCACTGATATTTGTTATTTTTTCTCGACAATTATTGATCTTAGTCTGCTTCTTGCACCATAAATGTTTTGGTTTTTATTTGAAGTAAAAAAAAATCTCTTTAGTATGTGGAATTAATAACGAGCTCTATTTCTAATTGTTAGGGTTGCCACAAAATATATATTTTAGCCATACGATAGTGACTATCACAAATTGACGATTTTCACCATGTGAGTTTCCCTTGAATTGCATTTCAAATTTTTGTTGTCATCTTGCTTGTACGATTTCATGCACTTCTTGTACGCGTTCACCTGTTCACCCGTGGCACAGCACGGGAAAGGGAGTAGAGTCAAGGATGTAATGAATGGGAAAAGATAACAGCAAAGGGAAGGGATGCGACAGAATTTCCCAAGGCGGACAAAGATGAGGGCACGGCTCGAGATGAGCAGCAGGAAGAGAGCACGAGAAGCACCGGGCTTGAAGGGCAGGAGGCGGTGGTGTGGGAGAAGGAATGACCGGGCCAAGTTGTTGGGAATGAGAGGGCGATAATGATGATGATTCTTCTTCTTGGTTCTTTCGGTAAAGTCACATAGAAAAGAAATAATAAAATAATAAAATAACCCAATAAAATAATTCTCACGACGTTTCGGCCACAACGCAAGCAGCCGTCCTCAGGTGAAGAACAGGTCTGTCGGAAAGACAGACCTGTTCTTCACAGATACTGTCTTTCCGACAGACCTGTTCTTCACCTGAGGACGGCTGCTTGCGTTGTGGCCGAAACGTCGTGAGAATTATTTTATTATATTTTATTTTTTTATTATTTTCCTTCTACGTGACTTTACCGAAAGAACCAAGAAGATGAATCCCTGCAGTCACGAAAGCTTTAAATCGAAATTTAATGATGATGATGATGAGAGGGGAGGGAGGGAGAAGAGAGAAGGGAGCAGGAGTGAGCTGTACGGCGGAGCAGCGTGTGTTTTCACAGTGGGCGGGGAAAGGGGAGGAGTTCAGAGTGGGGGGTGGTCACGAAGAAGTCACGTGATGTATGTATGTATGTTGAACTTCTTTCGCATCGTACATAGCCGACTGTGCTAAACGGAAGGGAAAGGACAACAAACTTCCTGACATGCTGCGTTGCTGCCGGTGTTTGAGACAGGGAGTCGTATTTGTGTTGTCATTACAGCTCAAAGCTCTGGGTATTAACAATGCCATCTTAAGGCCCTCGAACATAGGTGCACGTGGTGAAAGGTAAAGGTGCAGGCCTGCGCGATGCTCACTCGCGCCACTCCTAGTGGAAGGGCCTCCACTAGTGGGACCTCTAGGGAGTGTTTGGCCTCCTCTTCCACGCTGGGGGAAGGGGGGGGGTACGGCGTGACGTTCCAATGAAGCGTTTTAGATGCAATCAGACAGGGGGGGGGGCATTGTGGTGGGCGGACCACGTGTGTAGGGTTCGAAAGGGCACAGATTGACCGCAGGTCCGTGACCCAGGGTAACCTAAAGCCAGTTGGTGGGTTCAGTGTTGAATACCCTTGGTATAACAGAGGTCTGAGTGGGAAAAATGTACATCTTACTCTTAAAAGGCGGTGATTTAATGGACAAAATATCATGCAACTGATGCTCAAGTATATTGTTATCTTCCTACTAACCTGGGTATGGTATTCTGTGCTCAGTGGCTGAGTCAAATTCACTGATGGATGGCTGTAAATTGTCTAAAAATAAATACTTTTTCTTCGTTTATCTCTTTTTTCCAATCGTGTCCTAACTGTGCTACTATCAGTGTCACGTTATAAAACAAAGTATCCATTATGGAGACCTCGCAGAGCAATGAGACCCACGGAAGCGATTATCACAAAGCTACCTCTGAGATCCCTTCAAGTGACCATTGGTCTACACAATAGCGGACGGCACTTCCACACCCACTTTGCCCCTGAGCTGAAATATTGATCTCATGATGGTCAAACCATTATATATATACAAACTCTCTATGAAATAATCAGAGCTCGACATTTTGCCAAATTAGGTGTAGAACTATATTTAATGTGGTCGGTTTTTTTTTTGGGGGGGGGGGGGCAAACATTGCCTGTTGAAAATCATCAACTCACTGCAACTCACTACAACCGAAAACATTTTTCGATTTAAAGCTTTCGTGACTGCAGGGATTCATATTCTTGGTTCTTTCGGTAAAGTCACGTAGAAGCTTGCGTTGTGGCCGAAACGTCGTTAGAATTTAATGATGTTTTATTTTTATTATTTTATTATTTCCCTTCTACGTGACTTTACCGAAAGAACCAAGAATATGAACCGACAACAACTCACTAAAACTCACTACAGCTGAATACAACTCACGACAACTCACTACAGCGACAATTCGGGTTTAACTACAGGCAGCTGCTCTGGATTTTAGCTGTGGATCTCAGCGGTGCCAGTTAACCACTCAGCCTCTCTGAGCCACACGTCCGACTCCTAAACATAAATCCTCATACGACAGAGTTGCTATTAGTGGGCTCGAGACACAATTTAGTTAAATCCATCCCCCCCACCACCAACCCCCCATGTTTAAATCCCCTTTTATCGTAATCTTTCAGCTAAATCCGATACCGTGAAAACAAGAGAGTTGAATCGTGATAGTTTTTAGGGTAAGACCACGTAATGTTCCGGCTGCATTTTTGTCGTAAGACCCTTCACCACCCAACACAGTCACCCCAATAAAAATTGGCACGAGTACAATCGTTTAACGGCACGCCAATTACTTCATTGGAATTATTTCGCGACGCTGTGTTGACAGCGGTGCACAAGCACTGCAAAATAACTAATTCGTTAATAACACGTTCGTCAATAATATTTAATAGGCGACGTTTTAGGCAATGACCCTTCTTTAGAGCACATGACTAGAGAGGCCACAGAGATAGAGTGGATAACAAGAATTGGAGACTCCACTTTGCACCACATGCAAATTTCATTTAGTTAAAATTTTCTTCGGTGACCTGATAATTATAATTTGTGTCAATTATTAAATACCAAATGTATCGGTGGGACACGTGACATTTCACTTGAAATTGTGCCCCAAGCATCTTCGGGACAAAATCCAGGAATACTTTTTTTATCCCAGAAATGTAAAAAAAAACATGAGAATATGGCTTTCAGAACTTCGTTTTGGATACCCACGTAAGCGCTGTTATAAAAGGCCCCAGTTCATCAATTGAGGAACATTGCCGAAGATCCCACAGAGGTGTGGCGATCTTGGTGCACACTTTGTTATTGCCCGGCTAGATGACCGCGACGCTCTGTTTGGCAGCCTCTGAATTTCCAACCAAAATTCAGCTCCGACCGCTTAAAAAACGCTACACCGAGGGTGCTTACTGAAGTACTACGCACACGGCCCTGACGAAATGCTACCCCGCGGGGTTTAAAATCACTGCACTGGTTTCGTTCGGTTCAGGAAATATATATTTTTTAAATCTGCTTACTATGTACAAGACCTTCCGCCATGGTCGTGGGCATTCACATTTACAAGAACTGCTGACACCTTGAGGTAAGTAATTTCTGAAAATTAGAAGGGACAGAGGTCGCGATGCAACCTGCCTCTGGGAAAGTGCGCTATATGAATGCGAAATAGAATAGAATAGAATCATGAACGCTGGCAGAATTTAATATTTAAAAATAAAATGTAAAGACATTTGTTTTGAGTCAGATTGTAGAGACACTTACTGCTAAACGCTCGGTAATGTTCCATCTTGCTTTGTACAGGGTCCACATTTCGATTTCAAGCTTTCGTGACTGCAGGGATTCACATTCATGGTTCTTTCGGTAAAGTCACGTAGAAGGGAAATAATAAAAAATAAAAAAATAAAATTCTCACGACGTTTTTTTGCTGTGGTTTTCACACCTGATGATGATTGCTTGTGTTGCAATAGAAACGTCTTGATAATTTTATTGTTTAATGTTTTATTATTTCCCTTCTACGTGACTTTACCGAAAGAACCATGAATATAGCGTCCATATTCTTTTTTATTTTGCAAGGCTTATCAATCATTCATTACAATCGCAAAGTGTCTGCCCTCTGAGCTAGGTTATGCCAAGTTGGAAACCAAATTGAACGATGTTGTCTTGTAGACTCGCTTGTGACGAGGCTCAATAATAATACAAATAAAATTCGTAATTAAGAACTTCATGAAATCACAAAGTGGCTGCCCCCCGTTTTAAAGCTTTCGTGACTGCAGTGATTCATATTCTTGGTTCTTTCGGTAAAGTAATGTAGAAGGGAAATAATAAAATAATAAAACATAATAAAATTCTCACGACGTTTCGGCCACAACGCAAGCAGCCGTCCTCAGGTGAAGAACAGAGCTGTCGGAAAGCGTCAGGACGCTGTTCTTCACCTGAGAACGGCTGCTTGCGTTGTGGCCGAAACGTCGTGATAATTTTATTACGTTTTATTTTCATTATTGTATTATTTCCCTTCTACGCGACTTTACCGAAAGGACCAAGAATATGGCTGCCCCCGGTTTGAATCCAGGATCTCAGGAGGCGCTCGCTCGGTTTCACGAGAAGGGGGTCATCGACCCATCAACCACGCGGTCATCCCATTGCCCTGGCCATCTCGGTGGGAATAATCTCCGTTTTCACCTGCGCACGCTGAGTCGGCATTCGACGCATCGGGAAACCATTCACGAAAGACCACCACGTGGTGAACGGTGGCCCCAATTTTAAAAAAAACACTGCATTGTAATTGATTCACAATCCGAACCGTAATTTTTTTTTTATCAACATAACGACTCCTGCGCAGACAACAACGTGACCTCGCCACGTACGCACAGACATTGAATCGTGGGGGGCTCTCACCCCCCGCCCCCCCCCCCGATCGAGTGAAACAAAGTGCTGCTGTAGCCTTGACAATAAATAAGTCGGGGCCCTTGGTGAGCTTGCCGGAGTCCCACGTGTTTCGGGATGCCGCTACTAGGTAACAAAAAAAAAGGAAACCCATCGGGTCTGCTTCCTGGAAATGTGTCGCTGCGGTTGTGAAGTCGGTGGAGTCGTTTCACCTCAAGACACGCCGCCACGGTTGCCCACTTTCCGACACCTGAGGCTCCACCACAGCGTCACACCGCTTGACACCAGACCACCGCCTGTTCCGTACCCCCCACCCCCAGCCCCCCCCCCCCCCCCCCCAATGGCTCATAAACACTTTGTCGTACAGCTATTGTCCGGAGTTTCTCGATTGTAAGACGAACTTTCTTACCGTGTACTTGTTAAACTTTGAGAGGTGGGAAGGGTGGTTGCGTCTTATAATCTGGTAGGGATGTAGTGTAGTGTGTAGTGTAGTGTGTAGTGTAGTGTGTAGTGTAGTGTGTGGTGTGTGGTGTAGTGTAGTGTGTGTGGTGTAGTGTGTAGTATGTGTAGTGTAGTGTGTAGTGTAGTGTAGTTTGTAGTGTAGTGTGTGTGTGGTGCAGTGTAATGTGTGTGTAGTGTAGTGTGTAGTGTAGGGTGTGTGGTTGTTGTTGTAGTGTATAGTGTAGTGTGTGTGTAGTGTGTACGGTGTAGTGTGGAGTAGTGTAGTGTGTAGTGTGTGTGGTGTGTGGTGTGTAGTGTGTGTGGTGTAGTGTATAGTGTGTGTATTGTAGTGTGTAGTGTAGTGTGTAGTGTAGTGTGTAGTGTGTGTGTGGTATAGTGTGTAGTGTAGTGTGTGTGTAGTGTAGTGTGTGTGTAGTGTAGTGTGTAGTGTGTGTGTGGAGTAGTGTAGTGTATAGTGTAGTGTGTGCAGTGTAGTGTGTGGTGTAGTATAGTGTGTAGTGTAGAGTGTGTGGTGTAGCATAGTGTGTAGTGTAGTGTGTGGTGTGGTGTAGTATAGTTTGTAGTGTAGTGTGTGTGGTGTAGTATAGTGTGTAGTGTAGTGTATAGTGTAGTGTGTGCAGTGTAGTGTGTGGTGTGGTGTAGTATAGTGTGTAGTGTGTGGTGTGGTGTGGTATAGTGTGTAGTGTGTGGTGTGGTGTAGTATAGTGTGTAGTGTAGTGTGTGGTGTGGTGTAGTATAGTGTGTAGTGTGTGTGTGGTGTGTAGTATAGTGTGTAGTGTGTGGTGTGGTGTAGTATAGTGTGTAGTGTAGTGTATAGTGTAGTGTGTGGTGTAGTATAGTGTGTAGTGTAGTGTATTGACACCGGACACACTACTTGGGTGTCTGGTAGTCCGGAGACTACGGCGTTGCTCATGAGATGCACAGAAGCCTTTGTCAATCCACTGCTGTTTGATGGCCTTCCGCACGCCGTGTCAGTAATGAGGCTTGTTCGACCCTACTTCACCACACTGGCCGGTGCGGGTATTGTGAATGGGAGGTGGGCTCCCGCATCGGTTCAAATGTCACTGCAGCAGCAGCCTGTTGGCAGTGCGCTAACCGCTGCGCCACCACTCCACCCCATTCTATGTAAGTATGCGGAACTTCTTTCGCACCGTACGTAGCCAACCGTGCTAATGTGATGATGCGCTTTGGTTCTTTCGGTAAAGCCACGTAGGTAAAAAATAAAAATATATATATATTTCGATTTAAAGCTTTCGTGACTGCAGGGATTCATCTTCTTGGTTCTTTCGGTGTTCTTTCGGTAAAGTCACGTAGTAGGGAAATAATATATATAAAGTCATCAAAATAATAAATAACTAAATATAATTTACATGAAAAAAGTTAATTAAATCACGACGTTTCGATTGCAACACAACCAATCATCATCAGGTGTGAAAATCACAGCTATAATTTTTTTACTAAAATGGGAGAAATGCCGGGGCTACGGAGTTTATATAAGTGTGCACGTATTTCTCCCACTTTAGTAAAACAAATTCTAGCTGTGATTTCACACCTGATGATGATTGCTTGTGTTGCAATCGAAACGTCGTGATTGAATTGACTTTTATTTTTTACCTACGTGACTTTACCGAAAGAACCAAAGAGTATGGATCTTTGCAGTCACGAAAACTTATAAATCTAGAATGTGATGATGTTCCTGTAGCTGGGAGCAAAGTTTCTTGGTATGAATCATGCGTGATTGTGCACCGGGGAGGCCTTCATCCAGCAGCAGATAGACCACGTCAGCAAAAACTACAATAAAAAATACAAATAGTAAAATACAATTAAAATAAAAAACATTAAAATAAATTGAAAATAAAAGCAAAAAACCGCCTAATTGTTTCAACTGCCTCACCAGGTAAGGCCCACTAAGCTACATGTTTCTTTTTTAGAAGCGACCTGGCCACGAATGATAGCTCAATTAAGTGGCTTGTCATGTGGAAACGTTTCGCAGCCAAATTGTCTCATCGCATGATTCTAAATGTGGAGGGAACAACCGGAGGACCCGGAGAAAAATCCACGCGACGACGAGGAGAGAGAGAGAGAGACACCGCAAACTACAAATATACAGCAGTCATCGTCAGGGTCGGGATGGAACCCACGACCTCCTGTATACCTGGCGGGATAGTTAACATCTCCCCTCTCAGTTGCAAGTCCAGTGTGCTGACTGTTGCACCAGAAAAACTGCCCAAAAACAGTGTAACACCTAGATTATTATAAATAAAAAATCACGTGCATTGAATTTAAAATGGAAAATAAATCACTCTTGACCTCCCGTCGCACCTGCAACATGCAGGTGCGATACAGATTTCCAACCGAAAAATCGGCGTTCCATAGATTAGGCAACTCAAATTTAAATAGCGCTCCACTGCGTGGGCTAATCAACCTTTGTCAATGACACTACGGAAAGGTCACACGCAGGGTGCGCGCGTTGGTGACGCATCGGTTGGTACGCTGCGTTAATACTCTAAGTTTTTTTCGGTAAAGTCACGTAGGTAGAAAAAAAAATGAAATTAAAATTAATAAAAATAAAATAATAAAAATCACGACGTTTCGGAGGCAACACAAGTCTCCGTCATCAGGTGGGACCGTCACAGCCAGATTTGCTGTATCATTGGCTACCACATTCTGATAACCCCCCCCCCCTCCCCCTTAACTTGTATTTAAGAACTTGCATCTTGGAATCCCTGCCTCACTTGATACAGCAAATCTGGCTGTGACGGTCCCACCTGATGACGGAGACTTGTGTTGCCTCCGACACGTCGTGATTTTTATTTTTTTATTTTTTATTAATTTGAATTAAAACATTTTTTTCTACCTACGTGACTTTACCGAAAAAAGTAAGAGTATGAATACTTGCAGTCACGAAAGCTTCAAATCTAGCGCTGCGTTAACTCACGAACCGGTCATGGCCGTGGCAGTGATGAGCGATTCTAGATTTGAAGCTTTCGTGACTGCAAGGATTCATACTCTTAGGTTTTTTTGTCGGTAAAGTCACGTAGGTAAAAAAATAATAAAAATAATTAATATAATAGAAATAATAGAATTAATATAATAACTAGTGGCCACAGCAAACCTTGAGTTCGAATCCCAGCCACATACAACATCAGCGGCGAGCGATATCCAAATATCCCAGTCCTGTACCCCCCCGCCCGCCCGCCATCTCCTCCCACCCGTGCTAATCTTGTGCGACAGCAACATCGTGTAGTATACAATGTATCAGAGGTGGGACAAAGTCATTGTTATGCAAGTCCAAGTCGAGTCGCAAGTCATCAAATTCATGACTCGAGTCTGACTCGAGTCCAAGTCACATGACTCGAGTCCACATCTCATAGGTGGGACAAAGTCATTGTTATGCAAGTCCAAGTCGAGTCGCAAGTCATCAAATTCATGACTCGAGTCTGACTCGAGTCCAAGTCACATGACTCGAGTCCACACCTCTGCAATGTATAGTAATCGCACTAGAATACACTGCATAGCTCCGTATACAATGTGTACGTCAAATGCAATGCAATACCCTAACGCAGTGTACTTCTCCCTCCCTCCCCCGTGCATACCTCCGTTCGTTGTCACGCCACGGTAAGCACTGCGGGCAGCCGTCACTGCATCCCTCCTGCCTCTCAACAGAATCGCCGAAGCCATGTGGGCAGCGTGCAGCGATCTGCGACCTGTCACATTTCTCGTGGGAGTGGGGGGCGCGCGGGGGGGGGGGGGATAAACCTGAATATGAAGGGCCTTCACTGACATGGCGTGGGGAGATCCTCATGCAATTAAAGAACTGAAAAAATGAATGAAAATAATTTATGATGATGATGAAGATTATTTAACGCTGAGTCTCCAGACCCTCTTATCGCGAGCGTCGCAATCGGAAGAGTCTGAGTTCAAATCCAGGTTGTGAGCTCGGGAGGGGACTGGGAGGAGGGCACCTGCAAGGATCGATACAATACGTACCACCTCATGCAATTATAGAACTGACAAAAAATATAAATGAAAATAATGATGGTGATGAACCCATGTGGACAGCGTGTAATGATCTGCGACTTGTCAAATTCCTAGAGGGAGGTGGTGGTGGAAGATCCTGAATATATATGATTTCACTGACATCTCGTGGGGAGATCCTCATGCAATTAAAGAACTGAAAAAACTAATGAAAATAATGATGATGATGATGTATCGCTGAGTCTCAAGACCCTATTATCAGGAGCGTCCTGCTACATTGCGGTGTTTGGCCAATCCCAGTCGTGAGGGTTTGGCTTCTTGTGGGAGGATGACCCGGAGACCACCCCAGCGCTGCACGCACGAGACGCCGTGGGCCACAGATCCAACTGGACTCTAAGTGGGGCCCTAGTGCAGGCCCAGAACGAGAAGAGACATGCACTCGAGAGATATGTACTGTGTGTATGTTGAACTTCTTTCCCACCGTACGTAGCCATAATAAAGGTTTTTGGGTCAGATCGCGTTCTTTATAAATGTGTCGTAACCCTCCACCACCCAACACGGCCAAATAGTAAAAAAATGTGTCACGTTTTTCAAAGGACAAAATAATTCACTTCACTTAATAATATTGGTCACGAAAGCTAATTGGAGGTGCGGGGGGAAGGACAACAAACTAAACACAAAACGCAGTTCTAAAGAAGTGAGTTTTCAATCTAGATGATTTAAATCTAGATGATATTAAAACCGAATAGCCTCCAGTGGCTTCCTAATATCGGAAGGAAGAGCGTTCCAGACGGCCGCATCTGCGGTGACCACCTTTGTTCGATGGCGAGCCAAAAGCCGCTGCTGCGAGGATGAGATAGACACAGAGAACACACACTTACGGATACACAGACATAGACCTATAAAGACAGACAAATAGCAACATATACAATAGAGAGCTCCTATATGCAGACATGGAGACACCAAGACCAAGATCCCTCGTATAGCATGTCGGACAAGAGGGCTGATTGACCATACTTCACCACGCTGGTCAGTGTGGGTTGGTGGAGGGGCTCGGGAGGGACCTATTCACATATTGCTCACCGCTGATTTTATCCATGGCCTGGGAATGAAACTCAATCTCAGCTCGGTTCATCGGGCGTCCTGTTATTCATCTGACACCGCTGCACCCTGTTGACATTATCTGCGGATAAGAAGAGATCAAGTGTGTTGGGGTGAGTGAGTGAGTGAGTGCGCTCTAAGTGGCTGGCACCAGCGGTGTCAGGATTGATCTCCAGGGGGCGGGGGGGGGGGCTTGCGAATGACACTCATGGCAGCTGGCATCTGCCGTACCGCAGCAGCAGCAGCAGCAACAGGAGCTGGCAGAGCTACGTTCACAGCCAGCAGCCGCGCCAGGTCGGCCGAGACACAGCGCACTGCTACCAGGTCTCAAGTTGATTTGTTTCACTCGGTGAGGACTCAGAGTCGTTCGCAAGAGTGAGCTTGGGGTTACCGATGATGACAAATGCGGCGTGCACGTGGGATCACCTGGCAGTCGCCCATTAACCAACTGCTACTAGGCATTAACCAAACAATAACATTTTGTATAACGAGATCATTTATAAAGCTCACCCGGCAGGGGAGCCTATTTCTGCCGTGCACATGTCACTTTTCTCATCTGCATAATGATTTTACTGCGTTTTTCATAAAAAGTTTTTTTTATATATTTTAAAATATCGTTGTTGCTGTTTATGTTGTTGTTGTTAATGTGCACAAGCTGCGAGAGAGAGAGCGTCACGGGAACAAAGAATAGCACTGCCGTGTACCTCGTGCATGCATGGGTGAGTGATCAATAAAGCCTAGATTTGAAGCTTTCGTGACTGCAAGGATTCATTCTCTGAGGCCTTTTTCGTTAAAGTCACGTAGGTAAAAAATAAAAATAAAATTAATAGAAGTAATAATAGAAATAAAATAATAAATCAGTGATTTATTATTTTATTTCTATTAGATTATTTTTATTTTTTACCTACGTGACTTTAGAAATAAAATAGTAAATCACTGATTTATTATTTTATTTCTATTATTACTTCTATACATTTTATTTTTATTATTTTCCTACGTGACTTTACCGAAAAAGCCTAAGAGATATCAATAACGCCGACTTGACTTAATAATGACGTCCATTCCTCAACCTCTCCCGCCTGTTTTCCTGTCACCACAACAACACCACCACTCTTAGCAACCCCACTCTTTATATCTCAACCACCATCATCGTATGTACATTGCTCGAATTGCCGTAATGCGACTTTATATACATCTTCTTTTTTGCTATTCACTATTTTTTATGTCACCAGGTAAGGCCCACTGAGCTGTACAGCTCTTTTTCAGAAGCGACCTGGCCACAAATGATAGCTCAACGAAGAGGCTTATCATCAACATCATCGCGTGCCAAATGTATAGCAGCAGCCAACTGCTCTAAACACGTGTTTATAAAAGGAGAGGGGGGGGTGTGAAAGAACCGGTGGACCTGGAGCAAAACTCCACGGGGAGAAACATGCCAACTGACAGTCGTCAGGGTCAGGGATCGAACCCGCGACCCTCAAGCACACCAGGCAATGGAGTTAACATCTCGCCCAGAGCGACGGACAGATCTCTACTTCGCCACATTCACAACGGGGCCGGCTCTTCCATCCTGCGTCTGTGATCGCGTGAGAGGCGGCGATCATCCTTGGGGGTGGAGGCCTTCACCCAGCAGTGGTTGCTGGATGAAAACAGCTGTCACTCTGCATGATACTCCCCCAGTTAGGCTGCTGAGCGTTGTTTGCAGCTGCAGTGTTGGCGCTTGCTGGGTCGTATTTTGTAGCCGGGGGACGGAAGTTACGGTGGCACTGGAAACATCTTGATCAGCTCTGCCCGTTACGCGATATCGGTGTCCTTTTAATTTATTAGTTATATTAGGAAGGCCGGTGTACTGTTCTACCAAACTTAGTTTATGCTGCCAAAAATAAAAAAGTAAGAATTTCCCAGCAACTTTTCCAACTCAATAACACAAGGCAACAATGTTTTTTTTTTATATCCGTGCCCTTTAATTAACTTATCGCACGCACACGGAGGGCATCCAGATGCTGCCGTTATTTTCGTGCCATGATTTTTTTGTAAGGTTTCTAACTCCAGCTTGAAGTTTTGAACGCATGGATGTTTTTTTTTTTGCATCCACACAATACTTTCACATGCCCCCCCCCCTCCCCCTTTTTGTCCATCTAATGATTGTTTACGCGATGGACATTTCCACACGTCGTAATCGTCGGCTCACGTAGATTTTGTCGAACCCGTTTGAGGAGCCTCGATTAATGAAGCCTCCGATTTCGCACCTCCGATCAGCACGGCTGACTATGTACGGTGCGAAAGAAGTGACCACTGCGGGCACATTTCAAGAGGAGTGAAACGAGATCATTTCCCTTTAAAGCTTTCGTGACTGCAGGGATTCATCTTCTTGGTTCTTTCGGTAAAGTCACGTAGAAGGAAAATAATAAAATAATAAAAATAAGACATAATAAAATCATTCTCACGACGTTTCGGCCACAACGCAAGGCTGCTTGCGTTGTGGCCGAAACGTCGTGAGAATTATAGTATTATGTTTTATTGTTATTATTTTATTATTTTCCTTCTACGTGACTTTACCGAAAGAATCAAGAAGAGGTAATTTCCTTCCAGGGTTCTTCAATCACAGAAATTATTATCGACGCGGTTGTTGTTATATACAGATAGTCCCCGAGTTACGATGGTCCGACTTACGATATTTTTGGACTTACGATGGGGTCGTCGTAACGCATCTCCATCGTAAGTAGAGGACTACATTTTCTTACCCTGGGCAAAAAACTAAAACTGAAGCCTGCGCACGAATTTTGAAGACCTAGTTTGGTTGCTCCTCGGCCAGAGATCCTCTAGAAGTTCTAGATTTGAAGCTTTCGTGACTGCAAGGATTCATATTCTTAGGGTTTCTCGGTAAAGTCACGTAGGTAAAAAAAAATTTAAATTAATAAAAGTAAAATAAAAAATTAAATAAAAATCACGACGTTTCGGAGGCAACACAAGCTTCCGTCTTCAGGTGGAACCGTCACAGCACGATAGCTGTAATCAAGTGAGATAAATTCCAAGAAAACAGTCCTTGTATATATACTGGTCGTGACTTTACCGAAAAAACCTAAGAACATGAATCCTCTAGAAGGTCAGCGTCTGAAACCGACGTGGGAGCAGTGACACCCGTGGCACGCGCGACGCACACACGAGGGCACGCGGCTTGCGTCCAGACCGAGCGTAGCGTGGCTATCGTCCCGAGACCCGAAAGGGCAAAAGGGGCTCCAGAGTGATCAAATCAAATGTCCACGATGAGGGGCCCTCTGTTCAACAAGAGCGGCGAGGTGGGTTGGTGGGGGTCGGGGGAAAGGTAACTCAGAGAAATGTCTTCTTGGTTCTTTCGGTAAAGTCACGTAGAAGGGAAATAATAAAATAAAAAAATAAAGCATAACAAAAAGATGTTTTATTATTATTTTATTATTTTTATTATTTCCCTTCTACGTGACTTTACCGTAGAAGAGAAATAATAAAATAATAACATTTAAACATAATACAATATTTTTTATTTTTTTATTTTATTATTTCCCTTCTACGGGACTTTACCGTAGAAGGGAAATAATAAAATAATAAACATTAAACATACTACAATATTTTGATTATTCGTTTATTATTTTATTATTTCCCTTCTACGTGACTTTACCGAAAGAACCAAGAAGATGAATCCCTGCAGTCACGAAAGCTTTAAATCGAAATCAGAGAAACTTCTCCGAGCATTTGGCGAGCCTGCGGGGTCACCAGGAGATGTAAAAAAAACCACAACGACGCGAAACTTTCCAGCCTAGCGCTTCGTTACGTAAGATGCTCTCAATCAAACGCACGGACGTTTCCGAGGCGCGCGGAGAGATATCGGATCTCGCGTTTAATGAGCGGCAAAACAAGAGATGTCCCAAGACTGCGCGCGACCTGAGCTCGCACGGCGTAATTCAACAATGGCAGGCTGCGAAGAGAGCTGATGGCAAGTTGCACAATTTCTGGACGATGGTTTGGGTGGTGTACAATTGTATATCATTGAACGATGTATGAGTGAGCGTATTGATTGAGCGCAGCATGATGTGTGATGTGGAGGCTTATTGTAGGCAGGGACGTCCATGTGTGGGGCAACCCGCGGCGCCTTCAAACTGAACCTGAAGTTTGACATCTGACGCCGTGACATCGAAGCGTGGGAGGGCACCCCCCCCCCCCCCAAAGTGCGGGGCCCGGGGCAGTCGCCCGGGATCCGCCGTGTACCCTAGGGACGGCTCTGCAGTGTAGGGCCACCCTATGTGTGATTGTTGAATGAGACACGTGCAATGCAAGTGTGAATGGTCATTGTTGAGAGGTCTAAGAGAGCTCCGTGCTTGCTCTGCTCACATCCCCCGTAGCCGAATTGGGCAGCGTAACACGGAGGGTTTTTTTTGTTGTTGCAGTCAGTATTGCGATTAATAATTTATTTTTTGGGTTGTCCTGGCATCCCGGATTTTCATCGCGCCTTCCTGGATCTCGTCTCGAAAGCTTCGAGCGAAACGTCGCCGCTCGCCTTAATAGCGGCGAGTGAGCTGAGCCAATAAAAAAAACGCTTGTACACCACGTGACCATTTAATTTGTTTCTCTGCGTCGGGTGGTGGGGAGCCTACAACCCAAAACCTGAAATTTTAATCATAAGTAGGCAAGTTGGTATAAAAAAAAACACAATGGCTTTGACGTCAATTAAAAATACCGTAGACTCACAAAGAGACCCATAGACTCACATAGAGACCCATATACTCACTAAGAGACGCATAGACTCACAAAGAGATCAATAGACTCAGGAAGAGACCCACACACTTACATAGAGACCCACACACATAGAGACCCACAGTATCACATAGAGATCCATATGCTCACAAAGAGACGCATAAACTCACAAATAGATCAATAGACTCAGGAAGAGACCCACACACTTACATAGAGACCCACAGACCCACATATAGACCCACAGTATCGCATAGAGACCCACATGCTCACAAAGAGACCCACGCACTGACATAGAGACTCACACACTCACATAGAGACCCACAGACTCACAAAGAGACCCACGGACTCACATAGAGACCCACAGGCTCGCATCGAGACTCATGGACTCACGTAGAGACCCATATACTCACAAAGAGACCCACAGACTCGCATAGAGACCCACATTCTCACAAAGAGACCCACAGACTCGCATAGAGACCCACAGACTCACAATGAGGCCCACATACTCACAAAGAGACCCACGGACTCAGACAGAGACCCACGCGCTCGCGTCGACTGAGTTCGTGAGTAAACCCATTGGCGGAGGCGGCGTTCGCGATGCAACGGAGGCGCAGTTTTACGCTGAGCCACGTGGCGTGCACTTATTTCTGGAGCGGTGGTGAAGTGGGGAGTGCCACACCACTCGGGTTTCCGTACCGGAAGGTCCAGCACAGCTGTAGGGCGAGCACAGTGTGAGGGACCTACAGCTGTAGCTGTAGGGCGAGCACAGTGTGAGGGACCTACAACGCAGCTGTAGCTGTAGGGCGAGCACAGTGTGAGCGACCGTGACTGGCTTGGCACCTCCGCCAGCATTTCCATCTCTAAACTATTCAAAACTATTCAAACATCATTAGACCTTCTTTGCCAGTACCAAAATATAATAATAGGGTTTTTCCACTTTTTTTCTGGCAACAAAACTGAAATCTTTCTACAAGGATTCAGGTCTGCAAAAATCCACGCGACCACGCGGAGAGAGAGAGACACATAAACTCCAAATGTACAACATGAATCGTCAGGGTCGGGATCGGGATCGAACCCGCGACCTCCTGCACGCCAGCCGAGGGAGTTAACATCTCACCACCGTGATGATGATGATGAGAGAGAGACACGCAAACTCCAAATGTACAACAGGCATCGTCAGGGTCAGGATCGACCCCACGACCCCCTGCACACCAGGCGAGGGAGAAACGATCCCACAACTGTTTGAAAATGCCCTCGGGATAGCGCACTCCACCTACACACGCGGGGGACCTCGGTTCAATTCACGGCCACGGGCCAACATCAGTGAGTGTCAAGCGATATCCGCTTGCTGCCCCCCCCCCCCTGCCTTCACCAAGACATCGCTTGCGCCTGCGTTCGGCACCGCACCAAAGCAGCGCCATGGGGCACCCGCCGGCTACAGCCTCCATCGCAGCAAACTCCACACGCTCGCACCCCCCCCCCACCCCCCTCTCTCTTTGTTTTACGATCAGTGGAAACAAGAAGATGGTCGGTGTATTCGGCACTTGGCTTCGTTCATCATTTCGTAAAAAAAAAATTATATCATTTTTAAACTTTGCTTTATGTAAACCCCCACCTCTCGCTCGCTCTCTCGCTCTCTCTCTCTCTCGTTCACTCTCTCGCTCACTCTCTCGCTCACGCCGGTGATGTGCACGTATTCTTCGAACGCTGGGGAGCCGGAAAGGCCCTTTGCACCAGCGTGGACGGCACCCTCGTGTTCACTTTCTGAAACGCTCGCTCGTCACCGTGGCGTGCGCGATGACACCACAATCACGTGACTTTTTTCTTTGTGTTGTGTGCGGTGCTTTCAGCACCACAGCACGTAGATTTGTAACGATATGTAACGTTTGTTTTCTTTCGTTTGTTGGCGACTGTTTTTCATATTGGAATCGCCTCCGGTGCTTTTGCTGCTGGCGGCAATAAAAGTTGTTTAAAAGTCAAAGTCTCTCGCTCACTCACACTCTCGCTCACTCTCTCTCTCTCAACGAACCTCCTCTCCCTCTCGGAGGTAGTGGCCGTCCCGTGACGCACGCGTAGCACGGCCAGATGCGTATTTGCGGCTTCGAGTTCTCACTTGTTTTGTTAACTCTGCATTTTCACACCTCCCGTTGTTTCCGGCTTTCAGTAGACGTATTTTTTTGGTGGCGGGCGGGGGGGAATCATCTTCTTGGTTCTTTCGGTAAAGTCACGTAGAAGGGAAATAATAAAATAATAAAACTAAAACATAATAAAATAATTCTCACGACGTTTCGGCCACAACGCAAGCAGCCGTCCTCAGGTGAAGAACAGGTCTGTCGGAAAGACAGCGTCTGAATGAAACACCACCAGGCTTGGAGCGTATATTTAAGCTGGGTTGGAGGGGGAAGAGCGCGTGAGAATTATTTTATTATGTTTTATTTTTATTATTTTATTATTTCCCTTCTACGTGACTTTAACGAAAGAACCAAGAAGATGAATCCCTGCAGTCACGAAAGCTTTAAATCGGGGGGGAGGGGGGGATGTTCTTTTTTTTTCAAAATGTTCGTAAGGGTTTTTATTTTTGGTGGGGGCGACAAGAGGGGGCCGAGTAATGTGTGTGGGGGGGGCGCTGTCTTTCATTTAGGAGCTTCGTATTATAATGCAGAGGAGGATATACGCATATTGGTTCTTCTGTTGTGGAACACACGGGATAATCATTGGAGTCATTGCGGAGAATATAAATAAGCCACATCCCGTCAGCCACGCGGCCTTCTGGGAGTGCGTAATTTCAGCAGCAATGGTTCAATTAACACAAACATATTGGCCAATATTCACATTCAGAGTCTCATCAGCAGAGCAAGGCTTGCTTCAATGGATGATGCTGGTGACCTGCCAGGTGTTGCAGGCAAGGACCTCTGTTAGACACGGATATTTTTGTATTTTGTACTATTTAGTTTTGGATCAAACAACGTTCGGTAGTTCACCGTGTAAACTGAGGTCGCAGGGTTCACGGTAATTACTTACTCTCGTCTTCATCCCCTACGGGACATCAGGCTGCAGGGTTCAAGGTGCGGTGTGATAAATGACGCGCCACTGCTCCACCCCATTCTGCCGGGGTAATTCATTCACGTTTCTCCAGTGCACTCCGTGATCCCATCACCGCCCCCCCCCCCTGTTTATTCAACCTGGAATAAAATATCTCAGCTTCCATGACGTCGTAGATCAGGGGGCATCGCCACCGTCTCTCAAATGGCATCTCGCGGTGGCTGGGAGATGTTAACTACCTCGCCTGGTATGCAGGAGGTCGTAGGTTCGATCCAGACCCTGACGCCTGCTGCTGTATATCTGGATTCTAGATTTGAAGCTTTCGTGACTGCAAGGATTCATACTCTTAGTTTTTTTCGGTAAAGTCACGTAGGTAAAAAATAAAATTAAAATTAATAATAGAAATAAAATAGATTTGCTGTATCAAGTGACTCATTTGTGACTCACTTGATACAGCAAGTCTAGCTGTGACGGTCCCACCTGATGACGGGGACTTGTGTTGCCTCCGAAACGTCGTGATTTTTTATTATTTTATTATTTTATTTCTATTATTACTTTTATTAATTTTCTTTTTCTTTTTTACCTACGTGACTTTACCGAAAAAACCTAAGAGTATGTATATGTGGAGTTTGCGCGTCTCTCTCTCCGTGGTCGTGTGGATTTTTCTCCGGGTCCTCCAGGTTTTCCCTCCACATTTAAAATCAACATGCGTTTAGGGATTTTTGTGTGACGTGCCTGCCTTCATAGGTGCTCGCTAACAGCACTTGCCCCAACGGCTTGTTAAGGCTACACGGGGTGGTCTTTGCCTTTGTGCGTGACGCCAAACGGTGACGCTACACAACCCGACGTGTTTATTGCTTCAGATGAAGCCCAGATTGGTCGGTACCACCGTGACAAAAAACTAAAAACCGTGAGCCACCAGCCAGCCAGCTACCACTGCTCGCTTCTCTGCCAATAATCCGATTGCCCGCCCACTCGTTCGTGAGGTGCCCCCTCCCCCCCACCAGAACGGACCCCCCCCCCCCACTCCATCGAGTGAGTATTTCCATGCCTTTCCGCTTAAGAGTAGTCACGTTGCGTGCACAATTAATACTGCGTAGATTTGTTTTGGCCCAAATAATCGCCTGCTCTGGTGAGCATCGAGGCATTGCTAATTTCCTGCTTACAGCCCTGAGCCAATGTAGGACATTCCACATTCCTGCGGCGTGGACGAGTCTATCCGCGGGACATCTCGCCAAGGAGCATAAACCATCATCACGCGAACTCCGATCATCCTCGCAGCGGCTGTTGGCTGGCCATCGAACGAAGTCGGTAGTCACCGCATCGCGCGGCGCTTTCAGATGTGCTTCTTTTGGCCGTCTGGAACGTTCCTTCCTTAGGAAGTCACTGGAGCTATGCAGTTTGATTACTCGCAAAATGTTTCTATTTGGTGTTTGAACATCTTAACACCTCCTGTTTTCGATTTAAAGCTTTTGTGACTGCAGGGATTCATCTTCTTGGTTCTTTCGGTAAAGTCACGTAGAAGGGAAATAATAAAATAATATTAATATAAAACATTAAAAATGCTCACGACGATTCGACTGCAACACAAGCAATCATCATCAGGTGTGAAATCACATTTTTTTTTTCAAAATTTCTTGCTGTGGATTTCACACCTGATGATGATTGCTTGTGTTGCAGTCGAATCGTCGTGATAATTTTTATTGTTTTATATTATTTTATTATTTCCCTTCTACGTGACTTTACCGAAAGAACCAAAAATATTTGATTGAGTTGTTGTTTGTTCGTCGCGCATCCATAACAACCCATCCAGGGAGTGATCGAGTCGAGAGTTGAACTGCCACGTTGCTCCACACATTGCCACGCAGACGCGTGGACTCGATGAGAAATGCACTGCCGTGGAATGAATGCCACGCGTGAGCTCAGAGAAACCCCGACGGTCTGGGAATTCCCTAACCCGTCACAACAAAAGACAAAGATCCCCCGTATAGCCTCAACAGACTGCAGGGGCAAGTGCTGTTAGCGAGCACCAAAGAAGGCCGGCATGGCACACGAGGGGGTGGGTGGTCAGCACCACGCCCGACCGCCTTTGTCTCCCCAGCGGCGATGTTTGTACACACCGCACCAGGTACTCGTTTGAGGCCGAGTCGACCTAGGGGAGGCCCAGGAACGGTTTCAGATAATCGTCACTGGTGTTAGTGGCCGTGAGCGGGAATCGAACTCGCGGTGCCGGGTTCGTAGCGCAGCGCAGCGCTAACCACTCCACCACAGCTACCCACATACACACACACTCCCCCCTACGCAATTTAACTTAAAATATGTTGTTATATGATGATGCACTCACGGGTTTTTTTGTTAGTTCAGCTTGAGGGCTCTCAGCATCAGAACTTACGGGGGTGGCCGTGTGACTTTCTCTGGCGAAACAGACCGTGCGTATCTTCTTGGTTCTTTCGGTAAAGTTACGTAGAAGGAAAATAATAAAATTATTAAAATACAGAACTGTTCTCCACCTGAAGACGGCTGCTTGCGTTGTGGCCGAAACGTCGTGAGAATGATTTTATTATGTTTTCTTTTTATTATTTTATTATTTTCCTTCTACGTGACTTTACCGAAAGAACCAAGAGGATGAATGAATCCCTGCAGTCACGAAAGCTTTAAATCGAGACCGTGCGTAATTCCACCGGCATGGTTCGAGTGAAGGTGCAGTCGTTGGCAGAGGAGATGAGAGCAAGGGGGGTGTGGGCTTGTGGAGCCGGACTCTATTTTACGATCGCGATTTGCTGAGCGACAGGTTCCGAAAATGTCAAGCGGCCAGAAAACAAACTGCACTGGTTGACGTGTTATATTGCCCACGAGTTAGGGGCCGTCCATAAATGACGTCACGCACCTAGGGGTGGGGGGGGGTCAGACATTTGTGACGATGTGTGACAAGGGGGGAGGGGGGGGGGGTGAGAAATGTGACGTCACATCAAAACGCGCAACTTTAAATAAATATAGATAACACGTTCTACTTAATTAAATAGACTTTTTAATAAATGTTTTCTCCTACAACATCAGAGTGCAGCGCCACATTAAATACGCACTACAATGATAATAGTTAGAAGCGATTTGAAGCATATTTTATTTTTTTCGGGGGGGGGGGGGCAGAGCTTTGTGACGTCATATTTGAGAGGGGGTCTGACTTTTTGTGACGCCGTGTGACGAAGGGGGGTGGGTCAAAAATCGTCCAAAATCGCGTGACGTCATTTATGGACAGCCCCTTATCTCAAATGCGGCGAGGCTGTATATTTGGAGACCACGTGTTGTCTCTCTCTCCTCTCGCTCTTCCCGTGGTGTTCGTGTGGATCATTCTCTACCGAATTCCTCCAGCCTTGCGCCTCCCTCCACATTTAGAATGGACACGCATTCAGATGATTTGCTTTGCTACGATACATTCCCACGCGTGACGATGACTCCGGTGATGTGGATGATGACATAAGCCACTTCGCCTCTGAAAAATAGCTGATAGCCCAGTGGGCTTTACCTGGTAAATAAAATGTAAAAAATATCAAGTAAGTAAACACGAGTTTTAACGTGCATTGAATTGAGCGTGGCTATTCTACGAACTTGGGAAATGAGACGATGGGAGGGGATTCTGAAGTTCCAGACTTCACGAAGCGGGGAGTGAAGTCGTCTGATGTGCAGCGTCGTTCAGAGCGAGCCCAAGGAGCCGTCAGCACGGGCGCTGAGTATCAGCAGCATCAGCAGCAGCATCATCATCATCAGCAGCAGCAGCAGCATCATCAGTAGCAGCATCATCAGCAGCAGCATCATCAGCATCAGCAGCAACAGAACTTGCGCTCACCAGGGCCCCCCAACAGAACTTGCGCTCACCAGAGCCCCCCAACAGAACGTGAACTCACCAGGGCCCCCCAACAGAACGTGAACTAACCAGGGCCCCCCAACAGAGAGGGGGTGGGGTGGTTGCAAGAGGAGCCATTTGCCCCGAGACTCGCACAGAAGAGGGCCCCTCGACAGACGTGGATTTATTTTTCGTCTCAAATATTTTGTCGTGGATCGTGAATATTAATCGGGAGGCTTCACGTGGCATCCATCCCGACCCCGGGCCTCCTGCAGCCCGCCCGAAGGAAAGTCTCCTCGCGGTGGGGGGGGGGGTGCTGGGTGGGATGGAGGGTGGGAGGCGGTGGTGGGGGGTGGTAGGGGGTGGGGGGGGATGGAGGGTGGGGGCGGATCTGGCGCTCACCCACCCACAACGACGCGTGGCGCCGTTGGTGATCCCTGCTCATCACCCGTGGCAGGAAACCTTGGTGGTGGTGGGTGGTGGTGGTGGGTGGTGGTGGGTGGTGGTGGTGGGTGGTGGTGGTAGTGGGTGGTGGTGGTGGTGGTGGGTGGTGGTGGTGGGTGGTGGTGGTGGTGGTGGTGGGTGGTGGTGGGTGGTGGTGGTGGGTGGTGGGTAGTGGTGGGTGGTGGTGGTGGTGGGTGGTGGTGGTGGGTGGTGGTGGTGGGTGGTGGTGGTGGGTGGTGGTGGTGGTGGTGGGTGGTGGTGGTGGTGGGTGGTGGTGGTGGGTGGTGGTGGTGGTGGGTGGTGGTGGTGGGTGGTGGTGGTGGTGGTTGGTGGTGGTGGGTGGTGTTGGTGGTGGATGGTGGGTGGTGGTGGGTGGTGGTGGTGGTGGTGGTGGGTGGTGGTGGTGGGTGGTGGTGGTGGGTGGTGGTGGGTGGTGGTGGGTGGTGGGTGGTGGTGGTGGTGGTGGGTGGTGGTGGGTGGTGGTGGTGGTGGGTGGTGGTGGGTGGTGGTGGTGGTGGTGGGTGGTGGTGGTGGGTGGTGGTGGGTGGTGGGTGGTGGGTGGTGGTGGTGGTGGGTGGTGGATGGTGGTGGGTGGTGGTGGTGGTGGTGGGTGGTGGTGGTGGGTGGTGGTGGTAGTGGTGGTGGGTGGTGGTGGTGGTGGGTGGTGGTGGTGGGTGGTGGATGGTGGTGGGTGGTGGTGGTGGTGGTGGTGGGTGGTGGTGGTGGGTGGTGGTGGTGGTGGTGGTGGGTGGTGGTGGGTGGGGTGGGGGACTCCGCAGAGCGGCTGCTGGCGAGGGCAACGAGATGCGAGGCAGCACACTTCTGTACAACAACATCATCAGCATTATCATCATCCTCGGCAGCATCATCAGCAGCAACAGAATAATCATCAGCGGCATCATCAGCAGTATCATCAGCAGCAGCAACATCATCAGTAGCAGCATTATCATCATCAGTAGCAGCATCATCAGCAGCAGCAACAGAATAATCATCAGCGGCATCATCAGCAGCACCGCTCTCACTGCGCGCCGTCTCTACATGGATGTGTTTTCTACTTTTGGGAGCCGCGCTGCCGAGATGTAAACGACCTCGCCTGGTATACGGGAGGTCGTGGGTTCGATCTCGACCCTGACGCCTTTTTTGTTCAATATTTGTAGTTCCATATTTCTCTCTCTTCCTCCCCGTGGTCGCGTGTATTTTTCTCCGGGTCCTCCAGTTTTACAAGGCGCTTGCTTAAATGCCCGTTCATCTCAAAGCGCCTTACATCGAATCTCATCTCAATCATTCAAAGGGGGGACCCCCAGTAGCAGCTGTCCCTGCGTGGTGTTAGCTTCAAAATCTCGTGGGAGCTGTGGGCCCAATGCCTCTCATCCGCTGTTATACAGGAACACTCACGTATGCACTTTTGTGTAACAACGTTTCAAATAAACATCATCATAGCACACATCTCTTTCATTAATGGGAAACTAAAGACAAGCCACGTGTGTGCGAGTGTATGGTTTACTATTTACTTTTGTTCAGCCCACTGAGCTATATAGCTCTTTTTTCCAGAAGCGACCTGTGGCCACAAATGATGGCTCAACGAAGTGGCTTTTCATCATCACGTGGAGAATGTATAGCGGTAGCAGCCAAATACTCTCAGCGCAGAGAGAGAGAGACACGCAAACTCCAAACATACAGCTGCAGGCGTCAGGGGTCTGGATCGAATCCACGAACCTTCCGTTAACCAGGCGAGGTAGTTAACATTTCGCCGCCGTGGTGTCATTGCTGCCCGATGTACGGACCATGCCGCAAAACCCCACGGTTTGTTGGTTCACGCTCCTTCAACGGAGGAGAATCATATTCGTAGGTTTTTTCGGTAAAGTCACGTAGGTAAAAATTAAAATTAATAAAAGTAAAATAAAAATCACGACGTTTCGGAGGCAACACAAGCTTCCGTCTTCAGGTGGAACTGCAGCAGCAGCAGCAAGCAGCAGCAGCATCAAGCAGCAGCGGCGTTGACGTTGTTGAAACGTTGAGCGCTCTGGGCATCATCGCTACTGCCATTGATGTCCAGACCAGAGGTCGCAATCAGGTTTTAATTCCTTACCTGTACCCATACCCGGCCGCACCAGGGTCGCAAACGGGTACCCGTACCCTACCCGATACCCAGCCGGGTACGGGTAGCCGGGTATCGGGTAGGGTACGGGTATCGGGTACCCGGTTGCGACCTCTGGTCCAGAGTAGGCAGGAAGAGAGTCGGGATTCACAGCGCCACGGCGCGCTTGAAGGCTGGGGCTGCCGATTTGAAGGCACCACGCAAGATACGTGTTGGTGATGGTGGGGGGGGGGGTGAGGAATGTAAGATCCCGCGGGGGGCGGGGGTCTGAGACTGACGCAATGGAGCGTGGCCGCGTAACGTAACTTCGGGTGGGGGTCACATTTCCTTAAGCGCGCACGCCGTGAGCGAATCAACCGAAATAGGATGTATTTATAGATGTGCGCGTGTATATATACACGATGTGTTTGATGTAGGATAGCTCTCAATATATGGTCTGGTTATAATTAGAGGTGTCAGATTATTTTTTTGGACGGAAAGTTTTTCTCGTGCCTGCCTGTAGACCGGGGGTGGGGGGGGGTAGCGGGGAAAACCCTCAAAACTCAAATTGCCTTAAATGTTTGTTTTGCTGTAGCTGACATTTGAAATATATATAAATAATAAACAAACATTCTTAGACTTCAGGAAGTTACAACCCGGTTACAGTATCGGGTTATGAAACTTACAAGAGGTTTTGATATAGAGCTGGGATTATGTATACGAAGTTGATTAATCGACTAAGAATGTATCAAACCCCCACCATGCCCTGCCTTACGAGGCTTTTGCTTAAACAATGTGCCATGAATAAGGGCATCTGCCCGAAACGTCGCCTCTTAAGAAAAAACATTTTAAGCATAAAAGTGTAATTGACAAATATGTCGAGGTTTGTACATTTATATTATTATTATTACTTATAGCATACAGATCATCTTTCTGCTGTGAAGCAGGCCCATTGCCCGAAACGTCACCCGTTAGATATGCGTCCCTCTTCCGGGCAGTCGCGCGAGTAATTTGTGCACGTGACGTCCGTTGCCCAGCGCCGGCGGACACGACGTCTTTATTTTAAAAGTGTTCCGTCAGAACAAAAGGCCGCTTCTAAATTCGCACTCGGTCATTCTAAAACGGTCTTCGCGAGTTTAGCGAGCAACAACCAACAACAACAACAACCACCACCGCCGTTGCTGCTGCCGTTCGCCAATAAGTGGCGGTGGACGGCACCACGGCGCCTGTGCCAGGCTAGGTGCACGTTGATGCCACGTGAAGTGTCGAAGGCTCGCTGCTGGCGGGAGGTCACGGGACAGACCCAGCAGGTGCCGTGGGTCGACCGACTTAAACGACTAAGTCGATGCACCACCAGGACCAGTTCAGATTATCGTCACCGGTGTTGGCCGTGAGCGGGAATCGAACTCGGGCCGCCGGGTTTGTAGCGCAGCGTAGCGCTAACCGCTACACCACCGCTCCCCCACACGCAGTGGGACATACACGCGCCGGTGAAATGCATTATATCCGCTGTGCAATTAAGAATGTGGGATAGTGGCCCAGTGGTTAGTGCCACTGCGCTATATGGATGGAGTTCGCTTCCCGGCCATGGCTAACATTAGCGGCGAGTGTTGCTAATGAGAATAATGGCAAACAAAAGTGACAACATTTCATTAGCGGCTGACAACTTTCACGCTCTCACGACGTCGACTCAGCTGCACACCCTGTCGCGTTTGGCTGCTGTGCGGAGCGGTGGGCCAGCGGTTCGCTCGCCGCACGATGAGTCCCGACGATTGTAGCGAGCGGGGGAGAGACGGAGCGAGTTCGCGTCGCTTGCACAAAAGAGAGTTGATCCCCTGATCGGGATTTTACAACTCGCTTGAATGTCGTTCAAGATCTCTCAGCAAGTAGTGCCACCCAGTCAGGTTATGTTTTTCTCTCTACAGCGATGAACAACAATGATTGTTCACTATTGTTTATTTTACCAGGCGAGGCCCACTGAACTGTACAGCTATTTTTCAAAAGCGACCTGGCCACAAATGATAGCTCAACGAAGTGGCTTATCGCGTGGAACTTTATAGCAGCCGAATACTCTAAGCGCATGCTTCTAAATGTGGAGGGAAAAGTGGTGGTCCCGGAAAGAGACACGGGGAGAGAGAGACACGCAAACTCCAAATACACAGCAGGTATCAGGGTCGGGATCGAACCTACGACCTCCTGCATACCAGGCGAGGTAGTTAACATCTCCCAGCCACCACGAGATGACATTTGAGAGACGGTGGCGATGCCCCCTGATCTACGACGTCATGGAAGCTGAGATATTTTATTCCAGGTTGAATAAACAGGGGGGGGGGGTGATGGGATTACAGAGTGCACTGGAGAAACGTGAATGAATTACCCCGGCAGAATGGGGTGGAGCAGTGGTGCGTTAATTAGCACACCGCACCGTGAACCCTGCAGCCTGACGTCCCGTAGGGGATGAAGGCGAGAGAAAGTAATTACCGTGAACCTTGCGACCTCAGTTTGATTCCCGGCCACGGCTAATATCAGTGGCGAGCGATATCTGAAATGACCCGAGCACCCACCCTCCACCCTCCCGCCACGTTCACCAACCCGCATTGACCAGCGTGGTGAAGTATAGTCAAACAACCCCGATGATTGACGC
The DNA here is from genome assembly GCF_964198595.1 of Lampetra fluviatilis. Classification (NCBI taxonomy): domain Eukaryota; kingdom Metazoa; phylum Chordata; class Hyperoartia; order Petromyzontiformes; family Petromyzontidae; genus Lampetra; species Lampetra fluviatilis. Next base: position 3,056,455 of record NC_136328.1, on the reverse strand, counting down.
GGCATGGGGCAGCCTTCATTCAACAGGGGATTGACAAAGCGCTGAATTGTTTTTGTTTCATCGTCAGCAGTGGTTGTATTATGGATATCCTCGGCTCCGTCATACGAACGTGGAATTTCCACCACTAGCGGTATGGCTGAAACGGGGAAATGAGCACAGCCACAAAGCTCATTTGAGCAGGAAATTACCGACTTTCTAACGACATATATATTAATATTTATAATATGCATTGGTGTAAACTTAATAGTGAAGAAAAATGAACGTGAAATGTAACGCTGCGGTATTAAAAGAGTCCTCGTGGAATAAGATAGCCGGGAAGAGGCGTCGGGGAACAGTTATGCTTGGAAGGGTGACAGTTTTCCCGAAAGGACATTTGATTCCGTTCCGCAATGCGCACAGTGCCGGTTTATCATCGTAGCAAAAGTAGCTACATATGTAGTAGCTACTACTACATAATATGTAGTAGTACATATGTAGTAATATGTAGTAGCTACTACATATGTAGTAGCTACGTGCCCCGCACTTTCAAGGGCTCCGCGCTAAATGCTTTCAAGCTATCAACTCCGATTCAGTGATTCTGCACTTGCTCTATTACTATAGTACTATACCGCCTTCAACTTTTACGAACGACTGGGTGTTTAAGCTTAGAGATTTGTCGCATTATCTGGCTGCATAGCAAATAAAACTTTACTATGCAAGTTAAAAAAAATTGTCTTTTCATATTTACGTGTTTAAAAAAAAAAAACATTTAGGGCCCCTTTATAAACAACATCATGCTCCAGGCCCCCGCACTAGCTTCACCAGCCTGATGGCCGCTGCAGGTGGAACTCACCTCGCCGCAAAACCCCGGGGCGACGTCAGTTCGATGCCCGCTCGCGACCAAACAACAGCGAGGGCTCCAAATGTCTGTGCCGGTGCAGGGCCTCGCTTGGGTCGAATCAGTCTCAATCGAGTCACCCGGCGCGGTGAGTAAGCAACGGCAGTTTGGGGGAGACAAAGGCGGGCCGGGGGTGACGTTGACCACCATCGTGCGCCGTGCCGGGCTTCGTAGGTGCTGCTCGCTAACAGCACTTGCCCCAACAGTCCGTCGAAGGCTATACGGAGAGGGGGGGGGTGTCCCTTTGCCTCTGTTCCTGTGAGCGTGCATTTGGTTAGGTTCTAGTGGAAGCAGTGAATTAAATGTTGAACGATGAAGCGTGACTGTGTACGCGTGGCTGTGTGCACGTGTTGTGCTCACGTGTTGTACAACACACATACACGTGTTGTACACACACACACGTGTTGTACAACACACACACGTGTTTTGTACAACACACACACGTGTTGTACAACACACACACACACGTGTTGTACACACACACGTGTTGTACAACACACACAAACACGTGTGTGGCTACAAGTGGTTGTGCGTGCTGGTCAGTGAGTGCAGACAGAAGGAGGAGGCAGGAGAAGGTTGGGGGCTCGAGGGGGTTGTGAAGGAGGAGGTGGGGTGATGAGAAGGGGAGGAGGAGACGGATGGAAATACATACCTCACCCCGTCTCCTTCCCACAGCCCACACCACCACCAACCACCCACCCTCCTCATCGCTTCCATCCCCCTCCCACAACGACAAAGATCCCCCGTATAGCCTGCAACATACTTGTGGGGCAAGTGCCGTTGTGCGAGCTGGGCCACCTACGAAAGGCCGGAACGGCAAGTGGGTGGATGCTGGCGTGAACCAGCAACCACGCCTCCCTCCACACTCTCACACACACACACACTGACACACACACACGTCCCAACACACCGACACACGCACATGCGCGCGCGTGCACGCTGACGCCGTCACGCGCGCAGCTGCTCGGACGAATCGCCACTTATAGCCCGCTTTTCGTAGCCCCCCCCCCCAAGGGGTCGGGCGTAAGTCGCGGACTCAAGACGCGCGGGATCTCCACTAATCTGCGAACCGACAAATTAGTCCGCGCCTGGAACCAGGGAGCTACTCTATTCGGAGCGCGACAAAGACCTTCGTCCAACAGCCAGGGGTTAAGTCACCTTCCAGGGGCCGTGGCCAACCCACCCAAGATCTGTTTGTTCGGAGTTCGCCACTCGAAGACACACGCGAGGAACACACGCGCGCGCACGCACGCGCGCACGCACACGCACGCACGCACGCGCACGCACACGCACGCGCGACCACGTCCATGAGCCGTCCGTCACACGATGAAGTCCACTAAAGGTGAGTCCGCGCGCGCGCGCGCGTGCGTCTTGCTGTTCGAGGAATCGCTTAATAAATTTTAGTTTTTTAATTCTCGGCCCAGAAAAAAAAATGTTTATCGCAGACGAAGAGCGACTGTACCTGCACGTACTAGCAGGTGTTGGTGGGTGGCGTGGCGCGCATCACTCGTGCCGCGTTGGCTCCACTCGCACCCGCGGTGGCTGTAGGCTATCGAGAGACGAGAGAGCGAGTTCCCTTGCCCATGGGGGAGATACTTTCTGGGGGTCCCTCGTCTTGTTTGGGGGGCGGGGGGGCTCTCTCACGGCGTCACTTGCTGCTTGGGGGAGTGTTTCGCAGGCGATGTCGGGTGGTGGCGGGTTTAACGACACATTACGCGATCTAACCCCCCAAAAAACCATGTGTTATGAGCATTATTATCGGTGCAATTGCCCCGTGCTTTGATGATCATCTGTCCTGAGCTTTGTCGACGAATCGCAATCGCTTGACGTGTGCACGTGCGCGTGTCAAGTCTAAACAGCGGTCAGCCAATGTGTCCGTGACGAACTCTCCCCCATCATCATCACCATCATTATTATTATCATTATTTAGACATTTCGAATGTCCACGTTTTCGCAACCTGGTTTTGGGATACTGTGTCCTGTGCTTCGTGACGCCGCATGCTCGTTCGCATGGGTTGTCCGCCTTCTCCGCTGGAAGTCCTCCTTCTAAACTTTCTCCATCTCGGTCACTTTTTGTTTGTCGCGTCTCTGTTCGGAGACGTGGTGGCATCGCGTCCCACACGCGCAAGACGAGCAAAGCGGTCGGCATGTAGCTACTGCTGTCACATTTCCACGCGATGACGATACGCCACTTTCGTTCAGCTATCGTTCATGACACCCAAGTCGCTTCTGAAAAAATAGCTCCATAGCTCAGTGGGACTTACCCTGCTCAAATAAAAAATATGTCTTTGGTGACGGATATTCACACTCACCGTGGTCACCTTGAATAGAGGACTTTCACCGTGTTTGTGCATTGATGTGCCCACGTGTACCGGTGCCGATATGAATTCTGGCAAAATCGACTGATGAAACTGACTGTTGCAATCACCAGCGAAACTTCGTACCCAAATTGTAAATGTCGTAGTGGGTTTACTCTCCAACACACCGGTTAGTGCTGAAGTAGTCACAAATTGACCACGTTCTTCTTCTTGGTTCTTTCGTTAAAGCCCTTCTACGTGACTTTACCGAAAGAACCAAGAAGATGAATCCCTGCAGTCACGAAAGCTTTAAATCGAAATTTGACCACGTTGTGTTTACGTGACAAACCTCAACTAAAATGGCCCTTTCTCGGTTGTGGCGGGTTTAGCGACACAGTTCTATTCACGCGATCTGACCCATGGAACTTTGATCATGGGTCGTGTGACGTTTGTAAACAGTGTGCAGGTGACACGTCCTCTTCACACTTTCTCACGTCGCATCTCAGTGAGCGACGGTAAGGAACTCTTAAACTACAATTGGCCTTAAGGTAATCGATATATCCTCGTAACGAGTGACAAAAGCAAGTCGTGTCGAATTTCGATTTAAAGCTTTCGTGACTGCAGGGATTCATCTTCTTGGTTCTTTCGGTAAAGTCACGTAGAATGGAAATAATAAAATAATAAAAAGAATACATTTTATTATTAATAAAATAATAAAAATAAAAACATTTCTTATTTTATTATTTCCATTCTACGTGACTTTACCGAAAGAACCAAGAAGATCGTGTCGAATTGCTTGCTCAATTCCGTTTTGGGGTTCAACATTTGTTCGGAGTAATTGTGTTGTTGTTGTGAGTACTCTCTTCTGTACTCGCTGCACGGCAAGCTGAATCAGACATTCAGTAAACATTCAGGTAATTTCGTTAGCCTGCGATAATGAGTTACTGCAGTCACGCCGATTGCCATTCAATGCCAATTCCCGATGATAAACTCTTTGACAGACCTGGGTCCACTTGCAGTCCGAGCTTCTTAAAGAGAGGCTTAAACCAGACGTTTGAATCGCACGTTTGCTCGTTTTCACTCTCCTCCCGTCAGTGATTCGATGATAATTTGACATCGCTTTCCTTCAGGTAACACGGTGCAATTACTAATTAAGAGGTTCATGCTAAGAAATAGAAGCGATGTGGGGCGGGCGGGGGTGGGGAGAAGTTAGTAATGCTTGTGGGACAGGATTAAACTAAAAGATAAGCTCATCAATTTTATCGGCAGTTAAACCATATGCCCGCCATCATTTGCCATTGGCATTATATATATATGCACGTAATTAAGTATTGTTATATATTATAATTGATGACCTAATACATATCCTTCGTGTGCATGTGCATAGTGAAAGGCGTACCGATAAAGGTTAATAAAAATGCACACGAATATATTGTACTCATGGGAAACCGTGCATATGCAATGTATATTCTCAATCAAAAAAATTAACCCTTTACAGACAGTAGTACCACAAAGAGGTAGAGTTTGTGGATCACTCTTTGCGCGTTCATCGCATAACGTGTGTTCGCGGCTGGGGTATGAATACAGAATGACACGCGTACGCATGTATTACCAAATAACCTGAGCTCAATTCGCACACGTGTTGGCCACGAGATATAGCGGCTTAGTTAAGAGTGGTGCAAGGGTTATTGCCGGCCCGTACCGATCGACCGTGATGGAATCATGTTATGTGCACGAAACGCTTGCGTGATGAGTTCCATACTTTTACATCGCATTACGAACTCAAATGCGTTTCTTCATTTCGCTGTTTATCACTTAACCTCCCTCCTAATCATCAGCCGTTGCCCATCCACTGCTGGATGAACGCCTTCCCCAATGCTTCGATAGCTGAAACAACAACAACAACTATGAAAAATAATAATAATTCACGGCTCCAGACTAAATACGTTGACAGTAGAGTAGAGACGCGGTAAATTCTGTATTTAAAGTCCTGCGCATATCTAACACGGTTCGGAATTCAAGGATATCTCAGCATGCTGTCAGGTGGAATATTGTGCACTATCCTACAAAGATCAAAGATCCCTCCCGTGTAGCCTTCACAGACTGTTGGGGCAAGTGCCGTTAGCGAGGAGCACCTATGAAGGCCGGCACGGTACACGAGGGGGTGGGTGGCCAGCACCACGCCCGACCGCCTTTGTCTCCCTAGCGACGATGTTTACTAGACACCGCACCAGATACTCATTTGAGGCTGAGTCGACCCAGCGGAGGCTCCAGGTCCGGATCAGATTATCGTCACTGATTTTGGCCGTGAGCGGGAATCGAACTCGGGTGGGCAAGTTCGTCGCGCAGCGCGCTAACCGCTACACCACCGCTCCCCACAACACACACGTACACACACACGTACACACACACGTACACACACACGTACACACACACGTACACACACACGTACACACACACGTACACAGAGACCCCCCGTGTAGCCTTAACAGACTGTAGGGGCAAGTGCTGTTAGCGAGCACCTATGAAGGCCAGTGGCGATGTTTACAGATCGCACCAGGTACTCATTTAAAGCTGAGTTTACCTAGGGGAGGCCCAGAACCGGTTCAGATTATCGTCACTGATTTTGTCCGTGAGCGGGATACGAACTCGGGTGACCAGGTTCGCAGCGCAGCGTAGCGCTAACCGCTACACCACCGCTCCCCACGTACGTGTACGTGGGGAGCGTACACACACACGTACACACACACGCACACACACGTACACACACACGCACACACACGTACACACACACGTACACACACACGCACACACACACGTACACACACACGCACACACACACGTACACACACACGTACACGCACGTACACACACGCACACACGTACACGCACACACGTACACACACACGTACACGCACGTACACACACGTACACAAAGATAAAGATCCCCAGTGTAGCCTTAACAGACTGTAGGGGCAAGTGCTGTTAGCGAGCACCTATGAAGGCCGGCACGGCACACGAGGGGGTGGGTGGCCAGCACCACGCTCGACCGCCTTTGTCTCCCCAGTGGCGATGTTTTTACACCGCACCAGGTACTCATTTCAGGCTGAGTTGACCTAGGGGAGGCCCAGGACCGGTTCAGATAATCGTCACTGGTGTTGGCGGTGAGCGGGATTCGAACCCGGTTCATAGCGCAGCGCTACACTACCGCTCCCCCCATTTTAAACAAGGTAAGTTTACCACTTAGTAGTAGTAAGCTTTCGCGACCAATATTATCCATAATAAAGGTTGTTGTTTTTTTGTTTGTGTTAGATCGCTTAAATATGAATGTGTCGTTAAACCCGCCACCATCGGACACGGCCAACTAGTTGAGGTTTGTCACGGAAACAAAACGTGACCAATTCGTGACTACTCTAGCACTAACACGTGTGCGTTGGAGAGTAAACCCACTACGACATTTACAATTTGGGTACGACGTTTTGCCCGTGATTACAACAACAGCCCAGCTTCCGTCCGGGGCTGATGAGCCAGAATTATGGAGACGTCTCCCTGTTCCAGGACTTTTAACAAGGTCACAGCACCGCCGTGCTGGGTGAAAGAAAATGCATTGAGAGCAATTCCACCAAAAGTTTTTGGGTATTTTCCCTCCAACCCTCCCTCCAGCTTCACACATTCAAGCGCTCTCCACGCCACTGCACCTTCACATTTCTACGGGAGCATGAAGCTAAACTTGCGTAGTCACTTAGCGCCTGCGTGCAACTTGCTATGCAGATGGGGCGAACACAATTATGCAACATTCAAACCTACGATGTGGATGAATATTATCATTTTTCTTGGTTCTTTCGGTAAAGTCACGTAGAAGGGAAGTAATAAATTATTATATTATTTTAATATATTATATTATTTTATTATGTTTTATTTTTATTATTTATTACTTTCCTTCTACGGGACTTTACCGAAAGAACCACGAAGATGAATCCCTGCAGTCACGAAAGCTTTAAATCGAAATATTATCACTATTATGATCGTTTTTGAGAATACCGCAGAGCACGTGTACGTTCTACGCTTTCTTAAAAAGGCGGAAGAAGACTTCAGATACGGGCCGATGCATATTCGTCTCGAGCAGTGAGGTTCTTAACCCGTTGTGCACGCCACTGTCTGGGGTTGCGAGATGCCCTTCCTGGGCGGGTGGGGTGCGAGACATGATCCAGATGTTTTATTTCGAAGGTAAATCATCGAAACAGACACACGCACATTAGGCACGGGGCACGTACGTTACAACTTACTCTGTTTCATCAAACCCCCACGTGCGACTTTTGGCGTCATCTGGTCCAGCACCATGTGAGACTAGGCTCTAAGGAAAGCTGTCTCGGGTGTGGACCAATCAATTTCAAGGACAGTGCATACATTATCAGATTTCGATTTAAAGCTTTCGTGACTGCAGGGATTCATCTTCTTGGTTCTTTCGGTAAAGTCACGTAGAAGGGAAGTAATAAAATACAAAAAAGAAAACATAATAAAATAATTATCACGACGTTTCGGCCACAACGCAAGCAGCCGTCCTCAGGTGAATAAACAGGTCTGTCGAGAAGACAGCTGTCTTCTCGACAGACCTGTTTCGTGAGAATTATTTTATTATGTTTTATTTTAATTATTTTATTACTTCCCTTCTACGTGACTTTACCGAAAGAACCAAGAAGATACATTATCAAAGTTGTGTTTTTTGTTTGTATTCCGACTGAAGGTATTGTGGTCAATGCAAACATGACTCCTTGTAAAAAAAAGGTGTCAGTTTTGTTGCCAGATAAAAGGGTAAAAACCCAATTATCAACCCTACGTGTCTATTAACATCGTACTTTTCTTTACGATTGAGAACCAGCGGGGTGCAAGTCAAGAACCCACTGCTATCTTCTTGGTTCTTTCGGTAAAGTCACGTAGAATGGAAATAATAAAATAATAAAAATAAAACATAATAAAATAATTCTCACGACGTTTCGGCCACAACGCAAGCAGCCGTCCTCAGGTGAAGCACAGGTCTGTCGGGAAGACAGCGTCTGAATGAAGCTTTAAATCGAAACCCACTGCTATACATGAGCGGCGACGCACATTCGATCCTTCCTGAGAACGTTGTGGACAGGTGATCGTGTTCGTTTGCTTTGTACCAAGAGGAATACTCAAATTTTTGTTATGCAGTCTATTCTTAGTCTTAAGCCTCACCTTACCATATTAATAACAAGTAAACCCGTAAAAACAAAGTTTTTCACTATAAATCTTTTATATGCGTGGCGGCTAGAGTCTTCTCGTCCTCTGGCTTGAGATGGCTGCCACCTATAGGTCAGATGATTGTCTGCCAGTATTAAGCAATTGGTAATTAAATATTTAATTTGTTTTCCCTAAACAGTGTAACATTTTGGGTATTTTTTTTCACGAACATTAATTGTCTCGCACAACGAGTCTGTGTGGAAAATGTCAGCTCGATTGGATCACGGGAAGTGGGTTAAAAAACGACCGAAAGATTTGCACGGTCGTAAGCAAGCAAGCAAGCACGCAAGCAAGCAAGCACGCAAGCAAGCAAGCGAACTTAATATAAAGGATTTAAAAAGTGTGCCGTACTTGGCCCTTCCCCTCTTCAACCATTATATATATACGGAGTGGTAGCTCTTGTAATCTCTCATTTACTTGATACAGCTGTCGTGGCTGTGACGGTTCCACCTGAAGACGGAAGCTTGTGTTGCCTCCGAAACGTCGTGATTTTTATTTTATTTTACTTTTATTAATTTTAATTTTTTTACCTACGTGACTTTACCGAAAAAACCTAAGAATATGAATATAGAAAGAATACTCAAGCAGTGGGGAAAGATCATCGTGTTCATGCACTCTCGGCCGTGGAGATCACATTATGAAAAAGCCCTTCGCCGAGGTTTTGAACCTGCCACACACTCTCCAAACACATTAGGAGGCTGACTCACCACCCCCCCCCCCCCTATTGTTCGGTGTGGTTTATACTGTGCTATTATATATTTGTTTTAATTTCTTAAACCACAGCGCGAATGTGGCTCAGCGCAACCCAAAAACTGTGGACCATACAGTAAACCCTGGAACGGAGGGGGAGAAGGAACAGCGACACGACGTGAACTCTCTCTCTCTCTCTCATCATGGGACCTCCTTTGCCAGTACCAAAATATACTAATAGGGGTTTTCCCCTTTTTTTCTGGCAACAAAACTGACACCTTTTGCAAGGAATCATGCTTACATTAACCACAATACTTGCAGTCAAATGCAAACAAAAAACAATACTCTGATCATTTATGCATTGTCTTTGAAACTGATTGGTCCACACCAGAGACAGCTTTCTTTAGAGCCTAGTCTCATATGGTGTTCGACCAGATGACGCCATATGAGACTTCACGTTGAGTCGAGCATGGAGCGGGTCACAATCACATTTCTGTTTGGGCAGCATCGAACAAGTGGTAGGAAATTCCACATTCTTATGGCAGGGAACAGGCTTATTAGTCCCACCGCGGTTCACTTCTGATACGACACAACGGGCTGAAGTCAACCATGAGCGGTGAATCTGAACTCGTTTCCACGCTGGGGGCCTCCGCCAAAAAAACAAAACAACCCCCACAAGGCACCGCCGGTTAATAATTGGGACAACTGGGACCGGATAGGATGATGGATTAAAAAAAAACATTTTGGAGCAGATCGCAAAAAGATGTGTAGGCGCGTGACATTTTAATCGGCTTCTTCATTTCGAAACGGCATCTCTTATTCCTCTACCAATGTCAGTCACGTGGGGGGGGGGAAGTTGAGTGTAAACCTAGACCTGTGTCTGGCCAGGCTAAAGTTACTCCTTTGCTTTGCAGTCCTTTAATTATATCCGGGTATTTATCGCACGTGTCTTGAGTTACGTTGATCTACGGGGCAGGCACGAGCTCATTGAAGGTGTAATGCGTCGTGGGCTGTACCGCACACGCGCTTACCTGGGTGTCGAACATGGGTGGCAGGCAGCGGGTTTTTTCTTTAGTGCAATTAAACCCGATTTCGGGGAATTAAAACCTGGTTTAATGAATACGAAACTCTGATCCAAGGCTTAGGCTGCTTCCTCGTCGGTGCTGCTATCGTACTCGGGGGGGCCGTCGGGCACGGGGTAGTCGTAGAATGCGGCGGGCAGGTTGGTCGTGATGAACACGAGCTTATCCTCCACAATCGTGGGCGCCAGTGAATTCCTTGGCTTGGAATGGATGAAGCCCATCGTTGAGAAAGTGCGGTTCTGCAATTAGAACCAATTAAACCGGATTTCTCCCAATCTCAGATGATCGGGTTTAACATAAAAAGACAATTAAACCCGATTGTAAAAAAAACCCGACTGTGCCACCCTTGGTGTCGAAGCAGGGTTTTGTAACTCTTTCACTTTTTTTGCTGAAAGCAAAGACAAATACAAGACAGTGCCGTGTGGTGGCACGAACATGAACACCAGCGAAGCCAAGGGTTTTTATTCAATGCGATGCAAACATAAAAACATGTGCTTAACCATTTGCTGTAAAGCCGGTCTACGTGTGTAAACGCATACACTGCAAACACATGTATAATAATGGATATTATTACAAATATAATTCCAATTGTTTACGCAGGAAAGCATCGTACTGTAAATGTCAACTTGTAACGCTATGCAGTTTTTGTTCGCTCGCTCGCTCTCGAAGAGAGAGGGGACGACTCAGAGGCGCGAGGTGGAACCACGGACGAGCAGGAGGGCAACATCCAAGCGGTGAGCCAGTGCCAAATTCTCCCCCAGGCTCTGCGGTCCTCTATATATTAAGGTGTTATTAGCCAATTCACATTTTCTGCAAGTCGCAGGGTAGTTCCTGTTCACCGCTGAACCTCGGAACGCGCGAGCGTTTAGCGTTAATTCTATTTAGAGCGGCGTAGCGCTGTTGTTTTATAAAGACATTGTACCCACCGCAGAGAACCGTAGCGACACGACCGCCACACCCTGCGATAGCTGGCGCCAGACTTTGCCACACGCCCTCCCGCATTGCCTTGTGGGAGCCGCGGTACCGATAACATTATTTTCGTTTAGTTTTTCTTCCGATTCCGTTCTTGATGACGTACGTGTACGATGACGTACTCGAACACGTAGTCATCGGAACGGGAAAGGGTAAATGAGCGTATTCACGTGGGACTGGAGATACGATAAATGTTGTTAATGTACAGCACTTTCCTTTGACGTCAATATCATCCAAGAGACCTGCACATCTGCCCAAGTGCTACGCTTGCTGCTCAAGAGCCCTTCAATGGAGGTGCCCGATGGCCGACCGTTCACAGAGAGGTTCAGTCGGGAGTTTGCGCGCTCAAGGTGTCGCGTGTCCTCCAATACGCAAGTGGCAGTTCGCGTTTCAACGCCGTCTCAAACACGGGTTCGCGTAATTAAGAGCGAGCTCTCTTTTAATACCATGACAGCCGCAGGCTCTCGCCGGGGTTTATTGCCATGATTTCAAATGTCATCGTATCCTCGCTCCCCCGATGCGTCCAAAATAAGACCCCGCGATCATCCTCCGAACCGAGTTTACGGGTCAAGTGGAACACACGGGTTTGTTCCCAGGGAGCCGTGCAACGACTTTGGGGTTCGTAAAAAAATGTCAACACGCAACGCGCCCCAGGGTATTCGCTCACACGCAGAGACGGAGAATGACTCAGAGGTGCTAGGAGGAACCACAGATGAGTGGGAAAGGCAGCAATGACGTGGTGAGCCCGTGCCAAATCCTCCCCAAGCTCTGCATTCCTCTATATATGAAGGTGTTTTATGCATGTCGAATTTTTTTCGCACGTTCGTACGTAGCCAACCACGCTGACGTGTTGTCGGCCAGCTAATGAGTTCCAGATTTGAAGCTTTCGTGACTGCAAGTATTCATATTCTATGTTTTTTTCGGTAAAGTCACGTAGGTAAAACATTTAAATTAATAAAAGTAAAATTAAAATAAAATAAAAATCACGACGTTTCGGAGGCAACACAAGCTTCCATCTTCAGGTGGAACCGTCACAGCACGATAGCCGTCACAGCACCTGAAGACGGAAGCTTGTGTTGCCTCCGAAACGTCGTGATTTTTATTTTATTTTTATTTTACTTTTATTAATTTGAATTTTTTACCTACGTGACTTTACCGAAAAAAACCTAAGAATACAGCTAACGAGTGTTTACGTGTGGGAGGAAACCAACAGCACCCGGCGAAAGCCCACGGATCCAAAGGGGCGCAAACGCTCTATCCCACACGGATGGAACGGGTGGGGTCCACATTTTGCTGTACCGCCTTCTCCTGGAAAGCCAGGGCGATGACTCTTCGACTCCCACGGGAAGGGAGTATTTTTTTTTACAATATTTGTGAGATCCACCAAAACCCTCGCTGCCTCCACAGTGCTGGATTCCAGACGTGCGTGGGCACCGCCGCTGTTCAGCTAGGAAGCGTTGCTTGCCTCTCACAGTAGCAGCTGATGTCTATCGCCTGTATCCTGGTTGTCAGAACATAGCGGCGATGCCGTGACATCATACAAGATCCGCAGTAATTTTATCTGCCAGTTCCGCACGATAATATAATGATGTCGTGATGAGCGTTGTTCGTTGTATTTAACTTAAACGTTTTATTCCCTTACCAAATGTGTACGAAGTGACACATTTAACAATTAAAGTTGTAAATAAATAGCTATCGTCTGTTCGTAAGTCGATTTGTTCGTAAGTCCAACTTTACGTCTGTCGATTCCAAACGTGTCGTGCGGCATGTGCACTAAACAAGGGGAATAGCTTTAAAAGTTGTATAATCTCCTGTAGATGTAGCTGCCACGGGTTCTTCACGCTCTGCAGATGTAGATGCCACCACCGCCATCTAAGTCTATGGGTAATGTTAGTCTATGGGCAGTATGTACGTTTGTGCTGTATGTTGAACTTCTTTCGCACCGTACGTAGCCAACCGTGCTAATGGAGGTGCAGTGTTGAGTCTATGAACAGTGGTTCTTAACCTCTGCTGCAGCCTTGCACCCCTTTTATTCTCGATCGTGAAACTCAATTTCGCTGTACAAGAATACGGGGTAAACCGTATGGGTTCACAGGCATGACATAGTGTAGTGTGTAGTGTAGTGTATAGTGCAGTGTATTGTAGTGTATAGTGAAGTGTATAGCATACCTGTCAACCCCTTATCCGTACCCTACCTTATTACAGACCAATTCAGACCTTAGTGGTCACCCCGTGCCACTTATAAAACTCAACGTTCATCCTACAAAGTCCCATCGCAAGGGAGAAACACAAACAAATGAGACAAAAACATCATTTTTTTGTTGCCCGCATTGAAATGGCCGTTACGCCGTATGGACCCTGAAACTCAATTTCCCCGTACAACAATGCGGGGTTTAAACCGTGAGAGGTTTGTGACAGCGATGGATTCCTGCTCGCTGTTTGACATTTTACCCAAGGCTTGCGGTTGCTCGCTACGACTCAGCAAAGCGGTGGCGGGGGGGGGGGAGGTGCCCAAGGTAACGGTGCGTCACTGGGCCCACACCGAGGTGTCAATGACCTTCGCGCGTGTTGTGTGTGGATGTTGAACTTCTTTCACACCGTACGTAGCTCGGCCCACGTAGGTAAGAGGGGGGTGGTGGTGGTGGGGGTGCGCTACAAACCCGCCAAGCCGAATTCGATTCCAGCTCACGGCCACCAACACCATCAGTGAGGATTATCTGAAGCGATACTGGGCCTCCCCTAGGTCGACTCGGCCTCAAAAGCGGGCTCGGGTAAGGACACATCGCTGCGGGAATTGACAACTTCGGGCTCACGCAAGGAAAGGCCCTTTTATTGGAAGGGGGCTCAGGACAGTCACCCCCCCAAGGCGGGGTGTTCGGCCTACTCTTCCACGCTGGCGAGACGTGTTGGAAAAAGGTGGGGGTGGGGGGGGGTACCCACACTTTAGGGGCCGTACATAAATGACGTCACGCACCTAGTGGGGGGGGGAGGGGGACAGATATTTGTGACGATGTGTGACGAGGGGAGGGGGGGGTTTGAGAAATGTGACGTCACGTAAAATGCGCAACTTTAAATAAATATAGACAACACGTTCTACTTAATTAAATAGACTTTTTAATAAATGTTTTCTCCTACAACATCAGAGTGCAGCGGCACGTTAAATACGTGCTACAATGATAATAGTTTAAAGCGATTTGAAGCATGTTTTATTTGGGGGGGGGGCAGAGCTTTGTGACGTCATATTTGAGGGGGGGGTCTGACTTTTTGTGACACCGTGTGAGGAAGGGGGGGGGTCAAAAATCGTCCAAAATTGCGTGACGTCATTTATGGACGGCCCCTTTACCCCACGCCACGTGACTGACTGTGGTTGTTACCCAACTCTACTGATGCGTGGGCAGCAGCCGGGAAGGGAAAGAGGGGAGGGGGGAGATTCAAGAAACTTGGCCTCATTTTTCTTCTTCTTGGTTCTTTCGGTAAAGTCACGTAGAAGGGAAATAATAATAAAATAAAAATAAAACATAATAAAATAATTCTCACGACGTTTCGGCCGCAACGCAAGCAGCCGTCCTCAGGTGAAGACCAGGTCTGTCGGGGAGACAGAGTCTGAATTGGCCTCATTGTTTCAACTAGCGCGCCGGGAAATTGAACCGGCGACCTCTGAAATGCAAAAGTTAAACCGTTCAACCCCGCGGTAGCATCCATAATTTGAAACGGAGTGCAGTTTATACATCCAGTGTATGCACACGATGAATACGCACTTGCAAGTGTTTGTGTGTGTGAGTTTGGATCCGTCTATCGCTCTGCACGAGATCGCTCGTTCATTCGGTGCACAGTCGAATCGAATCAACCCAATTGACCCCACGCTATCGAGTGCGCCCTCGAAAAGACTGCTCCATGGAGGCCAAGAGAGAGGCGTGGCGAGAGAGAGAGAGAGACATGGGAGACTTTTGACTTTTAAACAACTTTTATTGTCGACAGCAGCAACAGCACTGGAGGCGATTTCGATATGAAATATCGAGTCACCAGCAAACAAATTAAAATTAACGCTGCAAATCCACGCGCTGTGGCGCTAAAAGCACCGTGCACAACACGAAAGAAAAGTCACGTGGTGGTGGTGGTGGTCTTCGCGCACGCCACGGTGACGAGCGAGCGCTTCAGAAGGTGAACACGAAGGTGCCGTCCACGCTGGTACAGAGGGCTTGTCCGTCCCCCCAGCGTTCGAGGAAGACGTGCACATCACCGACATGTGTGTGGTACATGGCGTGCTCCAGCCGGAGCCGCGCCTTGACCAGGCCCCTGAACACTGGAAGCACAGAGCAGCCGTCAGTGTCATGAGAGAGAGAGAGACATGAGAGAGAGAGAGACATGGATAACCATCGAACAAAGGTGGTGGTCACCGCATCGCGCGGCGCTTCCAGATGCGCTTCTGCGGCCGTCAGGAACGCCCTCGCTTCCGATTCACAAGACTGTTGAGATTATTTAGATTGTTTGAGATAATTTAGATTGTTTGAGATAAGTTAGATTGTTTGAGATAAATTTCGATTTAAAGCTTTCGTAACTGCAGGGGAGGAGGTGGTAGGGGAGAAGGAATGGCCAAGTTGTTGGGAATGAGAGGGCGATAATGATGATGATTCTTCTTGGTTCTTTCGGTAAAGTCACGTAGAATGGAAATAATAAAATAATAAAAATGAAACGTGACTTTACCGAAAGAACCAAGAAGTTGTTTGAGATAATTTAGATTATTTCAGATAATTTAGATTGTTTGAGATAATTTAGATTATTTGAGATAATTTAGATTGTTTGAGATCATTTATATTATTTGAGATAATTTAGATTATTTCAGATAATTTAGATTGTTTGAGATAATTAAGATTATTTGAGATAATTTAGATTGTTTTGCTGCTGTAAATGTCCACACGATGGGCCGCTTTGTTGAGCTATCGTTCGTGGCCAGGTTGCTTCTGAACAATAAGTTCATACCTCAGTGGGGCTTTGTCTGGTCGGATGGGGATGGTTTAATGTTGTATTTGTACGCGTTTGGGTGATTTGTTTACCTTTCTTGTACTTTGCACAACTTATTATCACGTTTTTGTACTGTTTGTTGGTGTAACGTTTTTACCCGACCCTACTGGGCATCTGATGAAAAATAGCTTAACAGCTCATCGGATTCCTCCTGCAGTGTCAATACATGTTCTGATTCTGATATTAGGAAGCCACAGGAGGCTATGCACTTTTAAATCATCATCTCGATTATATTCTTGGTCCGTTCGGTAAAGTCACGTAGAAGGGAAAGAAAATAATAATAATAAAACATAATACAATTCTCACGACGTTTCGGCCACAACGCAAGCAGCCGTCCTCATCTAGATTGATCTCGATTTTAAACGCATTTCTTTAGAGCTGCTTTGTGCGTCGAGTGTGTTGTCCTTCCCCCGCTACCTCCGAATTAGCGCGATTAGCCACGTACGGTGGGGAAGAAGTTCAACGCAGTCCATACGTGCGCGTGGAATCATAGGTCGAACAGTTTAGATGTCCCAAATGTTCGCAGTGCCTCGGACCAATAAAAATAATAAAATTGCCTCGGCGATCAATTCCGAGGATGAGTCCACTTTTTTTTAAATCCTTTATATTAAGTTCGCTTGCTTGCTTAGGACCGTGCAAATCTTTCGGTCGTTTTTAACCCACTTCCCGTGATCCAATCGAGCTGACATTTTTCACACAGACTCGTTGTGCGTGACAATGCATTTTCGTGAAAAAAAATTCCAAAATTTTACATTGTTTAGGGAATTTTTTTAAAATATTTAATTACCAATTGTTTAATGCTGCCAGACAATCATCTGACCCATAGGTGGCAGCCATCTCAAGCCAGAGGACGAGAGGACTCTAGCCGCCCCGATGCCACGCATATAAAGGATTTATAGTAAAAAACTTTGTTTTTACGGGTTAATTTTTTTAAAGTCGAGCGAGAGGGGGGAGTGTCTAAGTTGGCGGCACTTTGATAGTGGACGCAGCCCTGCAAATTTCACAACTACCCCCCACCAACCCCCCCCCACCCCCCAAGTTTACGTGGTACGACCCAACCCAACGTGTTAATTGCTGCCTTGGGTGCTACAGGTGTTAGTTGCTTAGAGAACTTAAGAGTCTTGTGAACTGCTCACTCGAGAAGTCATTGTTGTGCCCAGGCCATCAATATAAATGAGACACGATGATTTTAGAAGAAGAAGAAGAAGAGAAAGCACGCGGCAACAGCTGCTATTACCTCCACTCCATTATACAGTGTATACTTAATAATTAAAATCGGGCCTCTCTCATTAGATGCTAAATATAAACCACCACCGCTGCCATTCAAAACCGTCTGGATCGCGCGCTTGGCCATGTTCAAAGCCATGGGCATTCCAGTCCAAAGAAAATCAACACCCGAACACTACCCGGTTAGACATTCCCAACGCTGGGCCAACGTTTGGGCGTGCGGTTGGAAGCGTTGGACGAACGTTGGACGAACGTTCGTTCAACGTTGAACGTTGACCGGGGTAAGCACGTGACTGGCAAGGTGGGGCAGCTGTAGACCTCTCAGATATTTATAAATAAATTCTCTCTCACGCTGTCATCAGCGAAAATAAAATTAAAATACTGTTGCATCCACCGTATTCTTGGGTCTTTCGGTAAAAGTCACGTAGATAGGTTCAAAGAAAATAACAAAAAAATAACAAAAGAATGTTACATCCACCGCTTTATTGCAGCCGGGAAAAACTCGGAACGCCGTTCCGGGAAATACTTTGGCTCGCCACATCCATGTCGCCAATGTGCATGTATATTTTATTGAGATCACGCATATATGGAATAAGAGTATATATGGCTACAATGCAGAGGTGGGACAAAGTCATTGTTATGCAAGTCCAAGTCGAGTCGCAAGTCATCAAATTCATGACTCGAGTCTGACTCGAGTCCAAGTCACATGACTCGAGTCCACATCTCATAGGTGGCACAAAGTCATTGTTATGCAAGTCCAAGTCGAGTCGCAAGTCATCAAATTCATGACTCGAGTCTGACTCGAGTCCAAGTCACATGACTCGAGTCCACACCTCTGCTACAATGACGTGGGGTTTTTAAAGAGGAAAGGCGTCGCAGATGGCGTGATGAGCGTTTTCGAGCGACGCGCGCGTGTGTCCCTTCCTGCGTAAGTTTAAATGACATTTGGTGCGTAGATAGCTTATTGTGTGTGTGTATGTTTTGTTATTATACCTCTAAAATACAAACCGCTAATTATTATTCTACGTGAACCGTTGGGACGAAATTTTGTGGATTCAATCACGCCCATCCCCCACCACCCCCCAAAACATTTTTGTGACAATTCATCATCACATGCCAAGATCGCTGTTCCCTGGATTGACAACGCTATCCACGCATGAACAACGCACATGCCACTCTTGTGTCGCCCGAGAAGGCGTTCTCAATCTTTGCTGTCTCTCTCTTTCTGTAAGCCCTCTGTACCAGCGTGGACGGCACCCTCGTGTTCACCTTCTGAAGCGCTCGCTCGTCACCGTGGCGTGCGCGATAACCACCACAACCACCACGTGACTTTTCTTTCGTGTTGTGCGCGGTGCTTTTAGCGCCACAGCGCGTGGATTTGTAGCGTTTATTTTCATTTGTTTGCTGGTGACTTTGTGTATTTCATATCGAAATCGCCTCCAGTGATTTTGCTGCTGGCGGCAATAAAAGTGGTTTAAAAGTCAAAGTCTCTCTGTTCGCCCTCCTCCTCCTTGTGCTCAATCCACGCTTTCGCTCTTTCTCTCTCTAATCGCCCCCACCACCCTTCACTGGAACGAACTTCCCACTCCACATCAGGCTCACCAAGTTTCCGCTCCTCACTCAAAACTCACACTTATTGTTGCCTTGCTCACCCCCACGACCCCTTAATCTCCCACTCATAGCCACCACCGCAGTTGCTGTTCCTTCTTTATATTCTCATTAGATGGCTTTCACTCATTCCCCATTCACGAATTCCATTCATTATACTGGTCAACAAAATTTTTTTTTACTGGCTGGACTTTTGCAGCTGTTTTAGACTAATTTCAGGGTGCCGATTCCAAATCTGATCTCAGATTTGCTCTATCACATCTCATTTTTATGCTATCGGCATACCCCATTTTCATTGATTTTACCCGAAATTAACTCTGTCACTTATGATTGCAAGTTGTTGTGAGTCAGTGACTGCTTTAGTGTTAAAATATGGTGCTGTATTTTTAGAATAGTGTGTTTATAATATAATTTTATGTAGATATCCACATTTATTTAATATTTTTCTTCTGCAGTTTTTATTGAAAATGCAATATTTGATATCTCAAAAACCTGATGTGATAGACAAAAACTGATGCCAGATTTGGAATCAGCACCCCAACATTACCTTAAACCCGTTGGAATACCTTATGCCAGAAAAAGTGTGTTGACCAGTGTTATCATTCCACGCATCACGGATTTGCCCCTATTGCTTCCTCTCTCATCTATTTCATTCACCACGTCTCCACCCTTACCTTCATACGTACCGTTGTTAATTATTTGCAAAGCGCATGCGTTTAAAGCGCTTTATAAATTCCGTTCAGATAAGATAAAATGTTACAGAACTGAGTAACGGAGAGAGATATTAATTCATTAAATAAGATAACTGGACGTGGTCCTGCAGGGCTGTTCTCTGCCAGAAATAATTTCGGGCATTGGCGGGAAAACCTGATGGCAAGAATAACATAATTTTAGCGATCTTGATTTGAAGCTTTCGTGACTGCAGGAATCCATACTCTTTGGTTCTTTCGGTAAAGTCACATAATTAGAAATAAAATGAAATGAGCTTATTTATTTTATTGAAATAATATTTATAAAATAATATTTAAATTATTTAAATAAAATTATTTTAGTTAGAAATAATTAATTTTTAAATAAAATAAAATTATTTTATTTCTAACTCTTTGGTTCTTTCGGTAAAGTCACGTAGTTAGAAATAAAATGAAATAATTTTGGTTGTTGTTGTTAAAAACCCCCATCATCGTTTCTATTCATGACGAGCGAGCGCTAAGACTTTATCTTAGCGCTCGCTCGTCATGAATAAAGCCGATGATGGGGGATTTTTAACAACAACAACAACCACAACAACAACAAAACAGAGCGCAGAATAGTTTGAGTGATCCAAATCCGCTCGATATTTCCCCATGTGAGCGAGTGCATTCGTTCGTTACACTTCTGTACACGAACTATTGTACATATGAGGCATGGCCCACACTGCGTGTGCTGCCTATACACGGAATGTGTTTGTGTGTGAATATAAATTACGTTAATAGGGTAACCGCGAATCTGTTAAAGATCTCAGCCACGTGACGCCACATGGGGCATACTGCCCAGCGCATCGCCCATCTCTTGATATTCCACTTACATAGAACCACGTGTCACGTCTTGGGCGAAGTAAGAGCCACTTGTTCAAGTATTGCAGACTTTGTCTTAAAAAGTGATTGGTCTAATACTCGCTTCACCGCTAAACATATAAAATGACACGGCATAAATAATGAGAAAGTGTTTCAAATCTCTTTTAGCCCCCCCCCTCCCAATACGTTCCATTCATTGGCTACCACATTCCCCCCCCCCTCCCCCTTAACTTGTATTTAAGAACTTGCATCTTGGAATCCCTGCCTCACTTGATACAGCAAATCTGGCTGTGACGGTCCCACCTGATGACGGAGACTTGTGTTGTCTCCGAAACGTCGTGATTTTTATTATTTTATTTGTATTAATTTTAATTTCATTTTTTTACCTACGTGACTTTACCGAAAAACTAAGAGTATGAATCCTTGCAGTCACGAAAGCTTCAAATCTAGAATTAGAAAGAAAGTGTTTAAGTTTATTTTGATTTTGAAGTAACCATGTGAGCTTGAAAGCTGCTGAATCGGGTTTCATCAACACTGCGCATCGGCTGCCTGGCGAACATAACAAATATAACAAACACAAAATAAACATTTAATGTCACGACTATCTCATACTCGCCCGTGAATCGTGATGATATCCTGGCGCTGTAAGACCAGCGCGACTACCCGATACGTCCTCACGATTTGCTTCGAGCATGCGTTCAATCAACAATAGAGGAGTCACGCTATTTTTAAGCGGTGACACAAATGGGAGTCTATTCATGCTACGGCCCAACGCGTGAAACATTAATAACTGGCTTAACTTAGTGCGCAGCGAGATAGGCACATTTCATAACGTGCAGACAAATGCCGACAAATCATCCACCCCACCCCGTCACCAAAGTGAACATTTGTCAGTACCATCGATGCTCAACTGTAGGGGGCAGTGCAGCACTGGGACGTGGAGGCACTGACAGGCACTGGTTGCGGCTGAGGCTCTGCACGTATGGGGGGAGACATCACATCGCCCTCCAGCAACAACGGAGGGCAAGAGGAAGAAGCGACGTCTCACAACAACCTTAGCGGAGCGCCGGGCGGATAAAGTGCAGCAAGTTTGCACAGTAGGGTGGTGGTGGGGGGGGGCATCTGCTCAGTCGTCGAAGTCGGTCGACCCGTGAAAACTTTCTGGGTCTGTCCCGTGACCTCCTGCCAGCAGCGAGCCTTCAACACTTCGCGTGGCATCGAGGTGCACCTGGCCTGGCACAGGCGCCGTGGTGACGTCACCGCCACTTAGTGGCGACTCGCGGGTGTTGTTAAATGCACGTTGAACTTCTTTCGCGCCGTACCCAGCCAACCGTGCTCATCGGAGGTTCGGCGGGGGGGGGAGGGGTAAAGGACAACAAACGAAACACACAAAACGCAGTTCCAGAGAAATGAGTTTGCCAATCTGGACGGTTTAAAAGTGCGTAGCCTCCAGGGGCTTCCTACTATCGCCAGGGGCAGGAGCGTTCCAGACGGCCGCGAGAAGCGCGCGGTGCGAGGTGACCGCCTCTGAGCCGAAAGCCGCCGCCGCCGCTGCTGCTGCTGCTACGAGGGTGACACCGCAGTTTGGCGTGACGATGATGGAGAGCTTCCCTTGACCAGATCGGCAAGGCAGGGTTCGAAACGGGGGGGGGGGGTGACAGGAGGCGGACGGACGCCGTGGCAGGGTGGATGTGGGACGTCGTCCCCACGTGGCGGCAACAACAAACGTCTTTCTCGCGCACACAAATGAACAACATGAAACGAACGCCTTGCTACTAACACTGCCGTTGAGTGGAGAGGTGTGTCCACGTGACAGATCTGCGTATTGTGGCGGCCTCAGTCGGGTTGACAACTTTCCCCCCCCCCCAACCGGAGCAAACTCGGCTCGGTCAATCATCAATCGCGGCGTGTTGCCATCAAGTCGGACGCAGCAATATCGCCACATCTCGGGCGAGGATCAATTTCTGCCACTCGAACGCAGATGTCGATCCCTGGAAAGGTGGCAAGCCTCGGCTCATCAGGTGCATGATGATGGACGCTTGTGTTGCGCTCGAAGAGTCGTGATTTATTTTATTTTATACCCACGTGACTTTACCGAAAGAACCAAAGGGTATGGATTCGTGCAGTCACGAAAGCTTCAAATCAAGAAAGTCACCATTTCTTGATTTATTTAGCGAATGCTTATTTTACACGCGACTTTTACTCAGTGGGAACATCATATGCACAGGGAAAACAAGACATCGTTCAATTATGACAAACGTAGAACAATGTTGTGAGTGGACGTCAGCCCCACGTAGTAGTCAGAAAGAGCCACGTGATAGCGGCCTCCTCCTCCAGCACGTGCAGGGCAGAGGTCGCAACCGGGTACCCGATACCCGAACCCTACCCGATACCCGGCTACCCGTACCCGGCCGGTAACAGGTACCCGTTTGCGACCCTGGTGCAGCCGGGTACGGGTAGGCCGTGAGTCACTGGTGAGTAACCGTTTGTCACTCATTTCGGGTAGGGAACGGGTATCCGTACCCCTCTTACCTGCAACAACAAAAACATGGCAGGTATTAGGGACGCCAACCCACGATGCATGATCGGAGTCGAGGGTAAAGGGTGCGGGGATGTGAGGTATTTGTCATGCCCCAAGTCACATTAATTATTCAAAATATATTTCAGCGCTCGACAAACCTGTGCAATGTAACAGAAGGAAAACTTCTAAAACAATAATGTGCGGCCCCCCCCCCGTCACTCCACTGCTGGATAAAACGGCCTCTCCACGCCACGTGGGTCTCGAGGATATTGTTTTGACCATACTTCACCGCGCCGGTCAGTGTTGTTTGTTTGGTAAAGGTGGGGAGGACCGGCTCAGAGGTCACTCGTCACCCATGGAGGTCATTCAACCATCACGTGGCCCACGGAGGTCGGCCCACGCAGCGCGGCCAACCGCCGTGACGAAGCCGCAACGACTCGATGGGAAGTGCAAATTCTGAACTTCTTCCACGTCGAAATGCATCGGTCACAAGAGCGCAGAGGTCACGGCAACGCAAAGGACCAGGATGGGACTACCTCTCCCCCCCCCCCCCCAAGTAAACACAGCAAAAGTTGCGCCGAAGTTGGCATGCGCTTGGAATCGTCGGAACAACGTCGAACCCGACGTCGGCTCAACGTTTTGGGGGGGGGGGCGGAGAAAGGGGGGCGGTGGTGGTTAACATTCCTCGTTTTTTACGTGGAACTGTAACTCGATGGCACGTCGAGCCACGGGAACGTGTAGGCGCGTGCGCGCGCACCTTTTTGTGTAAAAATACATTGGCCTCGAACTGCACCCCCACCACCACCCCACCACCCCTCACTGGCCCTCACACACCCTCCCCCCTCCCCACGGCCAAATAGCTGAGCGATCACCGGCACGACAGCGGATTGTTTTTGAGTGCGAGGCACGCCCCGCTCGTGCCGACAGGGCGACATCTCACGTGTTGACGTGCCAAGTGACCATCACTCAACGCCCCCCCCGCCGCCCGCCACCCCCCAAGCTGCTGATGGGACATTTGCCGTTTGTCACGGGCGCGTTCATTAATCGTTCCGTGTACCCCCCCCCACTCAACCTTAGCAAAACAATAACGACACGCGGCTTTGGCTAATGAACAGAGAAGCATGCCAACACGTTCGTAGAACCCGCTGGCATGGCCGTGGCTTTGTGGCGAGACCCAGAGACGGAGACTCCTCTGTCTTGGACATCTGTGAAAAAGGGCTTTTGTAGCTTATCGGATTCCTCCTGGATAAATACATATTCTGATGACGATTAGACCGATTGGTAGGAGCAGTGTTTATTCTGTTGCCAGGTAAGGCTCACTGAGCTATATCGCTCTTTTTCAGAAGTGACCTTCCCACGAATGATAGCCCAACGAAGTGGCTTATCATGTGGGAATGTAAAGCAAACACATACTTTAAAACGCATCTTAATTCTAAATGTGGAGGGGAAAACCGGAGGACCAGGCGAAAAATCCACGCGACCACGGGGAGATCATGAAAACTCCAAATATGATCCATTACGATACAATATGCCCAGGCTACGTACGGTGCAAAATAAATTCAACATACGTACATGCATATGAGATACCGTATAGTGAGAGACTGCTCCTCTGCCCTCCGTTGTTGTTGGAGAGCGACTGCCTCCAACTGCCCAGTAGCAGCAGCAGCGTCCTTCACGAGCCTCCTCCACAGAGGCCGATCTTGTCGCCGCTGGTACCGGTCATCGGTACAGGAGGATGTTGGTACAGGAGGATACGGAGCTGAGTGGACTTGTCGATGAGGACTTGCCAGGAGCACAGTTCAGAACAGCAGCAAACCCGCGCACGATGCGTGTGTACGTTGAACTTCTTTCGCACCGTACGTAGCCAACCGTGTTAATCGGATGTGCGCGGGAAGGACAACAAACGAAACACAAAAAGCACTTCTTAAGAATTTCGTTTGCAATCTAGATGATGATTTAAAAGTGCATAGCTCCAGTGGCTTCCTATACAGTGAGGGAAAAGTATTTGATCCCCTGCTGATTTTGTACGTTTGCCCACTGACAAAGAAATGATCAGTCTATAATTTTAATGGTAGGTTTATTTGAACAGTGAGAGACAGAATAAAAAAAAAATCCAGAAAAACGCATTTCCAAAATGTTTTAATGAGGGAAATAAGTATTTGACCCCTCTGCAAAACATGACTTAGTACTTGGTAGCAAACCCTTGTTGGCAATCACAGAGGTCAGACGTTTCTTGTAGTTGGCCACCAGGTTTGCACACATCTCAGGAGGGATTTTGTCCCACTCCTCTTTGCAGATCTTCTCCAAGTCATTAAGGTTTCGAGGCTGACGTTTGGCAACTCGAAGGAAGAGCGTTCCAGACGGCCGCAGAAGGGCATCTGAAAGCACTCGCGACGCGGCGACCGCCGACTTTCTTCGGTGGCCAGCCAAAAGCCGCTGCCGATGCGGCAATGATAGCCGGGGAGTTCGCGTGACGATGGTTTATCGTCCTCGACGAGATCAGTACAAGACGCCCGGTCAAGTTGCCGTCTTCCAATTGACGCACGGCCTCATTACTTAGCCCGCCTGTTCAACTGATTATCACTTTTCTTTGTCCATTCAATGTCAAGTGCAGGCTTCGTTTCCCCTCTTTGTCAGCATCCAAGTGTCTGCACACAATGATGCGAGAACCACAGACGCACACCAGAATCAACGCGCCAAAGTCTCTCTTCTTCAACATCATAATTGTCATATTCTTAGGTTTTTTCGGTAAAGTCACGTAGGTAAAAAAATAAAATTAATAAAAGTTAAAAATAATAATTTTATTTTACTTTTATAAATTTTAATTTTTTACCTACGTGACTTTACCGAAAAAACCTAAGAATATGAATCCTTGCAGTCACGAAAGCTTCAAATCTAGAATCATAATTGTCATCGTCATCGTCCCATGATCAATTCACTGCTGGATGAAGAACTCCTCAAACCATTGATGTAGCTCACGATCCTGCGGTGCAACGTCTCTTCTTCAGATCTTAATGAATCATTCGGAGAAGCATTTTGTTCCGACACAGCGCTCCTTTCCCATAACAATACTGGCTCCGATTTCACTCGAGCCGTTGCTATCTCACGGTGTTAGTATTATTATTCTTCCGAGGTATTCACACTGGCTTTAAACAGCTGTGATCAACTTCTTGGTTCTTTCGGTAAAGTCACGTAGAATGGAAATAATAAAATAATAAAAATAAAACATAATAAAATAATTCTCACGACGTTTCGGCCACAACGCAAGAAGCCGTCCTCAGGTGGAGAACAGGTCTGTCGAGAGGACAGAGTCTGAATGACACACCCCAGGCTTGGAGCGTCTATTTAAGCATATCAAGAGGAATGTATATGCTAAATTCCTCTTGATATGCAAATTATTTTGTCAAGGCGCTCTTCCCCCCTCCATCCCAGCTTAAATAGACGCTCCAAGCCTGGGGTGTGTCATTCAGACTCTGTCCTCTCGACAGACCTGTTCTCCACCTGAGGACGGCTGCTTGCGTTGTGGCCGAAACGTCGTGAGAATTATTTTATTATGTTTAATTTTTATTATTTTATTATTTCCATTCTACGTGACTTTACCGAAAGAACCAAGAAGATGAATCCCTGCAGTGACGAAAGCTGTGATCAACTTGCTTTCCCCCCTTTCACGACGACTTCATCACTTTGTTTCTCACACAGCAGTTCACTCTCACGTGCAATGTTTAGTTGTTTTGCCTTCCGCGTTCGAATCGTAAATGCGACGGTGTGGCCCATTCTCAGAATGAGACGAATACAAACGGATAATCAAGAAAAACTATCAGCTGCTCATATATAAAAAGAAAAAGAGAATACACTAAATGATGCAACAGAAATTTCAAATTTCGATTTAAAGCTTTAGTGACTGCAGGGATTCATCTTCTTGGTTCTTTCGGTAAAGTCACGTAGAAGGGAAATAAAAAAATAATAAAAATTAAACATAATAAAATAATTCTCACGACGTTTCGGCCACAACGCAAGCAGCCGTCCTCAGGTGAAGAACAGGTCGCAGAAGGGCATCTGAATTCAGACGCTGTCTTTCCGACAGACCTGTTCTTCACCTGAGGACGGCTGCTTGCGTTGTGGCCGAAACGTCGTGAGAATTGTATTTTATTATGTTTATTTTTATTATTTTATTATTTCCCTTCTACGTGACTTTACCGAAAGAACCAAGAAGAGAAATTTCAAATTTAAAAGTCAAAAGAAGCCGATTTGCGTCGTTCTGTGTAACGGCTCATGTGAGCAGTGGCAATCGGACCTGGTGTTCCATTCACTAATTTCTTTAAGAACTGCCCAGTTGCGTTTAATCTTGTTGTTCATCCCCCGGCACCTCCGATTAGCGCACGGTCGGCTAGGAATTGATGGCAAGGGGTGCTGACTGTAAATGGGGTATTGGTCGAGATTACGGCTGTGATTTTGCGGTGGTTTTTGTTGTTGTGAAATTCATGGCCATGGTGCTGGGGGGGGGAATGACGAATTTATGGAGCGGTTTTGACGCCTCATCTAAAAAGTAGCTGATCTAAACAAAATTACAGGTGGCGACTATACCAACCCTAAGTCCAAACCGGTCCAAGTTATCCTTGCATTAAGCACGTCACGCCGCGGTTGCGAGATGTTAACTACCTCGCCTGGTCTACAGGAGCTCATAGGTTCGATCCCGACCCTGACGCCTGCTGTATATTTGGAGTTTGCGTGTCTCTCTTCCCGTGGTCGCATGGATTTTTTTCTGGGTCTTCCGGTTTTTCCCTTCACATTTAGAATCAACATCACGCGTTTAGAGTATTTGGCTGATATATATGTCCACGTGATAAGCCACTTGGTAGAGCTATCATTTGTGGCCAGGTCGCTTCTGAAAACGAGCTATATAGCGAAGTGGACCTTACTTTGTAAAATAAAAATAGATGGTATAGTTAGTTAGAACCTTAACCCAAGGGGCACATAGGCTTGCGGATTACATTTTATTTTCTTTCAGCAGCTAAACAAATCCCCTTGCCTCCTTAACTGTTTTTTTCTTTTAAACATGGCAAAACCAGTAAGTGAAATGTTAAAGAAATCCCACTCTCAAACAGGATGCATTTTGAGATCAAAATGTCGTATTTCAACATCATCGCGATCAGCCACGGTCAATCCGCCGCTCGCGAGCGGCCGGCTGTCTGCGACTTTTCGGACGAGATGAAGGAGCGAGGAATCGCAATTTGGCGGAGAGGAACACATTCCTGCGGAGGGAGCTGGTAGGAACGTTGGGTTGCTCGGTCAATGGCCAGGGTCAACGGCGGCGTGGTGTACTCTGCAAATGTGGCTGACTGTGAGGGCGGGCACAAGCCGGCGTGAGTAGGTTAAACGTTGAGTTTTATAAGGGCACCACGGGGTGACCAGCCCCTCCCCACCCAGCCCCACCCCTCCCACCCCCCACCCAGCCCCACCCTCCCCACCCAGCCCCTCCCCACCCAGCCCCTCCCCACCCTCCCCA
Source organism: Lampetra fluviatilis (assembly GCF_964198595.1). Taxonomy (NCBI): domain Eukaryota; kingdom Metazoa; phylum Chordata; class Hyperoartia; order Petromyzontiformes; family Petromyzontidae; genus Lampetra; species Lampetra fluviatilis. The sequence continues at coordinate 3,027,838 of NC_136328.1, read as the reverse complement.
CCCAGCCTCTCCCCACCCTCCCCACCCAGCCCCTCCCCACCCAGCCCCTCCCCACCCTCCCCACCCAGCCTCTCCCCACCCTCCCCACCCAGCCTCTCCCCACCCTCCCCACCCAGCCCTCCCCACCCAGCCCCACCCCACCCTCCCCACCCAGCCCCTCCCCACCCTCCCCTCCCCACCCAGCCCCACCCCCCACCCAGTCCCACCCTCCCAACCCAGCCCCTCCCCACCCTCCCCACCCAGCCTCCTCCCACCCTCCCCTCTCCACCCAGCCCCACCCCTCCCATTTTTGGATGCACGACGGACGGACACAATAATCCCCTGTGGGCTGGTGGAACCAGGTGGTTCCTACCAGTAATATCGAGTCAGCCAATTTTGCGAACTTCGCGAGTGTTTGCGAGGAGCGTTGATGCCCGCGTCGCCGCCCCCGTCGCTCCGATGACAAGGGGCGCCGTTATAAGTGTGGACGTCAGGGACTGGGACGTGAGACTGTGAGGTGGGGGGGGGGAAGTGCGGGGTGGGGGGAAGTGCGGGGGGGAAGTGCGGGGTGGGGGGAAGTGCGGGGGGGAAGTGCGGGGGGGGAAGTGCGGGGTGGGGGGAAGTGCGGGGGGGAAGTGCGGGGTGGGGGGAAGTGCGGGGGGGAAGTGCGGGGGGGGAAGTGCGGGGTGGGGGGAAGTGCGGGGGGGAAGTGCGGGGTGGGGGGAAGTGCGGGGGGGAAGTGCGGGGTGGGGGGAAGTGCGGGGGGGAAGTGCGGGGGGGAAGTGCGGGGGGGAAGTGCGGGGTGGGGGGAAGTGCGGGGGGGAAGTGCGGGGTGGGGGGAAGTGCGGGGGGGGAAGTGCGGGGTGGGGGGAAGTGCGGGGTGGGGGGAAGTGCGGGGGGGAAGTGCGGGGTGGGGGGAAGTGCGGGGGGGAAGTGCGGGGTGGGGGGAAGTGCGGGGGGGAAGTGCGGGGTGGGGGGAAGTGCGGGGGGGGAAGTGCGGGGTGGGGGGAAGTGCGGGGGGGAAGTGCGGGGTGGGGGGAAGTGCGGGGGGGAAGTGCGGGGTGGGGGGAAGTGCGGGGGGGAAGTGCGGGGTGGGGGGAAGTGCGGGGGGGAAGTGCGGGGTGGGGGGAAGTGCGGGGTGGGGGGAAGTGCGGGGGGGAAGTGCGGGGTGGGGGGAAGTGCGGGGGGGAAGTGCGGGGTGGGGGGAAGTGCGGGGTGGGGGGAAGTGCGGGGGGGAAGTGCGGGGTGGGGGGAAGTGCGGGGTGGGGGGAAGTGCGGGGGGGAAGTGCGGGGTGGGGGGAAGTGGGCGGGGCTAGAAGCGAGAGGTTGAGGGAGCTGGAGATGCGCGTGCTCAAGAGAGCATCTGCTGAGACTGTGTCCATTGTGCGGTGACAGCGCAGCACTGTGACCCGCTGTGGATTAACTGGGTGCCACGGTGGAGAGATGTTTAACTACCTCGCCTGGTTTTCCAGCAGGTTGTGGGTTGAATGCCGACCCTGACGCCTGTGTGTTTGGAGTTTTATATTCTTAGGTTTTCTTAGGTAAAGTCACGTAGGTAAAAAAATAAAATTAATAAAAGCTATCGTGCTGTGACGGTTCCACCTGAAGACGGAAGCTTGTGTTGCCTCCGAAACGTCGTGATTTTTATTTTATTTTACTTTTATTAATTTTATTTTTTTACCTACGTGACTTTAGCGAAAAAACCTAAGAATATGAATCCTTGCAGTCACGAAAGCTTCAAATCTAGAATGTTTGGAGTTTGCACGCTCTCCCCGTGGTCGCGTGTGGATTTTTCTCCGGGTCCTACCGGTTGTTCCCTCCATATTGAGAATCATGCGATTAGACCATTTGGCTGCTGCTATACATTTCCACATAATGAGCCATTTCGTTGGGCTATCGTTTGTGGCCAGGTTCCTTCTGAAAAAGAGCTATATATGTCAGCGGGCCTCACCTGGTAAGATAAAAAAAATGGTTTAATAGTTTATGTTAGCCTTCAAAGCAGACACTATTTTAAATAAAAATATTCCACAAATTAATAAGAGTGGTGTCATGGTCAGCCCACTGGACTTGCAATCCAGAGGTCTCCGGTTCGATTAAATAGCAGTGGAACTGATGGGGTAAATGTTTAACCACCCCCCCCACCCCCGCGACCAACCACCGTGTCTCTGTGGGTCCAGCAGCATAAATGGATCGAACCACAATCGATCGATAAGTCGCGTGCGGCGGGGTAAAGTGTGGGTACTCCCAGCCTTTCAAAATGTCCCGCCAGCGTGGAAGAGTTAAGGTTCAATTTAATCCTCTACGCGAATTGTTTGTTGTTTATCGAGCATCCAGCTGGGATTTTTTCACACAGCGTTAACTAACGGCGCTTTTTTCTGGAAGATTTTAATGTTTTTTTCCTGGATGTTTCTGTTTGCGTGCAGTCAATTTTAAATGTATTTTGTTAATGTAATTGTTTGTTACGGTTGCACCCGAATCAAGAGCCGAATGGCTCACAGGGCTATACCAAATAAATTAACTGAAACTGAACTAAATGAACTGGCTCCCGAGCGCATTCCAAACTTTTAATTTCTTCCCGTTCACCTGCAGGGTACCGAGTTTTCTCGTGCTTTGTTGGGGTTTCACAAACGAGTGTTCGGTGGCTCAGCAAAGGCAAATCCGTTTTGCTGTGAAACAAATGGAAATATCCTTCGAGGAGAAAATAAAGGGTACGGCTGAGTTTATATCTGCGGTGGAGTTGAGTTTCATATTTATTTTGGATTACAGATTTTCGTATATTTAGGCACAGTTTCAAATGTAATGTTTTTAGTCCTAATTTTGACTTTAAACGTATATATTATTGAACTTAGTTTTTTCATACTTTTCCTTCAATAAAACAATATAGTAATGTTTATGTTTTTTTGTACATTGAATAACTTATTAAACAGTTGATGCCTCATATTGCCAAAATAACTTCAAACATGTTGGGAAAAACATAGAAAAAGTGATGTCACTTCCTGTGATGTTTCATTTTCGGATCAATCCGAAACATTTTTTTTTGGATCATCCGAAATCTTGTATTGAGGTCCGGTTTTTGGATTCATAAAAAAATGTGAACACATGTTTCGTGATTTTTACAGAAAAAACTAAAAGTGTATTTCGACACCTACCTCCAGATTAGTTAACAAACAGCAATGGTTTGTGCTGCTGCTAAAATAAATTATCTTGCACTTATACTTTATAATCACAAATTTTAACGGGGACCCTTTATCAATGACACATTTAATGTACTAAGTTCCCGTGAAGCTAAACCCTTTCTGATGTGCCTCTCGATTGGTGCTTAAATATTCGCATCATCATCAACCCCCAGATATATGCCTTGAGACCTCACCTGCTTATGTTTATAACGAGAGCTGAATGTAATTGTCAGTGATGACAATAATCATCAATGCCGCAACATCGTTATCATCGTTCTTACCACGATTACAATGACCATAATTAGTGTTTGATTTCCATCAAACACCACGGTTATGTATGCAAGTATGTGAAATACTAAGACACATCTTCATCAGCCAAACATCTTGATTCACGAATAATCATCACGGGATCGGGGATTCTAATTAGCGGCCGTGGCATATAATCATTGATTTGATTTTGCCACGAGGACACAAATGCGCTTTTGCACACCCTTTTTTTTACGTTGTTGAACGTTGTCCAAGCCGAAAACAAAGAAGGCAGTGTGTAAAGGGATGAATAAGCTGGCTATGTGCGTACTTCTCCATCCGTGGCTCGCAGCTGAAGGTTCCTTGCAAATGATGACCAAGTGTTAAAGCAAAATATGTGGACTGAGGTCAAAGGTGATTGAGAGCACTTTACGTTTTATATAATTAGTAATGGCCCCTTCTCTGTTTTCGTACGCTTAAGAGTGACATTTCAACTTTATATTTCCCTTTGAAATATATGCCCCACGTGTTTTGCTTTAGAAATGAATAATAAAATACCGCGCGCGTGTATGAATGCAAATCATATATATTTTTAAATTACTGTACAGTATTGCTAATTTAACTTTTGTGCAATTTTCCAAAACATGTGGAGCGAGTGTAAGATGCATAACAACAATGTCAATGTTTAGGAAATTATACATACACTTTATTGACAAGGTCGTATAGTACAGCAATTTAATGTTTTTTTTTCCCCCTCATGAAATATATATTCAGGATACGTATTTCCTTTTTTTTAATGTGTGTATATACTGTTTACCATAATTGTGCAGTTTAGTTTAAAGGTTATGTATACATATCCAAGCGAAATATAATTCTTTGTTGAATTTAAAAGGGTAATAGGCAAAGGCGCGGGCCTGCAATTTTTCACTCACTTCACTGCTGGCGGAAGGGGCCTCCACAAGAGTTCTGCAGAGCCCCTCTAAAGGGAACTTTGGCCTACTTTTCCACGCTAGCCAGACATCTTAGAAGAGGTGCAAGTACCCACACTTTACCCCACCGCGTGCGACCTTCCAATCGACGAGGAACTGCGGTCTACCCGTTCATACGTCTGAACAACACTCTGTATACACGTGCACGCAAGGCTGTAGCCAAAAATAACTCTTCTGACATTCAGATTTAGGTCAAAAAGGAATTGACCAAACAACCCAATCCAGGACCTGTCCGGAAAAGGTCACGACACTCGGCAAAGCTTTTCTGCAAATAAAAACATTATTTAATTACTGTATTACAATTCACACTTCAACTAAACTATAAACTTAACCATTTTTTTATTTTTATTTTACCAGGTAAGGCCCACTGAGCTGTATAGCTCTTTTTCAAAAGCAACCTAGCCACCAATTACGGCCCAATTATGTGGCCTATCATGTGGAAATGTATAGCAGCAAAATACTCATGTTACTAAATGTGGAGCGAAAAACCAGAGGACCCGGAGAAAAATCCACGTCACCATGGATAGAGAGAGAGAGACACGCAAACTCCAAATATACAGCAGCAGGCGTCAGGGTCGGGATCGAACCCACGACCTCCTGTATACCAGGCGAGGTAGTTAACATCTCCTAGCCACCGCGGTGCCAACAGTATGTCGTTCTAGATACTCAGAAGTTGACTTTGCTCTATACCCAGTGAGCCTGCTAACGTTGGGCCGACGTTGGCATATGGTTGGAACTACTGGGGAGTTAAACACGTAGGAGGCATTCGCAACCAATAATAATGAAGGTTTTAGGGTTAGATCGCGTAGGTATAAATGTGTATATTCTCACAAATCGCCCGATGATGCTGGATGTAATTGCCAGCGAAACGTCGTGCTACTCAAATTGTAAATGTTGTGGATTTACTCTCCAACACACCGGTGAGCTGAAGTAGTATACTACATGATAGACTACACTATACACTACACTACTATACTGTACACTATACTAGTAACTAATGTGCACGTTGTTTACGTGACAAATCCCTTTGTGGCTGTGTCGGGTGGTGGATGGGTACGACACATTTATACTTACGCGATCTAACCCAAAAACCTTTAGGGGCCGTCCATAAATGACGTCACGCACCTAGGTAAGGGGGGGGGTCAGACATTTGTGACGATGTGTGACGAGGGGGGGGGGGGTTGAGAAATGTGACGTCACATCAAAATGCGCAACTTTAAATAAATATAGACAACACGTTCTACTTAATTAAATAGACTTTTTAATAAATGTTTTCTCCTACAACATCAGAGTGCAGCGCCACATTAAATATGCACTACAATGATAAAAGCGATTTGAAGCATGTTTTATTTTGGGGGGGGGGGGCAGAGCTTTGTGACGTCATATTTGAGGGGGGGGGGGTCTGACTTTTGTGACGCCGTGTGACGAAGGGGGGGGTGTCAAATATAGTCCAAAATCGCGTGACGTCATTTATGGGCGGCCCCTTATTATGGGAAGTTAAAGTCCACCATACAGCACTGTATAAACAATATAACTGTATCACCATAATTATACACCAATGAAGTATCTACAAACCACTACTGTACGGTACATCTGTAGTGGTGATACGCGCTGGGTGTGTACGTCATGTGCCAGCGCGTATGTACGTGTGTGTGTGGTGACGCGCGCTGACGGGGAGGAGCAGGCGTCAGTGCGCGGGTGGGGGTAGTGCTGCTGATTGGCTGTGTGCCGGTGACGCGCTGAGAGGGAGTGATCGGGTGGCAGCGCGGTGTGATTGGTCGGGGAGTGGAAACACGCGCTGGGCGGAACCGGATCGTAGGGATAGCGCGTGGGGATTGGGTAACTGGGGAGCGGTGCCGACGTTGAGGTCCGCATCCGCTCCGTCTCCCGGGAAGAAGAGGTATATAAGGTGATGCACAGAGGAGCAGGGGGCAGAAGTGGAACCATCTAAGAATGAAGACGAAGGTGCAGAGATAGAGCCCGGAGAGGAGAGTAATGGAGAGTAATGGAGAGTAATGGAGAGTAGAGGAGAGTAATGGAGAGTAGAGGAGAGTAATGGAGAATAGAGGAGAGTAAGGTATAAGTGTGTAGCCAGCGAGAGAGAACGGTCTACACGAGCTGAGTAATGTATAGTGTGTAGCCAGAGAGAGAGAACGGTCTACACGAGCTGAGTGATGTATAGTGTGTAGCCAGAGAGAGAGAACGGTCTACACGAGCCGAGTATGCATACGGTGTAGCCAGAGAGAGAGATGCAAAGTCTACACGAGGCGAGTGGAGAGTGTAGCAGAGGCGCAGAGTCTACACGAGGCGAGAGAAGAGTGTAGCCGAGGCGCGGAGTCTACACGAGGCACAGAGAGCCAGCAGCACAGAATCTAAGAGAGTCAAGAGAAGCGTAGGGTGAAGAAGAAGAGGTCACGAGTTGTACCGTTGTATGGTGACCGCATTGTGAAGAAGAGAGGCCACGCGTTGTATCGTTACAAGTCAAGATTTTATAAAAGAAGTGTGTTCCCGTCAAGGAGTTTCCTGCCGTCATTTTCCAATACTTCACATCTATACTTCTTTCTTGGATTGTTTTAAATCTATTTTCCAGAGCAAACCAATTGCTTATTCAGACGGATGAAATCAGACGTTTTGTAATGTATTACAGGACAGTACTAATGGCCTGAAATGAATTATGCACGAGTTGAATTGATCGAGATACTGCATTGACTTTGAAGGAATAGTATTCGGAAGTTAGACCTAATGGGAGCGGCGGGGGGGGGGGACCATCTCTAATAACTTCTCTTGTGGGCCGTCACATAACCCAGTGGTGGCGCGTTCGCCGCGAATTTCAGAGCGGGCTGCCCTGGTTATTACTGGCCGTCCGGCAGATGTCGCAATCGGGTACCCGATACCCGCACCCTACCCGATACCCGGCTACCCGTATCCGGCCGGGTATGGGTACGCGTACCCGTTTGCGACCCTGGTGCGGCCGGGTACGGGTAGGCCGTGAGTCACTGGTGAGTAACCGTTTGTCACTCATTTCCCAACGTCTTGTCTCTTCTCACAATTCAAGTGCCTAGAATCAACCCACCCGCGCCTGCAACATTGCTTCATACCAGAGGTCGCAATCGGGTACCTGTACTCGTACCCTACCCGATACCCGGCCGGGTACGGGTAGCCGGGTATCGGGTAGGGTACGGGTACCCGTTTGCGACCTCTGCCGTCCGGACGACCGTGTGTTAAGGCATTAAAATGCACGCCATCAGTTTCGCGGTGCACGTTAAAGACCCCCTGACGTCATTCCAAATGACCAGTGTGGTGCTGACGTCACGTCTAACGTTTTGTCGAATTCGAGAACTTTCCCGATAAATTGCTCAATGGGGCCCACACATGGCGGTCAACGGCTGGCTCAGTGCTCACTTTTCGCACTCATTGCACGCTAAAATGATTGCCACAAATGAACCACAATACCTCGCTGGTCTCATCAAGGACCATACACCATCATCGCGCGAACTCGGGTCATCCTCGCAGCAGCAGTGGCTTTTATGGCTCAGCCATCGAACAAAGACGGTCGCCACATCGCGCGGCGCTTTCAGATGCGCTCCTGCGGCCGTCTGGAACGCTCCTCCTTCCGATATTAGGAAGCCAATTTTAAACCGTCTAGATTGAAAACTCATTTATTTAGAACTGCCTGTTGTGTTTAGTTTGTTGTCCCCCCCCCCGCACCTCCGATTCACATGGTTGGCTGCGTACGGTGCGGAAGAAGTTCAGCGCACATACGCACACTTACAGGCCAGCCAGGTGCTGAGTTACTTTGTGCCACACAAGGACAGCTGCCACTGGTGAGGCCCTTTCGAATGCGCTGAGATGAGATGTGAATAGTTTATCGCGTGCAAAGCGCTCTGATAATAAAAAAAAACCTGATATTACAATAATTATTGTAATATTAGGTTTTTTTTTAATAATTCTAATTATTTCAACACGAAGGCTTTCGCTACCAATATTATCTGTAATAGAGGTTTTTGGGTTAGATCGCATTAATATAAATGTGTTGCTAAACCCGCCACCACCACCACGCGACGCAGCCAATTGGTAAGGTCTGTCACGTAAAGAAAACATGCCAATTCGTTACTAATTGAGCACATGGAAGATTTTCTGGTTTATCCAGGATGTTTCTGTTGCGCGTCGTCGCTTGAAGATGTTTCTTGTTCATATTTGTGTTTTGTTGCGGTTGCACCCGACTCAAGAGCCGCCATGGCTCACAGGGGCTATACCGAATAAATTAAACTTGAAACATCGGTGTGTTGGAGAATAAACCCACAATATTCACGCGATCTACACCTCTATTGTGGATAATAACTTTGTTACAGTGCTGTACAAGATGATGCACACATTATTCTCATCTGTGATGGCCAATATGGACAGTACTCATGTATGTGTAGCTACAATGGACTTGTTGGATGATGATGACAATAAAGTCCCACCCTAGCTTTGGTGACCTATCTGAATCAAGTACATACACCGTGGTCTGATAAACAAATCTTTGAAAAATAATTCACAGGTGACTCGCAGCACTGGATTGCATATCGGGAGAAAACGACTTCTCTTGCCTCCAAAAAAACTGTTTTAAATACAAAATAAATCCTGGTGAAAAAGTTGCCGTGCGGGTATTTATGGTTGTGGTGTCTAGCGCTCCAGTGTGCCCGTAGCGTCTGCTGTTCGGCACGACGTCCGACGTGTCGAACTCCGCGTGTCAGAAGCGTCTGGTTCAATGCGAAGAACCCAGCACACAGATCGAAACGTCGGACATCATGCCGTCGTGCTGAACAGCGCAAGGCGCAAGCCGAAAAACACACTGAAGGAACTTGTGAAAGTATATACTCTGATGGCCCTAAAAATGGGCATTCGAACTCACATTCCAGTCTGTGCGCTGCTCATGTGTCAAACGTAACGAAATATGGCTGCTGACAGAATAAATCATTGCATGCTGGGAGAGGCTAAAATTCTAAAGCTGGCAGCAGTGTGACTCATTTGTCAGTACCTTTATAGACTATGTTGAGTTTATGATTGGTGGTTTTCGGGAGTTACGTTTTTGTGTTGCTGAGATAGTAAAGTGACGGATTTTAGATTGCTGTGATCGAAAAGAGAGTGCGGTCATGAAAAAAAAAGTTTATATTTTGAAATTCAAATAATTTCAGTGATGTAATCATTTCGTGGGGTTTCAAACAGTGGGAGACAGAAGAGGCATCGCATCCCCAGTAAACGTCGTGCAAAGTGCGACCAACATTGGCATGGTAATTTAAAGCTTTCGTGACTGCAGGGATTCATCTTCTTGGTTCTTTCGGTAAAGTCACGTAGATTGGAAATAATAAAATAATAAAAATAAAACATAATAAAATAATAAAAAATAAAGCTTAATAAAATAATATAATATAATCAAATATTATTTTATTATGTTTAATTTGTATTATTTTATTCTTTCCATTCTACGTGACTTTACCGAAAGAACCAAGAAGATGAAGGTTGGCATGGTGGTTGGAACATCTGGACCAACGTTGACCCAACGTAGGCCCAATGTTCCACGTTTTTGCTGGAGACGTCAATACAATTTGTACGAGCCACAGTATTGCTGAACACATTGCCATCCGCTGCGTTTTCGGCGGCTGTGCCCGGCGTTGTCTGGCACAATGTACCAGCAGTCGCTCTGCCTGGCGTAAGGAAGGAAGAGACGAAAATATGTTGATGCATGCGCAACATGCACAACCGATGACCTCTTGCCCTTTGCCACGCCGGTTGAAACCCGTCTCTCAATTCCCCAGGCTCGCATCAACCCACCCCCCCACCATGGAAATGCCATGAATGTGACGCTACAACAGTGGCGTCGTGTATTCCTTGACAGGTATTATACAAAGCTGACGGCTGAGTGTCACAGGGGGGAGTCGATTGATGTTTGCTTTCTCCGTGAATGGCAAGCGTGGGCAAGGATTATTGTGAAGTGGTGAGCCTAAAACTCCTGTCATAATAAAAACAAAAAAGGCTCCGCTGTAAATTCCACAACGGTCCTCTCAAGCCGCTTGTGTACGGCAGAGGTGTGGACTCGAGTCATGTGACTTGGACTCGAGTCAGACTCGAGTCATGAATTTGATGACTTGCGACTCGACTTGGACTTGCATAACAATGACTTTGTCCCACCTCTGAGATGTGGACTCGAGTCATGTGACTTGGACTCGAGTCAGACTCGAGTCATGAATTTGATGACTTGCGACTCGACTTGGACTTGCATAACAATGACTTTGTCCCACCTATGAGATGTGGACTCGAGTCATGTGACTTGGACTCGAGTCAGACTCGAGTCATGAATTTGATGACTTGCGACTCGACTTGGACTTGCATAACAATGACTTTGTCCCACCTCTGAGATGTGGACTCGAGTCATGTGACTTGGACTCAAGTCAAACTCGAGTCATGAATTTGATGACTTGCGACTCGACTTGGACTTGCATAACAATGACTTTGTCCCACCTATGAGATGTGGACTCGAGTCATGTGACTTGGACTCGAGTCAGACTCGAGTCATGAATTTGATGACTTGCGACTCGACTTGGACTTGCATAACAATGACTTTGTCCCACCTATGAGATGTGGACTCGAGTCATGTGACTTGGACTCGAGTCAGACTCGAGTCATGAATTTGATGACTTGCGACTCGACTTGGACTTGCATAACAATGACTTTGTCCCACCTCTGGTGTACGGGGTGTGGGAAGTTCAAGCTGTCTCTTGCCAGACACCGAGTCTTTTCGTGGCCATTCACACAAGATCATAACACCGATGGGAACGTCAAAAGTGCTTCGTCTTATGCATAGAGGGCCTAGAATTATGATCGCCGAATTGTTGGAATGATGGTCACTGTGCATTGTCACCCCTGCGGCTGAGTATACTCAAGGACATTTTCGCTTTTCAATTGAGTTTATTTACACGTGTTGTGCATATTGTACATATATAATCCCGTATAGTATTGTTTTTGAAGGCTGTATTTGGTCGACAATGACTTCCTTACTGAGCCATTATCTGGTAGTGGTGCCTCGACATGTGCGACGTGGGAGGCATGGTTTAAATAATAAATCAGGATGAAGCAATTTATCACCAGTTCATTATGATTGGCAATGCACTATCACTGCAACTATTAGCTACATCATCATCATACACATTTATGACATTAACATAAACAACATCTGTGTCTCATCATCCTATCATCAGCCTATTCATATAGGCTGATAATATGTCTGCGAGTGTGAGTGAAATCCCCTTTACTATGACTTCTAATGGGAAAATAGCTTTTGACATACGCGATTATGAGATACACGATTTTGAGATACGCGCGTTTTTCCAGGAACGCATCAATCCCGTGTGTCAAGCAGTACCAGTACCGTACACACAGTATATCAGGAATATTTGTTTGTGATGCTGCGTTGGCAGCGGTGCACAAGCACAATTGACAATAGAAAAACATTGCTATGTGCTACGAAGAAGGGCTATTGCCTACACCACAGCCTAATAAAACATGTTATTGATGAATGTGTTGAGTTTTTTTATGTATATATAATGAATATATTTATTGGACCGTTTTGCCAGTATCCAAAATTATTACAAATAAGAATTGGTTTTATACTCTTTATGGCAATAAAACCGGTGTTAAGCTGTTTCTGGTGTAGGCCAATCAGTTTCAATGACAGTGCGTATTTTCAGAGCATGCTTGTTTGCATGTTTTGCCACAAGTACGTGTGGTTAATGCAAACTTGATTCCTTGCAAAAGGCATATATTTGGTGTCTGAGCATCTTAACACCTGTTGTATTGCCAGAAAGAGTAAAACTTAATCTAATTTTGCATCGTTTTCATAAGGAATGTGTGCCGACAATTCAATGCCACAGTTCAAATTGTTGTCTAAATGCTTATTCTCTACCACATGCGGACATCACATGTGAGTGTTGCATGCAGTTTATCTCCTTTTAAGTATTATCCTGTTTATAGTACTGTAATTCTGAAGAGGACAGGATTTTACCACTCTCTATTCATTTAAATGCTACTTTTTTCATTCAGAACACTATTGCACTTATCAAGGCGCCGCTTAAACTCAAAAGTGTGGAATCCATTGTTAGAAACAGTGGCGTGGTGACGATTATGCGAAAATACAATGCTCTTTAAATGGCTTTGTCGCAGATGTTGACGCGCCACGATGCTGCGTGGCTTTGTTTAGTCACGAGGTATATTGTAAACAAAGCACAATCGGTGAACGTGTTCCCTTCGGGCGAGTCAGTCTGTCACGTGTCCTATGCAAGTGGCAACCTTGCACGCTCTTGTTTGTGGACATTAATTGTATTTAACATATGTAAAAAAGAAACTACCATATTTTTTTTACTTATTTTTTTATTTAACCGGCGAACCTCGGTTTAATTGCTCCTTCGGGAGCAGAGCACCGCATTAAACCGAAAATAGCAATACATGGAGTCACATGCTTTTTTTCACTTGCGAATGCATGTAAAAGCCTTAAAACATGTTTAAACTGCACTACATTCAACGCGCAATGCAGCTACAGTATGCCTAAACAAACGATGCACGTAAATAAGAGAAAAGTTTAAATTAGGCCGACTGACTCGCTAAGTTCACACGCAAGAAGCAGGAGTTACAGATGATGACGATAAGCCAATCAGATTGTAAATGATGTACGTACGTAATTACTCGTTGAATCTTATTCTCCTGCTAAGTTGAGAATCTTGAGTTGCGACATTTTTCTTGAGATACAAGATTTTTTAAAAAGCGCAATTATAGCGAAGCTCAAATAAGGCGAGGTACGTCTGAATTGTTGTACCCGTGGCATACACCACGGAGAACGGGGAGAGTGCACTCAACGATGTTAATCCTGGTAGGAACCTCCTGGTTACACCAGCCCACAGTGGATTATTGTGTCCGTCCGTCTGTCGTACAGGGAGGGGCTGGGTGGGGAGTGAGGGGCTGGGTGGGGAGGGGAGGGTGGGGCTGGGTGGGGAGGGGAGGGTGGGGAGGGTGGGGCTGGGTGGGGAGGGGAGGGGAGGGTGGGGCTGGATGGGGCTGGGTGGGGAGGGGCTGGTCACCCCGTGGTGCCCTTATAAAACTCAACGTTTAACCTACTCACGCCGGCTTGTGCCCGCCCTCACAGTCGGCCATATTTGCGGAATACACCACGCCGCCGTTGACCCTGGCCATTGACCGAGCAACCCAACACGTTCCTACCAGCTCCCTCCGCAGGAATGTTATAGCATGGACACATAACAGGGGACAACAGCAAATGGAAGAGAGAAGATACATCATGGGAAATGAGATGGAGAAGTATGGGAAATTAATGGAGAAACAGGAGCAAAGGGTCAGGAGAGATGAGGATAGGGAGGCCGAGGCTCCACAAGGCCCTCGACACTGCTGCAACAGAGCAGCGTCTGTTTTCACAGGGGGCGGGGAGAGGGGAGGAGGTTCAGAGTGGGGGTGGACACGCAGAACTCACGTGACTTACCGGAGGCTTGAGCTGATTTTAAGTGGAGTAGAACCCCTCTTAACGACCACCCCTGTTAACTACTAATCGCTTAACGACGGGCCTCCATAGAGCCCAACGTGTAGTGTATAGTGTAGTGTATACTAGTGTAGTGTATAATAGTGTAGTGTGTTGTAGTGTATAGTGCAGTGCAGAGGTGTGGACTCGAGTCATGTGACTTGGACTCGAGTCAGACTCGAGTCATGAATTTGATGACTTGCGACTCGACTTGGACTTGCATAACAATGACTTTGTCCCACCTATGAGATGTGGACTCGAGTCATGTGACTTGGACTCGAGTCAGACTCGAGTCATGAATTTGATGACTTGCGACTCGACTTGGACTTGCATAACAATGACTTTGTCCCACCTCTGGTGTAGTGTATAGTGTAGTGTATAGTAGTGTAGTGTGTTGTAGTGTATAGTAGTGTAGTGTATAGTAGTGTAGTGTATAGTAGTGTAGTGTATACTAGTGTAGTGTATAGTAGTGTATAGTGTAGTGTATACTAGTGTAGTGTGTTGTAGTGTAGTGTATAGTCGTGTAGTGTATAGTCGTGTAGTGTATAGTAGTGTAGTGTATAGTAGTGTAGTGTGTTGTAGTGTAGTGTATAGTAGTGTAGTGTATAGTGTAGTGTATAGTAGTGTAGTGTATAGTGTAGTGTATAGTAGTTAAGTGTATAGTGTAGTGTATAGTGTAGTGTATAGTAGTGTAGTGTATAGTGTAGTGTATAGTAGTGTAGTGTATAGTGTAGTGTATAGCAGAGGTGTGGACTCGAGTCATGTGACTTGGACTCGAGTCAGACTCGAGTCATGAATTTGATGACTTGCGACTCGACTTGGACTTGCATAACAATGACTTTGTCCCACCTATGAGATGTGGACTCGAGTCATGTGACTTGGACTCGAGTCAGACTCGAGTCATGAATTTGATGACTTGCGACTCGACTTGGACTTGCATAACAATGACTTTGTCCCACCTCTGGTGTATAGTAGTGTAGTGTATAGTGTAGTGTATAGTAGTGTAGTGTATAGTATAGTGTATAGCAGAGGTGTGGACTCGAGTCATGTGACTTGGACTCGAGTCAGACTCGAGTCATGAATTTGATGACTTGCGACTCGACTTGGACTTGCATAACAATGACTTTGTCCCACCTATGAGATGTGGACTCGAGTCATGTGACTTGGACTCGAGTCAGACTCGAGTCATGAATTTGATGACTTGCGACTCGACTTGGACTTGCATAACAATGACTTTGTCCCACCTCTGGTGTATAGTAGTGTAGTGTATAGTGTAGTGTATAGTAGTGTAGTGTATAGTATAGTGTATAGTAGTGTTGTGCCTCCATAGAGCCAAATATGTTTGCTTACTGACCATTCCCCTGTTAACGACGGGCTGTTGTCGGTCCAGTAAATATGAATGAATGCATTTACCAACCATGTTCTTTTAATATTATGTGTTTATAATGTTGTTAGTATCGTTATGTATTAATATCCGTTGTTTACATAGTATAAAGTGCGTTTTTGGGTGAACTTTCGATGCTATCCGAACGAATTAAGCCTTTAACGTGTATTTCCTATGCTCGCTGAACGACCAAATCACTTAACGATCGATTTCGTGGAACCAATTACCTTCGTTAAGAGGGGTTCTACTGTACTGTATTTGGATATTTCAGCCCCCCCCCCACCGCCAAATAATATATTTTTAGCTGCCGTCTAGGCTTTCCTTATCATAGCAAAGCCATGATAATGTCGATGGTGGTATGGGACTGCTGAGCAACAAGATTCCTGCAGAGGGCAGTACATGCAGATAATTTCTGATACTGCAAAGGTAAACATTTTATCTTTAGGGCTACAGTATTGCCATTGGGCAACTCCATTCCCTCTCCCGTGCAACATACAATTACAAGAATAGACGGCATTACGCAAAAGGAAATATAATCAAATGTCTCAAGCAAGATAAACCTTAAAATGAATTAGGCTTCTGGGTAGATTATTTTTTAAAGATAAATATGCTTGGGTGAATGTTGGCACAACATAGTAAACGTTGTAGCCTTGCAGTCTTTTACAAAAATGTCAAATATGGAAGAGCAATACAGCTGTCAATTACTCTTATACAATATAATTTTTAATAATATAGCATTGAACTGTACAGGAACTATCTCTCGATCCCAGAAAGCCTCGCCGTCTCAAAACGTTCCCATTACGGTTTTGGAAATTGGGACAATTCCTTGAATATGTTTGTACGTGGGAGGAAACGGGAAAAAAAACCTCGCGAAAAAGGGAATAACATTGAAAAATGCAGACAGCTCCATCAGCAGTACGAATATTGTTTTTTAAAAATGCACTTTAGTATCATTCACTGCCCTCCTTGTACCTCGTCGGACTGGCATTTCACACACTACACAATTGCACGGTGGACAAAACCCTGCTTCCAAAGCCGTAGATTACAGTGGTGTGAACACCCACCATCCTAGTAAACACGGAACGTTGGGCAAACGATGAACTAACCTCGGTCCAACGGTTCCAACCGCATGCCAACAGTGTCCAACGTTGAATGTTTACTGAGATGCTGTCTATAAGAAATACATTTACTGTATGGTACAAATTGTGAATCAGCGGTGCAGTGGTTAGCGCACTTTATTTTGAACCCGGTGATCCGATTTCAAATCCTGGCTATGGCTAACATCATCAGTGATGAGTGATATCTGGACTGTCCATCACCAAACTGCATTTTCCACCATATAATCAAACGACCCCCATGACCAACATGTCATGGCATGGCGAGGCCTTAATTCAGCAGTGGATTGACAAAGAGCTGCAGATTATGATATTAAAATATTAGTTTTTGTTCCGTTAGTAAGCGCCATAGGTGTTTGGGGGGGGCGGGGAGAAATGTGCGTTACACCTGCATTGGTCATTAATATTCCAAAAAACTTTTATTGGATAGAAAATTAACTGAAAACCCTGTGTCAGTGAATAAATGTTTAACCTTTCTTTTGCAAAAGGGAAGAAAGGGACGGCAATTAGTATTTTCATTATTAAATGCAATCCCATATATTTAGTCATAAACTCTGTTATCATTCCTTATCACTGTTATAATTGAAGCCAAGCCTGAGAGAAACTGCACAAATCCAATGTCAGCCCAATGAGAAAGCATTTTTGTTTTTTTTCTTCAAAGTTCTCCCATTGCCTGGCTAAAGCACATTAAAGTACAGTGCTGTATGATCACAATATTTGAAGCAGAGGTGTGGACTCGAGTCATGTGACTTGGACTCGAGTCAGACTCGAGTCATGAATTTGATGACTTGCGACTCGACTTGGACTTGCATAACAATGACTTTGTCCCACCTATGAGATGTGGACTCGAGTCATGTGACTTGGACTCGAGTCAGACTCGAGTCATGAATTTGATGACTTGCGACTCGACTTGGACTTGCATAACAATGACTTTGTCCCACCTATGAGATGTGGACTCGAGTCATGTCACTTGGACTCGAGTCAGACTCGAGTCATGAATTTGATGACTTGCGTCTCGACTTGGACTTGCATAACAATGACTTTGTCCCACCTATGAGATGTGGACTCGAGTCATGTGACTTGGACTCGAGTCAGACTCGAGTCATGAATTTGATGACTTGCGTCTCGACTTGGACTTGCATAACAATGACTTTGTCCCACCTATGAGATGTGGACTCGAGTCATGTGACTTGGACTCGAGTCAGACTCGAGTCATGAATTTGATGACTTGCGTCTCGACTTGGACTTGCATAACAATGACTTTGTCCCACCTATGAGATGTGGACTCGAGTCATGTGACTTGGACTCGAGTCAGACTCGAGTCATGAATTTGATGACTTGCGACTCGACTTGGACTTGCATAACAATGACTTTGTCCCACCTATGAGATGTGGACTCGAGTCATGTGACTTGGACTCGAGTCAGACTCGAGTCATGAATTTGATGACTTGCGACTCGACTTGGACTTGCATAACAATGACTTTGTCCCACCTATGAGATGTGGACTCGAGTCATGTGACTTGGACTCGAGTCAGACTCGAGTCATGAATTTGATGACTTGCGTCTCGACTTGGACTTGCATAACAATGACTTTGTCCCACCTATGAGATGTGGACTCGAGTCATGTGACTTGGACTCGAGTCAGACTCGAGTCATGAATTTGATGACTTGCGACTCGACTTGGACTTGCATAACAATGACTTTGTCCCACCTCTGAGGTGTGGACTCGAGTCATGTGACTTGGACTCGAGTCAGACTCGAGTCATGAATTTGATGACTTGCGACTCGACTTGGACTTGCATAACAATGACTTTGTCCCACCTATGAGATGTGGACTCGAGTCATGTGACTTGGACTCGAGTCAGACTCGAGTCATGAATTTGATGACTTGCGTCTCGACTTGGACTTGCATAACAATGACTTTGTCCCACCTATGAGATGTGGACTCGAGTCATGTGACTTGGACTCGAGTCAGACTCGAGTCATGAATTTGATGACTTGCGACTCGACTTGGACTTGCATAACAATGACTTTGTCCCACCTCTGAGGTGTGGACTCGAGTCATGTGACTTGGACTCGAGTCAGACTCGAGTCATGAATTTGATGACTTGCGACTCGACTTGGACTTGCATAACAATGACTTTGTCCCACCTATGAGATGTGGACTCGAGTCATGTGACTTGGACTCGAGTCAGACTCGAGTCATGAATTTGATGACTTGCGACTCGACTTGGACTTGCATAACAATGACTTTGTCCCACCTCTGGTGTATAGTAGTGTAGTGTATAGTGTAGTGTATAGTAGTGTAGTGTATAGTATAGTGTATAGCAGAGGTGTGGACTCGAGTCATGTGACTTGGACTCGAGTCAGACTCGAGTCATGAATTTGATGACTTGCGACTCGACTTGGACTTGCATAACAATGACTTTGTCCCACCTCTGAGGTGTGGACTCGAGTCATGTGACTTGGACTCGAGTCAGACTCGAGTCATGAATTTGATGACTTGCGACTCGACTTGGACTTGCATAACAATGACTTTGTCCCACCTCTGAGGTGTGGACTCGAGTCATGTGACTTGGACTCGAGTCAGACTCGAGTCATGAATTTGATGACTTGCGACTCGACTTGGACTTGCATAACAATGACTTTGTCCCACCTATGAGATGTGGACTCGAGTCATGTGACTTGGACTCGAGTCAGACTCGAGTCATGAATTTGATGACTTGCGTCTCGACTTGGACTTGCATAACAATGACTTTGTCCCACCTATGAGATGTGGACTCGAGTCATGTGACTTGGACTCGAGTCAGACTCGAGTCATGAATTTGATGACTTGCGTCTCGACTTGGACTTGCATAACAATGACTTTGTCCCACCTATGAGATGTGGACTCGAGTCATGTGACTTGGACTCGAGTCAGACTCGAGTCATGAATTTGATGACTTGCGTCTCGACTTGGACTTGCATAACAATGACTTTGTCCCACCTATGAGATGTGGACTCGAGTCATGTGACTTGGACTCGAGTCAGACTCGAGTCATGAATTTGATGACTTGCGACTCGACTTGGACTTGCATAACAATGACTTTGTCCCACCTATGAGATGTGGACTCGAGTCATGTGACTTGGACTCGAGTCAGACTCGAGTCATGAATTTGATGACTTGCGACTCGACTTGGACTTGCATAACAATGACTTTGTCCCACCTATGAGATGTGGACTCGAGTCATGTGACTTGGACTCGAGTCAGACTCGAGTCATGAATTTGATGACTTGCGACTCGACTTGGACTTGCATAACAATGACTTTGTCCCACCTATGAGATGTGGACTCGAGTCATGTGACTTGGACTCGAGTCAGACTCGAGTCATGAATTTGATGACTTGCGTCTCGACTTGGACTTGCATAACAATGACTTTGTCCCACCTATGAGATGTGGACTCGAGTCATGTGACTTGGACTCGAGTCAGACTCGAGTCATGAATTTGATGACTTGCGACTCGACTTGGACTTGCATAACAATGACTTTGTCCCACCTATGAGATGTGGACTCGAGTCATGTGACTTGGACTCGAGTCAGACTCGAGTCATGAATTTGATGACTTGCGACTCGACTTGGACTTGCATAACAATGACTTTGTCCCACCTATGAGATGTGGACTCGAGTCATGTGACTTGGACTCGAGTCAGACTCGAGTCATGAATTTGATGACTTGCGACTCGACTTGGACTTGCATAACAATGACTTTGTCCCACCTATGAGATGTGGACTCGAGTCATGTGACTTGGACTCGAGTCAGACTCGAGTCATGAATTTGATGACTTGCGTCTCGACTTGGACTTGCATAACAATGACTTTGTCCCACCTATGAGATGTGGACTCGAGTCATGTGACTTGGACTCGAGTCAGACTCGAGTCATGAATTTGATGACTTGCGACTCGACTTGGACTTGCATAACAATGACTTTGTCCCACCTATGAGATGTGGACTCGAGTCATGTGACTTGGACTCGAGTCAGACTCGAGTCATGAATTTGATGACTTGCGTCTCGACTTGGACTTGCATAACAATGACTTTGTCCCACCTATGAGATGTGGACTCGAGTCATGTGACTTGGACTCGAGTCAGACTCGAGTCATGAATTTGATGACTTGCGTCTCGACTTGGACTTGCATAACAATGACTTTGTCCCACCTATGAGATGTGGACTCGAGTCATGTGACTTGGACTCGAGTCAGACTCGAGTCATGAATTTGATGACTTGCGTCTCGACTTGGACTTGCATAACAATGACTTTGTCCCACCTATGAGATGTGGACTCGAGTCATGTGACTTGGACTCGAGTCAGACTCGAGTCATGAATTTGATGACTTGCGACTCGACTTGGACTTGCATAACAATGACTTTGTCCCACCTATGAGATGTGGACTCGAGTCATGTGACTTGGACTCGAGTCAGACTCGAGTCATGAATTTGATGACTTGCGACTCGACTTGGACTTGCATAACAATGACTTTGTCCCACCTATGAGATGTGGACTCGAGTCATGTGACTTGGACTCGAGTCAGACTCGAGTCATGAATTTGATGACTTGCGACTCGACTTGGACTTGCATAACAATGACTTTGTCCCACCTATGAGATGTGGACTCGAGTCATGTGACTTGGACTCGAGTCAGACTCGAGTCATGAATTTGATGACTTGCGACTCGACTTGGACTTGCATAACAATGACTTTGTCCCACCTATGAGATGTGGACTCGAGTCATGTGACTTGGACTCGAGTCAGACTCGAGTCATGAATTTGATGACTTGCGACTCGACTTGGACTTGCATAACAATGACTTTGTCCCACCTATGAGATGTGGACTCGAGTCATGTGACTTGGACTCGAGTCAGACTCGAGTCATGAATTTGATGACTTGCGACTCGACTTGGACTTGCATAACAATGACTTTGTCCCACCTATGAGATGTGGACTCGAGTCATGTGACTTGGACTCGAGTCAGACTCGAGTCATGAATTTGATGACTTGCGACTCGACTTGGACTTGCATAACAATGACTTTGTCCCACCTCTGATTTGAAGGCAAATTGCTGACTGAATATTACATACAGCGCACAATTGACTAATTCCTCCTACGTTTTTGCTAAAATATAGACTTTAACTGATCTATACAGTACAATAAAAATGTACTTGGCTTGAAGTCAAACTTTAAGGACTATAAAGTAATGCAATAAAAAAAAGCAATAAGGCACTACAACAAACCCCATATTAGGGAGAAGATCCTCTCCCTGAATCTCTGACCTTAACCCTCAACGACAGAACATAGGAACGTTTCCAAGTATAAATCAGTACCTAATGTTCACGTAGTTAAGCCCTTAATCCCATCTGAATATCCACCGCAAGATTTAGACGTGTTGCTTTCAATAATCGGTTAAAGCTTCACACCCCTTCATTTTATACGTAAGGCTTAGATCGTGTAGGTATGATGAAAATGTATTTTAAATCAGAATCAAAATCAGAAAGGGTTTTATTCGCCATGAAAGTTTGCACAAACAAGGAATTAACTATGGCAGGAAGGTGCATACATTGAACATGTAGGAATCTTAAAACTTAAATATGTGGTATACAGTCTAACTATACTAAAATTACAAAGTCTAACTAATATTCAGGGGCTAAAGTATGTAAACATTTGAATAAGTATACAATATAAAATGTAAACTATCCGTAATTTACAATCCTAAAATACAAATAGGGTAACATGTTGTTAATATGGCAAGGTGTAATTTCGTAGATAAAATGTTAAAGTAAGTGTAAAAGTCATTTTAAGCCCTTGGCCTTGCTGAGGAGGCCAACAGCGGATGGGAAGAAACTGTTTTTATGACGTGAGGTTTTGGTCCTGATGTACCGCAAATGTGGTGTTTTATCAAAAAGCGAAATCAATTGGTGCATTTTCCCATTTGACAACTTGATTTAATTGGCTCCCCCCACCACGCTCCCCCCTTTATGCTCCAAAAATTGATGACTTAATCATTCCCTGCATCAACCGTTCCTCCGGTCTGTTTCCTACACTGTCTGGAACCCACTGACCATGTCCAACTGTCCACACCGCACGCTTTCCTCCACACACCAGTTCTAATCCGAACACGACGCCCGCCCCGTCTCCCTTTAAGATCAAGAAGATAGCCTGAAAAAAACTCTGCCCATAGTTCCATTTCTCGCGAAATCTACAATTCTTCGATCGGGCCCTGAAAATTGCACGGTTTACATTCAACTGCCGAGGTTTGCTGTTAAAGTATCCCACAATGCGGCTTTAGGTCAGTGATTTCTGGGTGTCCATTCCTAATATAACTTTGCAAATCTTCCCTCCTCTACCCTTCAAACGTGGCCCTCACATCTTCTTCCAGATGATATCGATGGCTTCATTTTGGTGATTTCGAAAAGTGTATTGGTTTAGCCATGTTTGTTTGTTGTAGTACAGAGTTAGACTGGTGGTCTTAATCTAAGTTGTCTTATGGTTGTTGTTTGACTTGCATCCCACTGGGATTTTGCACACAGCCCTGGTGTACGGTGTTTTTTTCTGCAATATTTTGCTGTCTTTTCTTGGATTTTCTGTTTGCACTTAGTCACATATTCACTTTAAGATGTTTTTTGTTTGTTGCGGTTGCACCCGATTCAAGAGCCGAATGGCTCACAGGGCTATACCTAATAAATGAACTTGAACTTGACAATGCTTTAATGCCATGCAACACTTTACTTTCGTCTGAATTATAAATTCCGTCACGATTCGTTTTAATATCCTCTGCATGCATCTATACTAAAGGGTAAGAAGCTGTACTTCTTGATTTCCTGTTTCTCAGCTCACTAACCACTAAACCCAGACATTTACTCCTGCCCATGGATGAAAGTATGATTTCACACGGAGTTCGGCTATGTGGGTATGTATGTATGTTGAACTTTCGCACCGTACGTAATCAGAGGTGGACATCAAACTAAACACAAAAAGCAGCTCTAAAGAAATGCCTTTTAAATCTGGATGATTTAAAAGTGCTTAGCTCCAGTGGCTTCCTAATATCGGAAGAGCGTTCCAGACGGCCGCAGGAGCGCATCGGAAAACGCGCACTGCGGTGACCGTCTTTGTTAGATGGTTATCCAAAGGCAACTGCGACAATGACCGGAGTTTGCGTGATGGTTTATGCCCCTTTGACGAGAGACGCAGACGCGTAGCAACCGTAAGGCACACACTCCTTACAAGGTTTTCTTGACCACACCAACCCTTCTGCATGTTGCACACGTCATTACCTCGATACACACGTGACTTGTGAATGCCCCACGTGCTCTTCTTGTGCTGCGGAAGTCAAAATCGTAATTGATGAATTTATTTTTGGGGCCGTCCATAAATGACGTCACGCACCTAGGGGGGGGGGGTCAGACACTTGTGACGATGTGTGACGAGGGGGGGGGGAGAAATGTGACGTCACATAAAAATGCGCAACTTGAAATAAATATAAAATTGTTATAACAACACTAATTATTATAACAACACTCCTACAACATCAGAGTGCAGCGCCACATTAAACACGCACTACAATGACAATCGTTTAAAGCGATTTGAAGCATGTTTTATTTTCAAAATGGAAATATGGTTTTGAGGGGGGGGGGGGGCAGAGCTTTGTGACGTCATATTTGAGGGGGGGGGGGGTGGTGTCTGACTTTTTGTGACGCTATGTGACGAGGGGGGGTGGGGTCAAAAATCGTCAAAAATCGCGTGACGTCATTTATGGACGGCCCCTTTGGCGCGGATCGTTATGTTGTCAGGTCGTCTCCTAGCGCAGCAGCGAGAACGATTGCACTCCATGCTCGGGTACGGGCAGGATCATGATACGTCTTATCATCCAAAGCTGCTCAAACTGCCTACACGACTTAAGTCCTTTATTTGTCATCACGGGATGCATAATACGGTGAAACTGCTCGCTTTTATCTTCATTATTATGTGTGACCTACAAATGTCTGTAGCCAGGATCAATCGATGATAATCCTATTACCTGCAGATGTTTAACAGATGACATGCGTTGCACCGTTAATTCCTCCTGGTGAATAATACTTCTCTTGTCCGTATGCATCTGTGCAAATAGTTTTTGTTCGTGATTAAGGGGCCGTCCATAAATGACGTCACGCTATTTTTGACGATTTTGACCCCCCCCCCCTTCGTCACACGACGTCACAAAAAGTCAGACCCCCCTCAAATATGACGTCACAAAGCTCTGCCCCCCCCCAAATAAAACATGCTTCAAATCTCTTTAAACTATTGTCATTGTAGTGCGTATTTAATGTGGCGCTGCACTCTGATGTTGTAGGAGAAAACATTTATTAAAAAGTCTATTTAATTAAGTAGAACGTGTTGTCTATATTTATTTAAAGTTGCGCATTTAGATGTGACGTCACATTTCTCAAACCCCCCCCTCCCCCTTGTCACACATCGTCACAAATGTCTGACCCCCCCCCCCTAAGTGCGTGACGTCATTTATGGACGGCCCCTAATGCCCAGACCAATAAACATTAATGCATTGCTGGTGGACATAGGTTTGAGATCCTACCCATCTCCTTCGTGGCCTCGATGGCTGTTCTTGTTGTTTTGTACAATAAGTATGTTGTATAGACATATATGTTGCTGTATATCATGACTATTCTTCTTGGTTCTTTCGGTAAAGTCAGTAAGTCACGTAGAATGGAAATAATAAAAATAATAAAATAATTAATTTGTTATGCTTTATTTTTATTATTTTATTGGTTTATTTTTTTTTATTTTATTATTTCCATTCTACGTGACTTTACCGAAAGAACCAAGAAGACGAATCCCTGCAGTCACGAAAGCTTTAAATCGAAATCGTGATTATTATCAACACCCGTGGTCAAACTGCTGCTGGACACAGGCCTCCACAAGTCGGCATATATATATAGCAGCAAACTCCTCTCATCCGATGTGATGTGGGATGCCAAATATGGCGGATCCTATTATCTATCCTTGGGGTTGTCCCCAAATTTCACTCGAGTTATCATCCCCCGGGGGGAAATGTTGCAGATAATCGCGGATAATTGGAGTCAATTGGCGCTCCACTGCACTTATCTGCAACAACAATAGCAGGTAGTTGTTGGAAGTCGTTCCGCGATGATCTATGGGCAACGTTGTTGCGACGGTGGAGAATTGGAGGAAACCGGGCCAGTGAACAAGGGAATTGTTGGACCAACGTTGGTTTACACATTCCTGCGGAGGGAGCTGGTAGGAACGTTGGGTTGCTCGGTCAATGGCCAGGGTCAACGGCGGCGTGGTGTATTCCGCAAATATGGCCGACTGTGAGGGCGGGCACAAGCCGGCGTGAGTAGGTTAAACGTTGAGTTTTATAAGGGCACCACGGGGTGACCAGCCCCTCCCCACCCAGCCCCACCCCTCCCACCCCCCACCCAGCCCCACCCTCCCCACCCAGCCCCTACCCAGCCCCTCCCACACCCCACCCTCCCCACCCAGCCCCTCTCCAACCCTCCCACCCCCCACCCAGCCCCTCCCCACCCTCCCCACCCAGCCCCTCCCCTCCCACCCTCCCCACCCAGCCCCTCCCCACCCCTCGCACCCCCACCCAGCCCCACCCTCCCCTCCCCACCCAGCCCCTCCCTCCCAACCCAGCCCCTCCCTTCACGACGGACGGACGGACACAATAATCCCCTGTGGGCTGGTGTAACCAGGAGGTTCCTACCAGTAAAAGTTGGTCAAACTTTGGCGTGTTTACAACGAATGGGGAGTTGTGGGCAATTGGCTAACAGAGGATTACAAAAAAATGGAGTAACATCCCATTGGCCCCAGATACAATTGTAATTTACGTCTTATTTTTGGAAGACATTCAAATGTATTGTATTCATGTTAAGCTTTCGTGAGTTTAACTCACATTAATGGTTAAAATAATAAAAAAAAACATCAAAATAGCAACTAATATGTTTGTAACTTTTTCCAATTGTCACTTTTTTGTCGGAAAGAATGGTGACAGGATTTCCACCGCTGCCCTTTTTCATATATCTGGTACAGTACGTGCTTTTAAAGAGTAAAAAAAAAACAAAGCGAGCTTGGGAAATTGATTTACACTTCAACTGTACCGTGTAAACTTATACATCTTTTAAGAACAATGCCCCACTAAAATATTTTTTGAAACTCTCCATTTAACTTGCCACAAAAGGCAAGCAGCTCCAGTGATGCCCTATGCTCCAAAGCTTTGCCATCATCCGTCTGGCATCAGACAACAACGTGATTTAAGCACGTGGTCAAATAATTCTCCACTGGATAAGGAGTATAAGCTGCCCTTCATGGAGTGGGAGGGTGACACGAAAACGTTTGAATGTAGAGCAGGACAAGAGATGCATTTGCTCCAAGTGTCCGTGCAATCTTTCTTTTGTTAGTTTTGCGAAAAAAATGCACCAAGTTATGAACGAGCAACGTTTGAATCCATTTCGTTATCTCCCATATTACTTTTAATTTGTGGGGATGTGATGGATGATGGTGTGTGTGGTAACTACTAAATAGATTATCCCCTATATCCTTAACAGACTGTAGGGGAAAGTGGTGTTAGCGAGCACCTATAAAGGCCGGAACAGCACACGAGGGGGGGGGGTGAATTTTGTTATATAAATTATAAAGTATAGTTATTTTGTTGTATTGCTTTGGTTAACTTTTCTGATTCTGCTACGACAATCCCCTCCTAATGCGTATTGCACTATCACACATTCAACTAAAAACACGCGCTTTCAAAAATTACAGTCTGCACATTGCATGCAGTACTATACATAATATACAGGACACTTTTACCTACACGCATACATCACACATGAAGCACTACACGAGCTTTTCACACATAAAAAAACAAAGATTCTCACTATATCCTATAACAGACTGTAGGGGCAACACCACGCCCGGCCATCTTTATATCCCTTATTGGCCATGTTTACACACCGCACCATGTACTCATTTGATGCACCACCCACCCCCCTAAAATCGAACCAGAGATAACTTTCAAATCCGTGACAAAGATGACGGCGAAGGGAAGGTGGTGGTGGGGGGGGGGGCGAATGGACACGACGATTTTTGTTTGTTCGAGATCGCTTCGCCGTACAGTGCGGTGCGAGTTACATTTATAGCCACAGCCGCCTGCGCATTTCCCGACCATGCGGCCGCACGCCTAGCAACGGTGAACACGTCACCGGTCGTTAGGGGAAAACCCGGGTGGGCGGGGGGCGACGGCCTTGTCCGCCGCCGCCGCAGAAGCCTGCTGCCCGGCGCTAGGCGAGGACGGGTGCACCCCCGTCCCTTCTCCCGGCGGCCATGTTGGTCAGGGAAGAAAAAAAAGTTTGAATTTAAAAATGATTGTCTCAAATTTTGATTTAAAGCTTTCGTGACGTCGTGAGGATTTTTATTGGTTTGTGTTTTTGTTATTTTATTATTTCCCTTCTACGTGACTTTACCAAAAGAACCAATACACTTTACCGAAAGAACCAGATAAAAAGGGCAAAAAAACTATTATCATATTTTGTTACTGGCAAATGAGGTTCCAATGGTATAAATGTCTCCTTCAGAATGTTTATTTTATACCGGAGGAGGAATCCGATGAGCTATGAAGCTCTTTAAAAAAAAACATGTCCAGTAGAGGCTGGTCAGAACGTTACAACAACGAATAAAAAATAATATACAAATAAAACTAAACATTTAAAAAATATTACCAGGTAAAGGCTTAATTAGAGGGGGAAATGCAATTTAACGACATTCGTTTTAATACTGTGGCTTTCAAAGGAAATATACAGTATATAGAGATATGCTTATACATTAGGTGTCAATGTCTGGTAAATGGCTCTTCATATGCACATGAAGGGCTATTGACCGACGTTTCGAGCTTGGCTCTTCATGTTCTTCACGCGAATATTTTTTCCTGTCAAGGTCACCGTGTTATTGATAAATGTGTTGAGTTTTGTTATTTGTGCTAGTGCATCACTGCAAACGCCTGATCTGTAGTTATATGTCAGTTATTAGACTATCTTAAAATTGAATGACTAGTGTATAATACACTATTTGCATAAAAATCATCAAATTTAAGCACCAATTTGTTGTTAATCCACTGCTGGATGAGGGCTGTGGGTCGTGACGATTATGTAATAATTCCTGCAGTCACGAAAGTTCTAAAATTAAGAATTAAGATTGATTATTTAACCATACTTCTCCACACTGGTCAGTGCAATATATAGGTAAGATGTATTTAAATATACCTTACATAAAAACACAAATGGTGTATGTAAATAAACAAAATAATATTTCTGCAGTTTCATACTGATGGAATACGAAAATAGTTTTTAAGTTTTACGAAGTTAACTTAATTTCGCGTTTTCCCTCATAAAGAATTTAAAGTTTCAAATCAATAATTCATTATAATAATTATCAGCAGATTTGTAATATCAACGCTTAAGTGTAATCAGGGGACAGTGCCGAATATCATTTCCATTGCTGGAAATTCCACATCCATGTCACACTAACCAATCTCCCCAATCTTTTGGGTCATTTTTAATTATTATAATTATTATTATCAAATATGGGTGGACTGATTTTGGTTTTTTGGGAACAAGTTGAGAGATATCCCCCTCCCCTCCGCCTCGACATTTATAATACATTTCTCGGAAACCTGTTGCAATATGGGCCCTCGATTTTTAACAACTTAGGAGCGTGCTACGAAGTGGAAGAAAAACACCGCCACGTAAGGGAGACAAAGGCGGCCGGGCGAGGGGTTTGGCAACACCACCACCACCCTCTTATACGACACGATGGACGGGTGCGTGGTGGTTGGGGGATCTTTGTCTGTGTCCACGTGTGTTGTGTGTAAACATTGCCACGAGGGAGACAAAGGCGGTCGGGCGTGGTGCTGGCCACCCCACCCCTCGTGTACCGTAGGTGCTCGCTAACAGCACTTGCCCCAACAGTTGAAGAGGCTATACGGGGGTGGGGGGGATCTTTGCATTTGCCTTTGGTGTGGGGTGGGGATGAGCCCCGGGAATCACCCCCCTACCCCCCTCAACCCCTCCCCCCACCTCAAGCGAAGCCCATTGGTCGAGTCAGGCGGCGCGGTGACGCCAGAGTGACGCAGTGTTGGGAGAGGAGGGGGCGGGGTGAGGAGGAGGGGGAGGGGTTTAGTGGTGGAGGGGTTTGGTGGTGGAGGGGTTTAGTGGTGGAGGGGGAGGGGTTTAGTGGTGGAGGGGGAGGGGTTTGGTGGTGGAGGGGTTTAGTGGTGGAGGGGGAGGGGTTTAGTGGTGGAGGGGGAGGGGTTTGGTGGTAGAGGGGGAGGGGTTTGGTGGTGGAGGGGGAGGGGTTTAGTGGTGGAGGGGGAGGGGTTTGGTGGTGGAGGGGGAGGGGTTTGGTGGTGGAGGGGGAGGGGTTTGATGGTGGAGGGGGAGGAGTTTGGTGGTGGAGGGGGGGGGGGTTTGGTGGTGGAGGGGGAGGGGTTTGGTGGTGGATGGGTTTAGTGGTGGAGGGGGAGGGGTTTAGTGGTGGAGGGGGCGGGGTTTGGTGGTGGAGGGGGAGGGGTTGAAGGGGGAGGGGTTTGGTGGTGGAGGGGGAGGGGTTTAGTGGTGTAGGGGGAGGGGTTTAGTGGTGGAGGGGGCGGGGTTTGGTGGTGGAGGGGTTTGGTGGTGGAGGGGGAGGGGTTTAGTGGTGGAGGGGTTTGATGGTGGAGGGGGAGGGGTTTAGTGGTGGAGGGGGCGGGGTTTGGTGGTGGAGGGGGGAGGGGTTGAAGGGGGAGGGGTTTGGTGGTGGAGGGGTTTAGTGGTGGAGGGGGCGGGGTTTGGTGGTGGAGGGGGAGGGGTTTGGTGGTGGAGGGGTTTGTTGGTGGGGGGGAGGGGTTTAGTGGTGGAGGGGGCGGGGTTTGGTGGTGGAGGGGGAGGGGTTGAAGGGGGAGGGGTTTGGTGGTGGAGGGGGAGGGGTTTGGTGGAGGGGTTTGTTGGTGGAGGGGGAGGGGTTTAGTGGTGGAGGGGGCGGGGTTTGGTGGTGGAGGGGGAGGGGTTGAAGGGGGAGGGGTTTGGTGGTGGAGGGGGCGGGGTTTGGTGGTGGAGGGGGAGGGGTTGAAGGGGGAGGGGTTGAAGGGGGAGGGGTTGAAGGGGGAGGGGTTTGTTGGTGGAGGGGAACTCGCGCGAGTTTCCCCATCGGCAGCAGCAGCAGCAGTGGGCAGCGGTAGCAGCTGCAACGTCCCCCGCAAGTCACGTTGACTTGGGCGTCCGCGTGTGTGTCTGTGCATGTGTCTGTGTGTGTGCGGTGGTGGTGGTAGCTAGGAGGGGAGACGGGAGGAGGGGATATCCAGCCGCTTAACTCTTTCGCAAGGGGTTTCTCTCGTGTTTTTTTTTGGTCATTTAGTATCGGTTACCAACCATTGTGTTTTGTAGGAGGTGGTGGGTGGGTGGTGGGGAGGGAGGGGGAGAATCGCTCTTTCGACCACCCACACAAACCCTGCCCCCCCCCTTGCTTCTCCTCTTTCCTCTGTCTCCGTTCTTCTCGCTGCGAAGTCCTTGAAGAGGGAAGGGGGAGAAGGAGGCATCGTCCCGTGTGTTGTGGCTGGATAAGTCGCGTTTTTCTTTATTTTTTTTTAATGATTGCCTGCGAGTTCGTGCCCGCGATTCAGTTCGATGACTGGGAATTACAGCAATGATGAATTTGATTTCAGACTCATATTTGATGAAAACGGCTCGGGACCGCACTCAGGTCAGTGCCAACCCCAACCCCAAAACAAACCAAGACCCCCCCCCCAAGACCCTTTTAACTGTTACGTAATCCTAAACACTTTACTGTAGTCTGGTGCAAGTTTAATTCATTTCCGAAGCGTGAAAAAGTTGTTGTCCATGCTTTTAACAGAGTGATCCGTTTTTTGAAATCGATATTCCTCCCAAATTCGCATTGAATCATCCTCTCTCGTTTTCGCATCAACAGGTTATTGTTGAATCACAATGCAGTGTCAATGAGAGCTTTGTTTCCATATATGGGGGAAAAAAGTGTGCTTATTCTATCGTGAGAGAGCGTACAAAAGAATTGGGATACGTGTAGATGTGCAGGATTTTTTCAAAATTTAAAATGTATCATCGAAATTATTGTTGTGGGATATCTTTAAACGAATCACTCTGTTATATCTTTTTTCGTTGAAATTCCTCTGTACAGTACGTGAATAGTTCATCTTAATATAGGGGCTTGCACGACCACCATGTGTGTATATATATAGACTGTATTAGTGTACTTGAGGGCACCAGACTTAATAATATATATTTTTTAAACTCGATCCAAATATGAAAACACTTAATTATAAAAAAAAATATTTGCCAAATGTCAAGTTCACTTATTGTTTACGATGATGTCCTGTGTATGTGTATATGCTCGTTCATAAGTGACACTTATTAACACTCAACGTTTTCAAAAGGAGAAAGAGTTGGTTAGTTGGTTGGTGGTCGTGGTGTGTGTGTGTGATGGGTGGTTTTGTGAACCATTCAAAGCACATGTAACGGTGTTACCCATCTCACCACGTGAATTGTCTCCGCGTGTAAATTGCCTTGGTGCGTTCACGATGATCAACATCGCACGCTTATACAGTAACCTCGCATTGGAACGAAGAAACAAGTTGCGCAAAAAAACAAAAGCATGTGTCTCAACTTACAGCTTAGACGGCCTCGTCTTGCGAAGGCAATGAACCTCTGCTGTGTGTTTTCATGGGGGGGGGGGGTAGTGGACGGGATTTGTCAGGCACCACCAACAACCACAGCAATTGTTGTTCATCTTGATAACTCATTAACCCAGACGGGTGCTGCTGCTGCACGTTCATAGAGCTGTGAAACTTACAAAGACAAAGATCCCCCATATCGCATTAACAGACTGTAGGGGCAAGTGCTGTAAGCGAGTAGCACCTATGAAGGCCGACACTGTGGCACACGAGGGGGTGGGTGGCCAGCACCACGCCCGGCCGCCTTTGTCTCCCCAGTGGCGATGTTTACCACACACCCACCGGGTCCTCATTTGAGGCCGAGTCGACCTAGGGGAGGCGACAGGTCCGGTTTAGATAATCGTCACCGGTGTTGGCCGTGAACGGGAATGGAACTCGGGTCGCCGGGTTCGTAGCGTAGCGCGCTAACCGCTGCACCACCGTTCTCTGCTTACATCCCTTCCCTGTCTTTACCACATTGATAAAACGACTGCTAAACCACACTGACACAATAGTAAGGATTCTCTAGCAGGGCAGGTAGCAACCCCAATATGGGTAATTTTACATGGTGCTAGCAGCCGCGGTGAACTGATAAATTACCTATTGCTGCCTGTTAATTGACCAAAAACACGTGGGGTGATGCCATTAAAACGGTGTGTGTGTGTGAGCCCTTATCGGTCTCACGCCTTGGGAAAGTTCACACAAGCGAGGCAGACCTTTACTGGTTCTGTATAAATTAGTTTTGCCAATATTCAACCGCAAACTGTCCCAATTGAAACAAAAACGTTTTGTTTTCAATGCGGCGTTTCAGTTTTGTACCATAATGTTGCCATTCCAGCCTTGCGTATGATGGCAGAAATATGTTAAGAGAGAGGGCTTCAGGAGAGAAGAGAGTTAGTGGAGTTTTGCTATTCCTCTGTTGAAGGCGTGCCAACTACTCCATATTGTCCATAATGTAGGTTTTTTCGGGGTTATATCGCGTAAAATATAAATGTGTCGTTAAACCCGCCACCACCCGACATAGCCAATTAGTAAGGGTTGTCACGTAAACAGAACGTGGCCAATTCGTTACTAGTACAGCAGCACACCGCTGTGTTGGAGAGCAAATCCAAACAAATCTTACGAATCGGCAGTGTCGGGTGGTGGCGGGTTTCACGACACATTTATATTTTACACGATCTAACCAAACCAAATCTCTTATGGATGATAATGTTGGTCGCGAAAGCCTACTTCGTGTTAAAGCTAATGTATATCGGTCTACTTTTTTGTCCATAGGTTGGGTTTGCACGTACAACACAATTCCACACTTACGTGGCTTGTCATTAATTTTCAATTTATAACGGGAGATGCGTGTGTGACGGCCTGTCGATGTTCCAACGTGGTTGATCGTAGGTTATACAACTCGCCGTTCTCCTCAACGGAATGCCAAAAGCTAGGAGGGAGGGAGTAGTTGCGATGATGTTTGGCCCCTCGATCGAGGCGTTTGTTCTGGAAAGTTTTATTTGAATGAAAAAAAAGTGCCATTTATTAACCAGCTAAGAGCCCGTTGAGAAATGAAGTGGTTGTAGGAAGGTTTGGTTTTAATGCATATCCGAGTTACGTTGTTGGACTTAGGTATGTCGGCCGATATGAGAAAAGGTCTCGTTTGAAAACATCAATAGACCATTGACATTTACACCAGACACAAATACACTGGACTGTGTTTATGGGTGGTTAATTTGCCCTGGGGCGGATATGTGACTGTTCAAAATCCGAAGTTGTTACTGTACAGTAACACAACAAATTTCAGTGTGTAAACAACTCATAAGGCGCCATTTGAAACGTAGAAACGGATGCAGCACACACAAAAAAACGTACGTATAAGACATTTCAACTACTGTAACGTCTGAGTTAAGTCCTTAAAACCCTCGTGTATATGTACAGTGGCATTTGGTCACGGTCTATAAAGCGACTGCAATAACAAAGTTGACTACCGTAAGGTACAGTGAAACCAATTGATCTGGAGGAAAGTTACGGCCACCCATAACCATGCGGATGGTCAAACAGTGTTGAAAACCTCACATCACCACAGCCGCACACATTAAAAATTAACCATGGGGACTGCATATGCGATGCTGTAATCATGCGGTCACGTAAGTGCACGTATTCGCCTTTAAGTGCAATGCACGCACGTTGCACTTAAGAAGCCGGTTGGATCAATGTGACTTTCTCGACACAGTACATTAAGAGTGGGGGAGGCAGGGATTGGGATCAGCCCACACAGCTTGCTCGTACGACTTTATCTCAAAACACTTATGAGGTTTTTAAGTATACACATACTGTGCATGCCAAGTATTTCACTTGTTTTCTTTTATGAAGGGCGATGAAATATCAATTCAGTAAAGCGTGTGGACATGTATGAAGAGTAGACGTTGGGATTGCCTTCATCCAGCAGTGGATAAGAAAAAAGGGCTGTACTATAAATACAACTTGTGATAAAATTCTGCAGCGAAAAGAAATTATTTTCATGTGCTGTGATAATACCATTTGGATAACAACACGTTTTCTCAACACGCATTTATAGTACTGCAGTTGTACAGTGCTAACCAATATCATTGACATTACTTGTACAATATTTAGTGCGTTGCAAATACTTTTTTTGAAAGTAACCTATAACAGGTTTGTGGCTTGGAAACATTCGATAAGCTTGTGTTTTAATAAACAACATCTGCCGCCCAAAAAATTTCAGTTTTAAACGTTTCATGCAGTTATTGTGGGAGCTTAAGTTGCAGTGTCACCTGCTGCGTGTAGGTCCGTTAATTTGCGGATAGACCAATTAATATAAATAATTATATAATTGCTATTAATTGGTTTATCCCCAATCACTGACCCCAATATCAGTGAGTTGTTGCGGTATAACAGAACCCGATTGTAATTGTTTTTTATGTTGTTTGCCAAATGCAGGGCTGTCTTTTGAATGTGCTCAGATGCCACTCTTGTTTAAATGATGTTCCTACTTTGACAAGCGGGTTCTCAAACAATGCATGTTAACGATGTGTAACAGCACATGTTCAGAAATTGTGACCAACGACAACCCGCGATGACGTTTGTGGCTAAGCTCGAGCCTATAGGACAATGTTTGAACTCAGCAGCAGAGACTTCTTACCATAGGAATGTGGAATTGCCTCCATTGGCCCAGGATCATCAGCAGAGTTGCGCTTGATATATACACTCCTGATGTTTGTATACAACAAAAAACAATGTAGGTCCACGTACTATCGTCGTGTAAACTTTCAAAGTGGCATTGGATGATGTTGGGTCGGAGACATCAAGGCATAACACTTAAATGGAGACAATATTATCCGTTTCAGATTTATTGATGACATAGTCTTTAACCAATGGAAACGATCTATGGCAAATGTACGAATGACGTATAGAAAAAAACTGCTAATTAGTGCTCAAGATAAATATGAGTAAAATTAAAAGTCACTTATATCAAGTATGCTAAACAATTGAATATCTGTTGGAGGGGCACAATTGTCAAACAAATCAAGAGTATGAACTGTATAGGGCAGGCAGTTTATTGAATGAGATCAGGTTGTTGGAGTGCTGTTTGGAAAATATCAATGGAAAGCAGAAACACACAACTGTTCCTAAAAAAGAAACGCAGCATTACCTGCTATGTCATACGATTCCGAAAAACATAGACGTCGGCAAATGTGGAAAAAAAAATCCTGAAAAGTGTTGCAAATACTGAGCCAGGTAGAGGAACCACGTGGGCCTGAGAACTTAAGCGATTCAAAGAAATCGTACTTTTGAGAAAAATCTGTTGGGTGCCTCTCCAGAATGGATGATGGCCAGTGGTCATAACTAACGATTGAAGTGGCACCCAAAGAATGGTGCATGCTTTGGTAGGTCTTCATCCATCGGTAGATAGATCATGGTTGATAGTAATTATCAGTAACATCATTTACCCCTGAATAGACCTTACAAACTCATATTTTTTTTCTTTTTAAAGATGTTCAGCTTCCAATGGGGATACATAAATGATTGGTTCCCAACTTTTTGGGGGTGCAACTCTCAGATGGGTAATGCACAAGATTGACCAGCTGGTGGCACGATATTGATTGACTATCAGCTGCGTGAGACGTTACAATGAGGTTAGGGAGGAAATATCTACATTTGCTGTGTAAAAAAAAAAGTGCCATTATCACGGTGTGAAATGCATGAGAATGGGTATACCCCGCCATGAGAGCGTGGGATTGGAGAAGGTCTGTTGACGGTAAGATTAATTTTCAAATTGGAGTAAATTTGGACCACGGCCACGGGACATATGCAAAAATAATAATAATAATGTTGAGACTAACGATAATAACACTCAATGTTATTTTGTGAATGAGGGGAACGTCGGTGCAGTGCTCTAACCACTGTCCCACCACTCCCCTCACTCCCCTTGAATAAATCCAGCAAGTACTTGCCCCACGTGCTGATTTCATCGCTCTGTTAATTATTACCGTGTTGCGTATTACTGTATCGTTTATCCTGTAGTATGGTTAATCCGTAGAACTCTCCACATCCACGACGACTCTTGTCTCCGTGGTACCTGCAGGGGCAATGAAAAGGTCAAGCACCTATTCTTGTTATGCAAAGGTCGTGCTCCTATTGTTCCTGTTATATGCCTTTTTTGTGTGCGTGGATCAGTTGAGTAAATTTGCTGATAATATCGCGGATAATAGGATCCAGGATTTAAATTTCGATTTAAAGCTTTCGTGACTGCAGGGATTCATCTTCTTCGTTCTTTCGGTAAAGTCACGTAGAAGGGAAATAATAAAATAATAAAAATAAAACATAATAAAATAATTCTCACGAAGAACAGGTCTGTCGGAAAGACAACGCTGTTTTTCCGACAGACCTGTTCTTCACCTGAGGACGGCTGCTTGTGTTGTGGCCGAAACGTCGTGAGAATTATTGTATTATGTTTTATTTTTATTATTTTATTATTTCCCTTCTACGTGACTTTACCCGAAAGAACCAAGAAGAGGATCCAGGATGTTTGGTCCTCCACATTGCCACGGCTAAGAGGGGCTCGGACTCACCCATCTTGTCTGCGTTCGGCAACCCTGCTGGACATTTGTGAAAACTACTGGGCATCTGTCAAAAAGAGCTTAATAGCTCAGTGGATTCCTCCAGTATAAATACATTTTCTGATTCTCAATCCAGATATGGTGAACCATGCAGAGCTCTTGCCCCAGGGGGAGGGACATCCTGTGTTGCCCGAGTAACACGCAGCGCTGCAGACAGCATAACACACACATGGCAGCAGATAAGAGTGAACATTGCGTTTATCTACAGCATCATCGTTATTATTATAAGGCAGTGTTAATGATTAAGGTTGTGATGGATTTGTTTTTGTAAACCACTGCCAACGCAGTTCCTTATTTTGATTCTTTTTCCGCCACAACACATGCTTTTCAAAGAATTCGTGCTGTTGAGAAAAAATCTGTTGGGTGCGTCGCTTCAATGGATGATGGCCAGTGGGCATAACGAGCGATGGAGTGGCAGCCAAAGAAGGGAGCATGCTCTGGGAGGTCTTTATTCATCGGTGGATAGATCATGGCTGATTGTGATTATTAGTTACATCATTTACCTCTAAATAGACCTCAACTTTTTCTTTTTTCTTTTTAAAAATGCCCAGCTTGAACATTGCAATTTTCTACACCATCAACGTTATTATTATTGTTACGCAGTGTTAATGATTAAGGTTGTGATGGATTTGTTTTTGTCCACCACTGCCAACGCTTCGCTTGGCCTACGACCAAATCACCCGGAATGTGTCCAAGCTTGGAAGCTTTGGGCATGGATAGTGTTCGGATGCGCGACCATTGTGTACATATATAAACACATTCCTGCGGAGGGAGCTGGTAGGAACGTTGGGTTGCTCAGTCAATGGCCAGGGTCAACGGCGGCGTGGTGTATTCCGCAAATATGGCCGACTGCGAGGGCGGGCACAAGCCGGCGTGAGTAGGTTAAACGTTGAGTTTTATGAGGGCACCACGGGGTGACCAGCCCCTCCCCACCCAGCCCCACCCCCCACCCAGTCCCACCCTCCCAACCCAGCCCCTCCCCACCCTCCCCACCCAGCCTCTCCCCACCCTCCCCTCTCCACGCAGCCCCACCCCTCCCATTTTTGGATGCACGACGGAGGGACACAATAATCCCCTGTGGGCTGGTGGAACCAGGTGGTTCCTACCAGTATTATTGTACTCTACTTCTCTTCTCTCAACGGATCTGCCCCCCCCCCTTCACCAACATGCACTACATGAGTGTAGTGCATTATGGTAAAATACCCCCAATGCCCTACATTGGATTGCGTAGGGAGGCATTCATCCAGCAGTAGATTGTCAAAAGGGCTGCACATGCATAGTACAGCCTTGCTATACTTAACTAGAACCTTGGTATCCCAGAGGCAATCTTTAATTCGTTATTTTTTCTGCGTATCCTTGTATGCAAGTAACTAGGCTAAATAACCTGTTGCCAAAATATTGGTATTTTGTATACACTGCATGTATACTTAATGAATATAATGCATGAGAGTATTTACAATGACACTTCTATTTGGCATTACAGTCTTTGCAGTAACAAGTTGTGTAATGATGCACTGTGCACATGTCTATGGTGGCATGTAGTAATTCCACAGCACGAGTATATAAAGGCATGTCTAAATACAGTTTACATTTCCATACACGTGTGTATGTGTATACAGTATAACGGTTGAAGCAAATATATCGAAGCATATACAGTATGAAGGCAGAAATGTACATACGTATGACTGTACAGTACATGAACGTACACATAAACTTATCTTATGTCTTAATATTGCATAAATGTAGTAATGCACACGACAAAATATTTGGTAACGTGGGGACGGGTTTACTTTACGTAGATCCTAGATTCCACGGCACTGCAGTAAATAGTCAAACAATTCCCGGACTTAGTCGTACATCGTGTGACAAGATCTCCTTTGCTCCCTGTAGGAAAATAGGGGCCTTTCTCCAGGTATGTCCAGCGAGGTGTCGCAGGCTTTTACAGGTGCGGCACACCTTGCTGCCCTTGTCAAGAGGCCTGCTCCTCCACAGTGGCCTACGCGACGTCACCTTTGCCGCGTTTTTCGTCATCGTCGTTGTCGCCGCCATCGTCACCGCCAGGCAGGGTCTACTCCCCTGTCCTCTTCGGCCTACCTTGCAGAGTCCTTCGAGGTTAGCCACATGGTGACATCCTCAAGTTCTAGATTTGAAGCTTTCGTGACTGCAAGGATTCATACTCTTAGATCTTTCGGTAAAGTCACGTAGGTAAAAAATGAAATTAAAATGAATCATCAGGTGACGGAGACTTGTGTTGACTCCGAAACGTCGTGATTTTTATTTTATTAATTTTAATTTAATTTTTTACCTACGTGACTTTACCGAAAGAACTAAGAGTAAGACATCCTCGAGTTTTCGCAGCCTGGATGGAATGTCGCTGCAGGAGTGCCAGGCATTCTCGGTGCAGCTAGCTGCAACTGGTAGCTGGTTGGCTGGTCTTCTGTGTGTCTCTGGCCGCGTGCAGTGTGGGTAATAAGCCGGCCACAGCGGCTTCCACTAATCGGTGGAGAGAATCGTTCCGCACCTGTGCCCAGGCCGGAGAGTGGGCCTGATTAACGCATCCTTGATCGTGAGGGTCCTAGCAAAAAAACCTAATTGTGTTTTAGGGGTCTTCTTCATCTCCAGGGTAGAGCTTCTAAGGAAGATCCTTCCGTTGTTGGCATTGCAAAACTATTTGAGCTCCAAATAGCCTGTTCATTTGAATGACCTTGACGCTTCTATAACAATGCATTGTATGTTTAGTATGGTCTTAAAATAGCAAGATACTAACTTTATATGGGTGGCTTTATCCGATTTACTTTTATAACATCAGAAACTGCCCAACGTTCAGGTTCAGTCTATGGTGCACCCATGGCATGGACAATTTCATCATCCCTCTTCACTCACGGGAATTTGAGCAATGGGAATTTTACATGGGTGGACAGGAAGGCCCTCGTTACCTTTACGAATCCAGAAATAACTATGAAGACAGAGGTAATAGGGGCTTCTCGCCAGTTCCACATAAACAGCAGCATACAATTATGCTGCGTCTCAAATAAGATCTGTGAATGACAGGCTGTATAATAATATAGCAAAGGGCTGTTTCATCTACATAACAAAGGCTCAGTCCCATTTACAGCAGCCGCACCTTAACAACTCTGGCACCTCCCAGTTCAACCAGTCTACACAACAAAGGCTCATTCCTAGCAGCAGCCTCAGCCGCACCAACCTCACAATAATAATAATACAAAACTCCGATCCAGGTGCCTACCTTGGCTCCTCCCCCCCTCAACCAGTATATATACAAGGATGGGTCTCTTAGAATGTTTCTTTACTTGATACAGCAATCGTGCTGTGACGGTTCCACCTGAAGACGGAAGCTTGTGTTGCCTCCGAAACGTCGTGATTTTTATTTTACTTTTATTAATTGTATTTTTTACCTACGTGACTTTACCGAAAAAACCTAAGAGTATGAATCCTTGCAGTCACGAAAGCTTCAAATCTAGAATGTATAATAATTTCTAATCCCTCGCCAATCTGCTGCTAGATGAAGGCCTCACCCGGGCCCTGTAAGCCACGGGGCTGTTTGAACGTGCTTCCCCCACACCTGGTCAGTGTTGGCACGGTGACGCGAGGGAAGAGGGACAGGGGGGTCTGTCTGAGATATCACTTTCCGCTGATGTTAGACGCGGCCGGGAATCGGAACTTGGTTCGCCGGCTTGATAAATGTGGTGAACGAACCACGGTACCACCGCTACCCCCCAGTGACAGATTACACATCACATAAACTGGTGTAACACCCTCTTATATAGACGGCACGCTCTGATTCGGCCGAGGGTATGTGTACAGGTCAAATTGTTATCTTTTGACTGAGATGCCACATCATTTGAGCCCTGAATAAATGCAAATCCGTATCCCCTATGTACAGCATTTACAGGCATGTTGACCGCTGTGGTGGAACACATGCCTAAACACCGGTTAAAATGTACGGTAGAGTTATGAGGTGTAAAGTTTTAAGTTATTCTAGTCGTCCAGGCAACCTGAAACTGTTTTGGGCCGACTGTCCGAAAAATAAACAGCGCCTAAAAACGGAGCTGCATTTAAATCAATGGCGCCACGCCGGTCATACACAGTGCATAGTCCTGCCCACCTTTATTATAAATAGCTTTAAGAGCCGTTTGAACGCTATAGCGAATTTAGGAATAGAACCATTTGTGCTAGCAGCACAGCCAAACGACATTAATGGGTCGATTACTGGACAAACAGACACAAGCGAAGAGCACATGAAATGTCAGGGCTATCAATGCCCCCCTATTTGTAGAGGTGCCATGTGGAGCAGTGTGCATTAAGCGGTGTGTGTGTGTGGGTGTCTGCGTGTGGCATAGTGCTTAATGCTTTAATTGTACTACAGTAGTCATGGGCTTGCAATATGGGTAAGCACATCTGTGACAATTGGTACCTATATTCACACCTGTACACCCTAAAAAGTGCCATCATGAAAGGCGTGCATGTGGTGATGTTGACATTGCTTCAAATGCTATGGTTAAATGCATGCGGTATTTAAGCAGAGCTCCATTCTTTACTCCAATTATGAATAAACATTTTTGTTGCATCAGCTTACTCGTTTTCCAGACCAATATTTTCCAGCAGCATTTGTTTAAGCAAGCAAGCAAACTCTGAACAGGCTTTGACATTCTGAGTCTCATCAGCAGTCAGGCTATCTGCCAGGTCTCTGCTGGCAGAGGCCAAGGGGGGCAATTATGATGGTCCTCCAGCTGTGGAGGATGTGGTAAGGACCGTGGCCTTGCTCTGCCTAATTCTCATCACCCAAGTTTAGTCTGGCATGTCTTTTGTCATTTTATTAAAGGCATCACGATGCCAAAAGTAGTGTTCCCTGGGCAGAGCGCTGCAAATTTCTTTGCTATGAAATTCCCAACCTTGAATTTCACCAGCCCTGAAGACAAAATCATTGTGCATTGTGTTGTGAAGCATTATGGGTAAAATCATGTATAAATAGACCTCCGTTCTGTATCTCCACATGTACACATACTCTATATATATATTTGAGTCTCTCGGTTTACTGGCGTTCTAAACCAATACCCAGCAGGTTTTGTTCAAGCAAGTAAATTATAAACCGGTTTCAACCTTCTGAGTTCTATCAGCAGAGTCGGGCTGCAAGCGGATCGCTCCACAAACCAAATGGTGGCATAGCCATGGATTGGATCTCAATGTAGATGTGGGCACACATAGCAAAACCCAAGTCCCCTATTCAGTAGTAGAGTGGTGGAGTTCGACTTACGTGAGAGAGAATAGAGAGGACAGAAAACATAGGATGGAAGCGGTAAAAAAGAGAGTGCACAGAGAGAACCACTGTGAGAGCAGATATGGATTGAGGCAGAGCCACTGGAGACACGCAAACACGGACATGTATGTATGTGGAGGAGAGACACACGTTGAGACAACAATAACACCACCATTCCTACCACCACCGCGAAAAACTACGTTTATTTAACTTCTTTCGC
Source organism: Lampetra fluviatilis (assembly GCF_964198595.1). Classification (NCBI taxonomy): domain Eukaryota; kingdom Metazoa; phylum Chordata; class Hyperoartia; order Petromyzontiformes; family Petromyzontidae; genus Lampetra; species Lampetra fluviatilis. Next base: position 2,985,007 of record NC_136328.1, on the reverse strand, counting down.
ACCGCACTAAGCCAGCCATGCTCATCGGAGGTCCGGCGGGGTGGGGGGGGGGAACAACGAACGAAACGCACAAAAAACCCCAACAATTCATTGAAAAGGAAATTGCCAAACATCGCATTGCAGGACCATCTTGAGAGTGAGAGGCTTTGCTTTGTAGATAAATTACATCAATAGTATTGTTAATGTGAGATGAGACTGGTGGTGGGGCATTGAAATGCCCTATTACGCACGTGCTCCAACCCACCTTGATGGTCTCTTAGCACCAGGATGCATTGATTCGAGCACGCTAATGCCAGCCACACTTTGCTCACGTCTCCTGATTGGTTAGGAGCAACTCTGGGGGGCGGGGGGGGGATCTGCTAAGCTCGCTGTAAATTGGAGCCGGGAATGGGATAAAGGGCTTGGAGGGGACATGCACCCCACTTTACGGCAAGCGTGTGTGCTTTTTTTATTTTTTCAGAACCCCCGGAGATCCCCCCCCCCACTCCGCTCCAAAAGAGCGTGAATCGTGGACGTAATCTTAAGGATAATGGACATTGCGGCCAAATGGGGAGCCCAACAAGGAAGAAGAACCATGCCTACGCATGGATTCTGTTATGTCCTTCAGCATGCATTTGTCCTTCAGAAGCACAGACTTGATCATTGAGAAATAATAATAACAGGAGTGCACGCGCCAGCCAGGCACACTGCAGGAAGTCCAATGAGACAACGGGGCTCGGATAGCAGTTTCTGCCAGGCCAGAGCAAGGCCGACGCTTTGATCAATTTAGGCCGGTTTTCTCAAGAGTAAGTGCCTACCAGCGACTTAACCTTCCACTCAAGTTTTCTTCGTGTAGGATCATCTTAAACGAGAGTTACCGTGCCTCCCCCCCCCGGTCACTGACACCGTGGTATGCACCACGGTGACGAGATGTTTACTACCTCGCCTGGTGTGCAGGAGGTCGTGGGTTCGATCCCAACCCTGACACCTGCTGCATATTTTGTCGCGTGGATTTTTCTCCGGGTCCTCCGGTCTTCCCCTCCACATTTAGGACCATGTGTTAGGAGTTTTTGACTGCTATACATTTCCTACGCGATAAGCCACATCGTTGAGCAATCATTTGTGGCCAGGCCGCTTCTGAAAAAGAGATATTGTAGATCAGTTGGCCAAACCTGGTCATAGTTGAGTTCATAGTTTAGACAGATGGAGAGACAGGCGAACACAGGAAATGCTTTCGAGCTTAGTTGCAAAGGGTTAAAATCCCCGAAGTGTTTATCGCACACAGATACACACCTAGGCTGTGTGTGTCGCGCTGTCAGACAAAGGGTTTGGAGCTTTGTTAATGAGACTTTAAAGCTGGGCCACATCCTCCCTTAAATCATGGGAAGCCGATGACCTGCATCCCTCTATAAACACATGTGCTGCATGCTGTAGAGCGGGACCGTTAACAATACCCAGCGCTATTGTTACATAATTAATAGCACGTGTTCGAATAATATATTTACTCCATTGTAATACAGTAAAATAATTGCAGTGCTGTATTTTTTGCATTTATAATTACATGTGGGACAGTTTGATAAATTGAAATCAATTGTTTAAAAAACGCATACTATTGTAGAATTGAAATTGAAATTTATAGCGCATGATTGTTTTAATGTAGGCAAAAGACATATTTTATAACTGCGAAACTACGGTTTATTATGTTTTCTAACTAGCTTTACTACCTGGCTTCGCCCGGGACTTGGATTCACCACGCCCGGCCACCTTTCTCTCCCCAGTGGCGATGTTCACGCACAACACACCAGTTATTTGAGGCTGAGTCGACCTAGGGGAGGCCCAGGACCGGTTCAAATAATCGTCACCGGTGGTGGCCGTGAGTGGGAATCGAACTCCGGTCGCCGGGTTCGTAGCGCGGCGCACTAACCACTACACTACAATGCGCTACGCTTCCACATGCGCGGGTCACGTGACAGATTTGACGTCACAGCTCACTGGCCGTGCAAAAAATAGATGCATTATTGAGCTCCCCCCCACCCCTCCAAAAAAAACAAAAGTGTTTTTTTTTGCTTTTGCATGGTTTACAGTCTGGAAAGTACCCACATGGCAAATTTCAAGTTTGTTGCATGTCGGGAAGTACGTTAAACATTTTAAACAAACACACATAATCCCAACTTTTCCTTTTATACATATGGAGATGACTCTACTGCACTGTATTGTGATTTCATTAACAAATACCAACAATAGACCATCACTGTATCACTCGATGAACATTGCTTGTGACTTTTTAGCATCTGTATAAAGTTGTCGGCATCGGGAGTTATTCAGATTACTTGTCAACGTACAACATCGCACGGTGCCCAGTTGCCGGCGCCTCTGAGGTATGGGGCTGAGGTCAGATTTGTGACCATCGAAGATGAACAGTTGCCAACCCACCGTACACAAAAGGCCGCGACGGGAGTGGGACCGTGAATCGGGCTGGCAGGATGGATATTCGTTGTTTGTATTGTGTACATATGAACCTTATGGCTTGACCCCGGGTTCCCATAAGCCCCCCGGCTCTCGCATAAACTGCGTTGCGACGTCATTTTATGTCTGTTGAAGGCGAACGATATGGCAATCTATTCCTCTCGACGAGCTCTGCGCGATGCGCTAATTAAAGTTTAAAAGTTTTGTTTGTGACTACGGCAATTTTGGCCACGACGGGTGCTTGGTGAAAAACGAGAGGATTGGTTTCTGGTGGGTCGCGGCGTTTATGTGCGCGGTGGGATGAAGTCGCCAAAAACGAATAAAGTAGGATTTTGACTCCCGTTTATTCGGGACCCCGGGGTCCGTCATAAGGTTCATGTTTACAAAGCAGTGAAGGGATGGACACGCTCTGCGCTACCCTGTCAATCTTTGCTGTCTCTCTCTGTTCCTCCTTGTGCTCAATTCACGCTTTCGCTTTCTCTCTCTCTTCTCGCCCCACCACCCTTCACGGGAACGAACTTCCACCTTTCACACATCAGGCTCACCAAGTTTCCGCTGCTCACTCAAAACTCACACTCGTTGTTGCCTTGCTCACCCCCATGACCCCCCCCCCCCTTCAATGTCCCCCTCATAACCACCGCCACCGTTACTGCGCCCTCTTTATATTCTCATGATACAGCTTTCACTCATTAACCCCATTCATTAAATCCGTTCGTCATCATTTATTGTCATCAATTTCGCTTTCACCGAATTCTCGCATCGCAGATCCGCCCTGCCCCCACCCCCCGTTGCTTCCTCTCATCTATATCATTCACCTCATCTACCACCATGACACTGATGTTGTACCGTTGTTAATCCGCTAAAATAAGAAATCTGTTATTATGCGAGTTCACTATTATTTGTCACAGTTTAGGCCCCCCCCCATTTCACGCTCCTGGTGTACGGCAAGTTCAGCGTCGATGATGCGTCCGGGTTGAAGCGGGCAAGAGCTGGTGGGCTCCACGCTGGGGGGGCCCACCTTTAAGGCGTCCCATCGCGCGACTCGCTAATAACCATCACCGTGGGCCTTCTTTTTGGGAATCGTTTATGTACATCCGCTGTCCAGAGGTCGCAAACGGGTTTTGATTCCTTACCCGTACCCGTACCCGGCCGCACCAGGGTCGCAAATGGGTACCCGTACCCGGCCGGGTGACAAACGGTTACTCACCAGTGACTCACGGTCTACCCGTACCTGTACCCGGCCACACCAGGGTCGCAAACGGGTACCCGTAGCCGTACCTGGCCGGGTACGGGTAGCCGGGTATGGGGTAGGGTACGGGTATCGGGTACTCGGTTGCGACCTCTGCCGCTGTCTCGCTCGGAGTAACACGTGGCGTGAATCCCATCGTCAGGCAAGGTGGTTTTGGGGGGTGCAGGTGCGGGGGGGGGGGTCATACCCAATAGTTTTTATTTCAACCGCAAAATAAAATTGGCTACGATTTGGTAAATCCATTGTAATAATTTCACCAACCCGCACTGACATGGTAGCATGGGCAGGAGGCTATTATGCGGCGGTGGATTGACAGTGCAGTAATTCCATATACTTGCAACGGTATATCGCACAGTGTCCATATGCATGTTCTACATATTGCGGTTACAAAGTCATAATTACGACGACTACTAATGCTACATATATTGTATTTCATGAAGCTGTTTGTCTGCTTGTCATAACACCGCAAATCCCCTAATGTTAAACAGTGCTCGGGTTGAATGACCGCCGTCTGTTGTGATGATGACCGCTGCATCTCGTCAATTACCTCCGGCGAAGCCACCTCGCCGCACCGCACCTGTCCACGTTTTCAGGCACTCAAAGTGACCACGTGGGACTTCTGACAAAGGCGCCCGCATCGCCCGCATCGCTTGAGACCAGCATGCCACTCTTACGTATCCACGCTCGAAAACCCCTCTCACGTGAACAGACAACGGACGTCACCGTCCAACGCCCCCCCCCCCCCCCCATGTGAAATTGCTCAGCGTTGTTGCCATGGATATGCGCACGCACCGGCTGTCTCTGCACACAAAGCTGCCCCAGGTTTACCGACTAACAGAGGCACCTACACGGCACGGCGCATGCAGCAACGGCTCATGGGGGCATGGCGTTTTTTGAGGGAGTCGGAATGATGGAAAATGACGCTGCCGTAACTAACTGTGGGTTTCCTCGTGCTTATTTCTGGACGTAAGGTTGCGGGCGTTGCCATATCCAAAACACCGCATTGCCCATTTATTTATTGTGGACTACCGCTATAATAGAAAACTTACGTACGCCAGCCAACGCTATAATGGGGATGTACTGCGATACGTTTATGCCGTTTGCTAGCGTCGAAACGATTGTTCGGTTTACGTTGATTGTAAAAAACGAAAGCCATCGATACATTTTTTGAGTAGGCGATTTAATTGTCAGCTATTATTATTATTAACATGGCGGGTGCCAGGCCCGTGGCCTTTATTCCCGCTAGGGTGCCACAGTCGCGAGATGTTAACTCCCTCGCCTGGTATGCAAGAAGGTCTTTTGGTTCGATCCCGACCCTGACGCCTGCTGTATATTTAGAGTTTGCATGTCTCCCCGTGGTCGTGTGGATTTTTCACCGGGTCCTCTGGTTTATCCCTTCACATTTAGAATGAATCAACGTCACACGTTTCGAGTGTTTGGCTGCTACTTGGTTGAGCTATCGTTTGTGGCCAGGTCGCCTCTGAAAAAGAGATATTTAGCTCAGTGGGCCTTATCTGGTAAAATAAAAAAATTAGTTATTTAATTGAAAACTCTCCGCACTCGCACGCCCAGCGTCATGCGGTTATGACGACGGCGTTTGATGATTGTGACATTGTCGATGATTTCATCAATCTCCGCCCACCTCACCCTAGTTTCCAACAGCATTATGTATGCTACAATATGATAATTTAATTCTATATTTAAAAACAAATTGATTAATGTAAACAATGATTGAGTACAGGCTCTGCTGTGTATGTGTATAGAGTACTATGTAATATTTAAGTGTTTAAATGTCCACACATCCCAAATAATCAAATGAGTAATGGTGCCGTTCATTTTTCGTGTCCCTGAACTACTGGTGGAATTCCATATTTCAATGGCAGAGATAAGTGCATTTTATGACAGCCGACAATGTGCTAAGAATTTGAACCGAATGATTGTGATGAAAAGCCAGCTACTTTTCCAACAGTGCTAACATCCCGAGATGGCTTTATATTTGTATTACCTACAAATCCTCGTTGAATGTATACACCAACATACATACAGCTTAGTATATATAACACACACATACGCTGTAATACGCTAAATGCTGGTCGCACATACAGGGACTCTTCTACTTACGAACGAGTTACTTGCCAGCGGTCTCTTCGTCAAGTCCATTTGTAAGTCCAACTTCTGTCGATTCCACACATGTTGTACGGCATACGCACTCATCACGGGGAATGGCTTTAAAGGTTGTATAATCTCCTGTAGATGCCACTGGTTCTTCACGTTGTGCCGATGGAGATGCCACTGGTTCTTCACGTTGTGCAAATGGAGATGCCACTGGTTCTTCATGTTCTGCAGATGTAGATGCCACTGGTTCTTCATGTTCTGCAGATGTAGATGCCACTAGTTCTTCACGTTCTGCAGATTTAGATGCCACTGGTTCTTCATGTTCTGCAGATGTAGATGCCATTAGTTCTGTTCATGCTCTGCAGATGTAGATGCCGCTGGTTCTTCACGTTCTGCAGATGTAGATGCCACTGGTTCTTCACGTTCTGCAGATGTAGATGCCACTGGTTCTTCACGTTCTGCAGATTTAGATGCCACTGGTTCTTCATGTTCTGCAGATGTAGATGCCATTAGTTCTGTTCATGTTCTGCAGATGTAGATGCCGCTGGTTCTTCACGTTCTGCAGATGTAGATGCCACTGGTTCTTCACGTTCTGCAGATGTAGATGCCACTGGTTCTTCATGTTCTGCAGATGTAGATGCCATTAGTTCTCTTCATGTTCTGCAGATGTAGATGCCACTGGTTTTTCACGTTGTGCAGATGGAGATGCCACTGGTTCTTAACGTTTTGTAGATGTAGATGCCACTGGTTCTTCACGTTTTGTAGATGTAGATGCCACTGGTTCTTCACGTTCTGCAGATGTAGATGCCACTGGTTCTTCACGTTCTGCAGATGTAGATGCCACCACCGCAATCTATTGCGTGGCAATTGAACTTACGAGTCTCGGTCCGAACAGGCAACTGGACATACGGACAGGTTTGTTCGTATCTCTGAAAGTCCGTAAGTGGAATGTTCGTAAGTAGAGTAGTCAATGTACTTGTAATCCAGCTCTTTGGAGAGAAGGCTTGGTTGTTTGATTGTGCTGAATTTGTGAAACTTCCATATTTTCTGGCCCAGAAGATGGCAGTGGATTAAAGTGGTATGTGAACCCATCTGTGCAGAGACCTCGGAGTGTTATCGCCTTGGTACACTGACACATTTTTTTTTTTACATTGATGGGCAACGCTTTTGTCTCCCAGTAAGAAAGGGGGGCCTGGGGTCGATTCCTGACTCAGTCGCTCATCCTGTGCAGAGTTTCTCTGTACTGCCCACGTTCTGAATGGGGTTTCTTCCGGTAGTTGTCTGGATTCCTCCAATAGCTAAAAAAAAAACACCAAAATGTAGCTTATATTTGCCGGGTATCCCAATGCTGAAAACTTAACTGAAAATTATTCAGTTGGGATTGTACTAATGATTCCCTCTTGTGAAAAAAAAAAACTCGGCAGAATCCTTCTGCAATAGAGTATTGAGATTCGAGGAAGTATTCCCTGGGTAAACAAGAACAATACTACGAGGAGTGAGAGGGATGAGATTGAAGTGGAAATATAAATCCCTTAGTCCTTAGATATTTTTGAAATAAGTGAAAATTGTTGTCTATAACATTTGGATAGAACCACGATTATCATACAAATGACACGACTTTACAGTCGAGTTTGCAAGAATCTGGCTCACTCAGCCATGCTTAGTGTGAAGTACAGTGTTTTACTTAAGGTCTCCTCTTATGCGCGGTGATGTGGGGGACCAATACCGCTGATCCTATCATCCGCAGGGCTATCTGCAACTTTACTCCACCTACACAGTCGCAAATAATAATTGGAATAGGTCCTTCACTGATAATTACAGGAGGTTTCCGCGGACCCAACGGCTCGCACGGAACTTTAGGAGTTGTTGGTTCATAGGGTTGCAGATAATGGATTGTTATTTGTATGTGAATACGTGGTGAGGCATGCTGCATCAGGCAGCACAGAGCTCTCACCTGTGCTGGCAGCATGGCGCGTATCACACACAATCAACTAAGATTCCTCGTAAAGCCTTAACAGACTTTTCGGGGCGATTACTGTTAGCGAGTAGCACCTATGAAGGCCAGTATGGACATGAGGGGGGTGTGGGTGGCTAGCACCAGTGGCGATGTTTACACATCGCACCAGGTACTCATTTCGAGGCCGAGTTAATTCAGGGGAGGCCCAGTACCGCTTCGTAAAATCGTCACCGGTGTTGGCCGTGAGCGGTAATCAAACCCGCCGGGGTCGCCAGGTTTTTATGGCAACCGCTGAAGCTGGCGTCTCTGTAAAGCACTCACGCACGCGTGGAGAAATCCCAAAGCACTGAACTTTCACATTACAGCTCAGATCGTTATCTTTCACAGACGTGGAAAAGTTTCAACGACGGTAGGTGCTCTGAAAATACCGTGTTGTATGCAAACATAGCAACACGGCACTTTGTTGCACCCTCTATACAGTCACCATTTCCTGTATTTTAAAGCAGGATATCCTACATTCGTTGCATGCAGCACATGCCGTAAAGGCAAATGCTACTTTGCGTTAGGATTTTCAGTGGTTTCGGGGGCAACGAGCGTGTGTGTGTGGTGCCAACGGGGAATCGGCTACGGCGGCAGAGGTCTTGAAAATCGGTGATTTATTGATGTGCGAATTCCAGGATTGTTGGAGGTTCGTGTCTGGCCCCTGTAATCTGCGACGCACCGCGGCGGATTGAAAGATCGAAAACGCTTTGCGGACTGCAAACCCACGGTCCGTAGAAGTGGACGTGGCTAACAGGGAGCTGCATCGAAAGGGAAAATGCTCGGATGAGTTTTCAAACATTTTTAAGTGAGCACATTTGTTTTTGCATCTGCACAGACTTGCTGTGTGTGCTGACGTGATTTGTTCCATAGAAAAGCATAAAAAACATCCCTTAGCATAGAACCATATGGCAGATTCGTGCTATTTGGGTCTTAGAAAAACTCAGAACTTAGTGATCCTCGATTTTATTGCGGATTCATTTAAGCGACATTCAGATGCTGTACTTTCCCTGCAGTCCGCGCACATTTTTTCACATCACTCTTTCCTCCCATAACACTGGTCAACAAAAAAAAACATTTTTTTCTGGCCTGGACTTTAGCAGCTGTTTTAGACCAATTTCAGGGTGCTGATTCCAAATCTGATCTCAGATTTTCTCTATCACATTTTCATTGATTTTACCAGAAATTAACTCTGTCACTTATGATTGCAAGTTGTTGCGAGTCAGTGACTGCTTTAGTGTTAAAATATGGTGTTGTATTTTTAGGATAGTGTGTTTATAATATCATTTTATGTAGATATCCACATTTAAAAAAAATTTCTGCAGTTTTTATTGAAAATGCAATATATGATATCTCAAATACCTGATGTGATAGACAGCACCCCAAAATTACCTTAAAACCGTTGAAATACTTTATGCCAGAAAAAGTGTGTTGACCAGTGTTATCTGCAGCACACGGCGGCGGAGTGGCGATTTTTGCGGATTATTTCTATTGTTATCTCCGTAGCCCTTCTAATTCCATCTTCTCATCACCCACAGCACTTCAAATTCCACATCGAGCAGCTCCTGGCGTCATCGGATAGATTCATTACCAGACTCAACCTACAGTTATCATATTTTGCCAGTTGATTTTAAATGCCGTGTGGAAGACGAACCCCCTCTCCATCTTAGATTTGAAGCTTTTGTGACTGCAAGGATTCATACTCTTAGTTCTTTCGGTAAAGTCAGGTAGGTAAAAATTTAAATTAAAATTAATAATAAAAAAAAATATTTTATTTTTATTAATTTTAATTTCAATTTTTACCTACGTGACTTTACCAAAAGAACTAAGAGTATACCTCTCCATCTTGTTGGTCAGGCACCAAGACAGTTTCTGCAACCACAGCCAGTGGAATAATTATCCTGTTTTGGGAGTTAATGATTCACTTCCCTCCATGGTTTGATAATGAGTCAAAATTGACAGTTTTTATTTTATTCTCCGTGATCGCATATAAATTGACAACAATCCATTATGCGAATCCATCATTATTAAACACGCCGTTAATATTATGGACTATTGCATTTCATTGTGAGCATGGGAAGAGATGCTGAACAATTGTTGCATGCCTTATCTTTCACCCCGGCATAACTTTAATATGCGCTGCAGTATAGAGTGTGTTTTACAAGGCATGTATACATGAAAACTTGGTGATTGTTTATACAATACTATGCAGACTTGGATCACAGCATTTGATGTTTTATTTTTATGTTGAACTTGCCTCTGTCCCCATAGTATTGTTCAAGCCACAACTTTGTATTGTTCAAGCCACAACTTTCTATTGTTCCACATCTCCACGGATGTTTTCAATGAAACACTTCATTGTCCATCGGTGACTTTACGCGTGTAATGTTTTGTGTGTTTGTGGTTAGCTTTGGCCGAAGATCAAATGTTGAAAATGTAAAAAAAAAATGTTTTGACTTACTCGGTTCGAGTTCAGTCTGGAACAAAAATATAATTTTTCGCAAAGCCCAAGTCTGTACTGTAAGTGTTTTTTTTTCTCCCGTTAATGTGTCTTTGGGCACACTGCTCACATTTGACACTTTTTTTGCATTTGCTAAAAAGTCTAATTATATATAAAAACCAAGAGTATATAAGCAAGCTGTTGGAGATGGTGTCTGCTCTTTTACTTTATAATACAGTACCATGGGACCCTGCCGTTATGCAACTGCTAAGCACACTGGACCCATGCAATCCAGAGGTCACCCGCTCACCACTATCCCAGGTTTCTTGAATTGAAGCTTTCGTGACTGCAGAAATTACTGTACTCATTGGTTTTTTCGGTAAAGTCACGTATGCAGAAATAAAATAAAATGTAACTAAATAAATTTAAATAAATCGCGACGTTTCGAACGCAACACAAGCGATCATCATCAGGTGGAAATGGGGCAAAAACACAGCCAGGGAACACACAAGCACACAGCCCACACAGAGAACGGTAAACTGCACGGAGGCAAACAACAACAATAACAAGAAGATACGAGAACTCAACAAACCTTAGAAACATAATGTGATGCAAAACCAGTCGGCCAACAACACAGTCAGACACTAACCTGGTTGACCACGTATTTCAAAAGACTGCAAAATTTGTTACTCTGGTTGTCCCTCTGTGCTGCTCAAAGCATATTTCCTTGTGTGTTCTTCTCTGTGTATGTATCTCTGCTACCTTGTACCTCGTATCTGTTCACTCTGTCTACATTGGTATGTTCAGCCCAGAAGTTGAATACGAAATTTAGCAATCTATTCTCATTATGTGGCGATCACTCATTAAGCCCGTCCATTCAATCCAATAATCATAATTCACTGTCATGAATTTTGCTTTCACCAAATTCACGCAACATCACAGATTCTCTCCCCCATTGCTTCCTCTCATCTATTTTATCCACCTCATTGCGACCTCTGCGAAGCGGTCGCTTGTAGAGCCGCGGTCGCTTGTAGAGCCGCGCGTGGCTCCGTAGCCACGGGCTGCCCGACCCCCTTGACCCTAGAGGGGCTCTCCAGAGCGGCCCTCGAGTGGAGGCCCCTGCCACCAGCCGCGGATGTGATCAAAGCAATTGCAGGGCCGCACCTTGGCAATTTTTTGTCGCTGTCCAAATGTCGCGACTCCCGTAACGGGCGTCCGGTATTTCTGGAAGGGGTTCTTTTGGTGGGTGGTGGGGTGGGGGGGAGAGCCTTGGGTTTACTACGGGAGAGAGGATTGCCTCTGGTTGCGTTTCCCCATAGGCCTCGGCCATCTTTGGCACCTGCAGTCGTCCAGAGCGCAAGATGAGCAGAAAGGAAAAAAAATTATCAACTGCAGCTGAAAAGTACGCGCAGTGTTACGCAGTTAATTGAAACAGCTGAGGCGAAGGAGCATGCACACGCTTGTTAGAACTCGAAGTGGAAATATATATTATGTAGTAGTACCTCTCTTTGCTCTTATGGGTTACACATGCTCGGCAATTTGTCCGTGTCCTTTGAATTATTATTTTTTTCCAACGAAGTTCAAGTTTATTTTGTTTAACCGGCTTTTAGAAGGCAAGAGGCCAGGATGAGTCCCCAATTTGTATCCTGGGTCACCAATGTGAGCAAAGCAAAGCTAAACAAATGAAATATCGCAGTGATGCAAATATATGTCGGAGCAAAAATGAAAGATCCAAAGTGTTAATGCATGAGCTGTGCCTGTCCATCTGTCTGCAGCGTTCACATGAACACTTGTGAAGATGATCGCCAATAGAAATGTTAGTAAAAGTTATCTTGCTTATTCGGGCCTTTAACCTCACGTAGAAAAAATCGGCGAAAACTGATCAACGTATTGCCCAGATTTAAAGCTTTCGTGACTGCAGGGATTCATCTTCTTGGTTCTTTCGGTAAAGTCACGTAGAATGGACTTTACCGAAAGAACCAAGAAGATGTATTGCCCAGAGTTCGATGTCATCTCGTTGTGCGGACTGAAACGTCACGTTGTTACTGTGCTTCGCGAATCCCTCTCAATACTTTCGAGGACAAACGCAACGCCGCAAAGCATTCCGTGCGTACGGCACGAGTCTTCTCGTTTTTTTTTCATTACCACACAAGGTACCCGACGATAACCAAGGCGAGTGTTCACAGCTTGCCAGTGTCCATTGCGGCGACAACCGGTGCCTGGCGGGCGACGCAGCGTAACCCGCGGCGTTGCCGCTCGCCAAATTATAGCGCGTTCCCGTTCTACGAGGGCAATGTACGCGCGCAGAGAAGCGAGATTCCTCTTGTTGCCCCAGAGGTTTTTTTTTCACTGTACGTTGAGATGTGTGCGCCGCACACGGTCGGTCGTTTATTTTTACGCTTCCCCTCTGGGCGCTTGTGTCTCCGGTGACCCACCCCCACCCCCTCCCCAGCCTGCCGGTTTCGCCTGCCGGTTTCGCCGTTCGTCGAGAGACGCAACGCCGTGCAACATCCGCCGCTCGAACCGGCGGTATCGCCGGCGCCCACAGCCTTCCCCCCCCCCCCCGTGCCAGGCTGGGTGCGCATTGAGGCTGCCGCGTGGAGTGTCGAAGGTTATCGCTGGAAGGAGGTCACGGGGCCCGGGTGTTTACGGGTTGACTTGGAGGGGCATGGGGGGGGAGCGCCATGGTGGAGAGATGTTAACTAGCTCGCCTGGTGTACAGGAGGACATGTGTTCGATCCCAATCCTGACACCGCTGTATATTTGGAGTTTGCGTATCTCTCTCCCCGTGGTTGCATGGATTTTTCTCTGGGTCCTCTGGTTTTTTTCCCTTCACATTTCAAATCGACGTGCTTTTTGAGTATTTGTCCGCTATAAATGTCCTTGCTGTAAGCCACTTCGTTGAGCTATCATTTGTGGCCAGGTCGCTTCTGAAGACGAGCTACATAGCTCAGTGGGGCCTTACCTGGTAAAGTAAAAATAGTTTATCGTTTTAGTTTTTTTTAGATTTGAGTTGGCTGGCAGATTCAGCTCGCATGTCAGGGCGTGCCTCCCCGTGAACTTACAACCTTAAAACCCAGGGGCGATTCTCTGGGTGACCCCGGAGACACCCATGCCCCCCGCCCCCCTTCCTCTAAAGTGGCCCCCTCCACTCCCCTCTGCGTGTCCCCCACTCAGATGCAGCCAGCGTTGCCAGCTCGGAGATTTCGTCACTAGGTGTAGCGACTTCGTGTGTTTCCCTAGCGACGTAATCGTGTTAAAGCGACTGGCGCGAAATCAGGCCACTTTTGCGACAGAGGATATTATACAGATTTAGGAACGACTACGGTTATTTCTTAAGCATCCTGTATCGATTTGCTACTTGCAATATATGCTCTGAATTGCCTCATGACATTTAAGGCAACTTTTGGAAGGTCTGTCTAGCTGGTGACTTTTTGTGGTTCGTTTGGTTGCTCTCCGTCCGCTCGGAGATGCTGGCAAGCCCCCCTAGGTGTGGCCAAGTATGTGCTCCAGTTAAAGAGGCCGTCACGGCCAGTGCCGTTAATGCTACCGCACCTTGCCATCGCTTCCTTCCTTCTGCCAGATGCCACAGCAGTGGTGCAGAGGGCATCTAATCTTCAAAATTCGCTCTTAGAGTTGCCCGGGTATGGATGCAATCATTAAATGGCGTGCATGTGAGAATGAGTTATTTGTACTGCATATTTGCGGCTTGTAATTGGTTCATGATATCTTATGTATCGTGCCTCCGATTCGCCACGGTCATGACCTACTCTGCTTGATAACTTTACAGATGTTCCGCATTAATGTCATGAGCTGTCATGTGCCCATCGAGAGATCATGGTTAAAAACACACTCCAGGAATGAAAACCTTGCACTCTAATAGAGTCAAGACTTACTTCTGCCATGGTAATGTGGAATCCATACCACGAGCTCAGCTGTAAATGTATGTACGTTGAACTTCTTTTGCACCGTACGTAGCCAACCATGCTAATCGGAGGTGCGGGTGGGGGGGACAACAAACGAATTGCCAGGCTGGACAGTGCTTGTCGATGGCTGATCAAGACGGGGAGATTAGTGGATGTGAGAGCGTAGGAGTGGGTCGAACAACGCATTTTACTGCCCTGCCCTCTCTGCTACTCACCCACCACGTGGTTCTGGACAGCCTGTAACAACGTGGTGGTGATTTCCCCACACCTCTCTGCTGCTAACCCACCACCACGTGGTTCCGGACAGCCTGTAACAACGTGGTGGTGATTTTCCCACACCTCTGCTGCTAACCCAGCACCACGTGGTTCCGGACAGCCTGTAACAACGTGGTGGTGATTTTCCCACACCTCTGCTGCTATAACCCAGCACCACGTGGTTCCGGACAGCCTGTAATAACGTGGTGGTGGTTGCCCACAACCTCTCTGCTGCTAACCTACCACCCACCACGTGGTTCCGGACAGCCTGTAACACCGTGGTGGTGGTGGTGGTGGTTTGCCCACACCCTAAGCATTACGGGGGCTCAGGCTTGCCTGGGCTTCCGCGATCTCGCTGACATTGTGCACATTCTGCGTGAATTGTTTCATCGGCAGCGGTTATACTGGGATAAATGCAAAGCTGTTTGCGGCTGTAATGAAATATTTTGAGTTTTGCATGTCTCTATCTCCCCGTGGCCGCGTGGATTTTTCCCCGGGTCCTCCGTTTTTTTCCCCCTCCACATTTAGAAACATGCGTTGAGAGTTTTTGGCGGCGATAGATTTCCACGTGATAAGCCAATCCGTTGAGCTAGCATTTGTGACAGCCAGGTCGCTTCTGAAAAAGAGCCATATAGCTTAGTGGGCCTTACCTCGTAAAATAAAAAATAGTTTTAAAATAGTTAAATAGAAAGTGCAGGTTAATGTTGTGTGTGTGTGCATGGGTTGGTGTTTATCTGTTGAGACTACAGCTTAAAATGTGATGAGATTGCATTCCACTTGAAGACAACATCAACTTTAACCCCTCAGTGGGCCTTACCTCGTAAAATAAAAAATAGTTTTAAAATAGTAAAATAGAAAGTGCAGGTTAATGTTGTGTGTGTTGGTTGGTGTTTATCTGTTGAGACTACAGCTTAAAATGTGATGAGATTGCATACCACTTGAAGACAACATCAACTTTAACCCCTCAGTGGGCCTTACCTCGTAAAATAAAAAATTGTTTTAAAATAGTAAAGTAGAAAGTGCAGGTTAATGTTGTGTGTGTGTGCATGGGTTGGTGTTTATCTGTTGAGACTACAGCTTAAAATGTGATAAGATTGCATTGCACTTGAAGACAGCATCAACTTTAACTCCTACTGCAAATGAGCAATCAGCCCAGTGTATATATTATTCACCATCGTGTCACCGGTATAATGCAATAACGTTAGAGAATTGCAGCACAAATACAGGAATGAGGACAAACGCTGCGAGCGACCCAGCATTGTTAAAAGGGCCGTCTCACTCCAGCCCCCATTGACTCTCTCTGTATGGACAGGACTGCCGTGCCTGCTTCTTTTGCAAAAAAAACAACCCACCTCACGTGCTCGGCTAATGCGTTTGTACAGCTGTAAGTCTTATGGATTGCCCCGCTGTATACTGTACTTAATAAGGAATCCCCAGACAGTCAAGACTTCAAGGGAAACGTATCGAGTTACCCAGCGCTGTGCAACTTCTGACGGCGGCTCATAACCTCCCCGCCCGCCCGCTGCCACCGCCTTCCCCGTGTGGCTCCACTCACGGAGTCGGGAGTAACTTTCTCGAGGTGTCTCACGTGAAGGTGTATGTGTCACGTTGACCGTGCGTCCGTCGCTCTTGCCCAACGCGGTTCGTGATCGTGGAATCGAGCGAGTCCACGACGATGGAATTCGATAACCGTGCGGCGAGGTTAGACGCGGCAATCAAAAGGGGGGCCCATTTATGTATGGCACTGGACAAGCTGCTGTGTAACTGTACAGCAGTTACAAAAATCCGCCGACACTCGTGTTGCTTGTGTTACACATTCCTGCGGAGGGAGCTGGTAGGAACGTTGGGTTGCTCGGTCAATGGCCAGGGTCAACGGCGGCGTGGTGTATTCCGCAAATGTGCCCGACTGAGGGCGGGCACAAGCCGGCGTGAGTAGATTGAACGTTGAGTTTTATAAGGGCACCACGGGGTGACTAGCTCCTCCCCACCCAGCTCCACCCCACCCAACCAGGAGGTTCCTACCAGTAAAATTTAGTGGTGAGCTGTGTTCTTTGCTGTAAATCCGTTACCAGTGAATTAATCAAATAATATTTTCTCTTTACGAGCTGGTAATGCACGCAATATTAACTACTATGGATATATTACAACAGTACTGTCCCGTGCATATATATAATTGTAAGTCAATGTAGTACCCATCCGTAAGGCCATAATCTCGGTGCCATATTTTTGTTAATTTAATTTGTCATCCTTGTGAAATTTTTTTTATTGTTTAGCTCAGCAAGGCCTTACCAGCTGAAATAATGTCTGAGTCTCGGTCTGAAATCGCCTGTTGAAGTTGACTCATCCCTTTAGGCGTCAGAGGTTGGCAAAGTGGAGCGACCACATTGTGGGGAGTCAGCAGTCGTCATCCCGTGGCTTTTGGCCCATGAAAGCTCCGTGTCTCCCACGTGTCCTCCGGTGTGAGCAGAATCTTCGGGGCACTCAAACGCCCAACGTTTTTCAGGCACTCGATTTTGGGGTCCTTGGACAGCTAACGAGAGAGAAGGACCCCGTGGAGAGGCGTCACTTTTCAAGAGTGTTGGGAACTCGGGTGAGGCTTTTCTGGGTAAACAGGCTTCGAAAATTAAAATGTGAAGAATTAAATTACTCGGAGGGTGAACCAACACATCTCCGCTATTTTACGCCCCAGAGGCTCAAGAGTAACATTTCCAGCAGCTTTTGAGTGTAAACAATGACTTCTCGCGCTCATAAATTATTCCTGAGCACCGTTCCCTCCTATGCGGCAGTCTAGGGTGGTGCCAGACTGTGATGTTGCATGTGAAGAGACTGGTAAATAACATTTAAGGAGTGCCCACGTGCTCATTTAATAGTCAATGCATTGTGCCTGCACTGTATCGTAGGCATTGGTGTCACTGCGTCTAGCCCTTCATTTGTTTTCATGTGTGTGGCCGATATGAATATTGAAGTTATTTCAGGGAATTTCGTTTTTATTCCTTTACGTGCACGATGCCGTAAGTGGCTGTGAAATGGGAGTCTTGGTTTTAGATTATAACATTATACTTTCAACAAGGTATATTTAGTGGGAGAACCTGGCCTTGATGCTGCCTGATTTCAGGTTTTTTTTTGTTCTGTCCCCGTCCCTTCCCCAATTTATTGCAATTGTGCCATTGATGTTACGTCACGGCGGATTGAGAATCCGTTCGGAAATCTCGCAGGGGCATTGCGTGTCCGTGTGTTGGAGAATTGGCTGTCGCCTGATGAAGCTGGTTGTAATTACTGGCAAAACGTCGTACTTCAGATTGTAAATGTTGTGGCTTTGCTTTCCAACTCACCGTTGTGCTGTACTCGTAACGAATTAGCACGTTCTGTTTACTTGACAAACCTTACTAATTGGCTGTGTCGGGTGGTGGCGGGTTTAACGAGACATTTATACCGGTAGGAAACTCCTGGTTACACCAGCCCACAGGGGATTATTGTGTCCGTCCGTCCGTCGTGCAGGGAGGGGCTGGGTGGGGAGGGGAGGGTGGGAAGGAGCTGGGTGGGGAGGGTGGGGCTGGGTGGGGAGGGGCTTGGTGGGGAGGGTGGGGCTGGGTGGGGGGTGGGAGGGGTGGGGCTGGGTGGGGGGCTGGTCACCCCGTTGTGCCCTTATAAAACTCAACGTTTAATCTACTCATGCCGGCTTGTGCCCGCCCTCAGTCGGGCATATTTGCGGAATACACCACGCCGCAGTTGACCCTGGCCATTGACCGAGCAACCCAACGTTCCTACCAGCTCCCTCCGCAGAAATGTGTTATATTTACGCAATCTAACCCAAAAAAATCCTGTTATGGAGGATATTGGTCGCGAAAGCATACTACTACGTGTTAAACTGCCGTAGAATGGTTTGTGAGACATGGTTCACACAACTTCTGCAGACATTTTTTGTTTTTTTTCACAGCAGTGGTGACACTTTTCCGAGCACGACAGGATCGTGGTTTGACAGTCAAACCGATATATTTCTTAATTTTCAGGGCTGGTATTTTGTTTGTCCCTCCCCCTCCGCACCTCCGGATAGCCACTGTTGGCTATGTACGCTCTCGAAAGAAGTTCAGCATACGTACAAATTAAGCAAAGTTGTTTATTTAACGCTTATTTCATGTTTTGTGTAGTCGGTCATTGATGACTGATCCGAGGCCACAAGCTCTCCTGACCTTTGTAGAGGCTCGTTTAATCACGGGTGGATGAAACCCGGATTTGAACCCAGGGTCTCTCGGCTGTTCCGGTTCAGCATTCTGACCTCGAGTCACCGGGCCACAGGTTGTGTTTGTGTTTGGCATCTGTGTTTAACCTGCTTCATAATAAACTGGAGATGATCGCAGTACGGTGGTCAATCTCGGTACAATGTGAGGGAATTCATCTTCTTAGTTCTTTCGGTAAAGTCACGTAGAAGGGAAATAATAAAATAATAAACGTTAAATATAAAATAAAATTTTCACGACGTTTCGGCCACAACACAAGCAGCCGTCCTCAGGTGAAGGAACTGAGGTGTCTGAAAAACAGCGTCGTAATGAACACTGCTCAGCTTGGCAGCGTATTTTAAGCTTAAAATACACTGACAGCCCTGTTCTTCACCTGAGGACGGCTGCTTGCGTTGTGGCCGAAACGTCGTGAGAATTTTATTTTATTATGTTTTGTTTTTATTATTTTATTATTTCCCTTCTACGTGACTTTACCGAAAGAACCAAGAAGACGAATCCCTGCAGTCACGAAAGCTTTAAATCGTAAAATGCGAGGGTCGTTTACTCCTCTTAAAAATGCTTCAAACCCCTGGCAATGACAACTGATTAACTGAAATCATGAATGGTGAAACAATAACACAGTAGAGCAATTTACAATCTAGTAAGTATAATTATTACAGCATTTAAAACGAAAGCAGAAGTAATTCCTAGAATGTTTTCCCTTGCAAATTGTGCAGACAACGTTGCGTTGAGTAATTTGGTGATGAGTTATATTTTTTTAGCTTTGCACATGTGTTTATTAATTCCTAGAACTTATCGATTGTCGTGCAGCGTTTGATAAATTCTGGAAAAATAATACAATGTTGGTTTGTTTGCGCTATTCAAGAGTCAACCATTCAAATGTCGAATTGAATACAATACATTGGAGCTCATTTACAGCCATGATTCTGTTTATGAATTATCTGCAACTATCTGAACAAACTTCCGCTTATTATGGATAAACGCGTATTGTAGACATTTCCAGCCACTTCCAAGTAACTTGTTCTTATCCACAGAACAGTTGCAGATTAAAGGAGTCACCTGTTTAATTTGTGTTTTGCCACGAACAACGTGAATAGTAGCGGAAGTTTTCCTGCCATTTCTGCTTGGCTCCTCTTGTCCGCATAACATCCGTGGACGATGCGAGCAATCTATCCGCGAACAATAGAAGTTTCCTCCTGCAGCTTGCGTCAGATGATAATAGGATTCTCGAATAATAGGTTTTCCAGATAAGAGCTGGTCGGTCGACTGCATGTGCAATATCCCAACAAGGTGGGGTGGCAAAAACGATAAAATATAAAAAAAACTATAACCTATGGTTATTATACCACGTAAGGCCCACTGAATTATACAGCTCTTTTTCAGAAGCTACCTGGCCACAAATGATAGCTCAACGAAGCGTCTTTTCACGTGGACATTTATTTCAGCCAAATGCTTTAAAACGCGTGCTGTTCATTCTAAATGCGGAGGGACAAACCGGAAGACCCGGAGGAAAAATCCACACGACCACGGGGTAGAGAGAGAGACGTATGCAAACTGCAAATATACAGCAGCAGGCGTCGGGTCGGGATCGAACCCACGACCTCCTGTATACGAAACGAAGTCGTTAAATAATATTCAGGGCCTACCTTGGCTCCTCCCACCCTCAACCAGTATATATACAAATACTGTGTTCTTGGAATTTCTCTCACTTGATACAGCTATCGTGCTGTGACGTGTTCCACCTGAAGACGGAGGCTTGTGTTGCCTCCGAAACGTCGTGATTTTTATTTTACTTTTATTAATTTGAATTTTTTACCTACGTGACTTTACCGAAAAAACCTAAGAATATGAATCCTTGCAGTCACGAAAGCTTCAAATCTAGAATCGTTAACATCTCACAGCCACCGTGGTCATGGTGCAACATCACCGGCACACTTTGTGTGGTCCACAGCCACTTGGCCTGTGGTATATATAATAAATAAACGAGTGCACCGTTGTGAGTGTTAATAACATGTTAGTTGCTATATCAACGAGATTTGGCTAATCCCCCTGTGTATTGATTTGCACTGTCAGCCCAAGGGCAATGTCACGGGCAAGGGGTTGAACGCGTAGCGGTGCAGACACCACCCCATCGTCCAAGTCCAGGTTCAAGTCCTTCGTCGCCTCCTCTGCCTACGATCCGCTCTGTCCTGATACATGAATACATAAATGCGTACGTACACTTCTCTCCCCGGGATGCCCGTACCACCCGGTCAGTGTTGCCTGTAAAGCGTCGGGAGACGCGGTTGTATTTGGACGCAAAAAATAAATCCTCCATTGCATTGCCTTGGCCGAGTGTTCACATAGGTACGCGGAAATCGCCGCTCTCGTTTCAAACAAATTGCACGGCAGTGATGTGGCAACCTAGCCCATTGTATGCCAGTCCATAGGTACAAATTAGCCGCTGTATTTACTAAATCTATATTGGAAGTTTTCGTGACTGCAGGGATCCATTCTCTTTGGTTTTTTTGGTTATTTTTTTTGTTAAAAATATCTTTTATTTTATACCTACGTGACTTTACCGAAACAACCAAAGAGTATTTACTAAATGTTTACACAATTGTGGAATGACTCCTTCGGTCGTTATGTTAAACGAGGCGGCCCGGCAGGACGGGTCGGAACCTTTCTGCCACTGTGATGATATTTGATAAGTGGCTGTACATTGACCGTTGAAACCTTGTTGATTGTACACCGAAT
The DNA here is from genome assembly GCF_964198595.1 of Lampetra fluviatilis. Classification (NCBI taxonomy): domain Eukaryota; kingdom Metazoa; phylum Chordata; class Hyperoartia; order Petromyzontiformes; family Petromyzontidae; genus Lampetra; species Lampetra fluviatilis. The sequence goes on along the minus strand of NC_136328.1, from coordinate 2,963,607 downwards.
CTTAAGAATCCTAAACGTGGTCCCTTGTGACTTAGGCAAAAAACGTGCGCCTCTTAAGTACACTGTTTGCGGAGGGATTTTTTTCCCCCTTTGTTGTCTTAAGCTTTATTTACAGTTTATCGTTGTAGTCTAACAAAACCAAACAAGATGTACAAGCGGGACAGAACTGACCGTAAACGATACAAAACAAGGGGCCGTGCATGTTCGCGAGGAGGCCATGTCGGGGGGGGGGGGGGGTTGTTCAGCTCGCCACGGACCTCAAAACGAGGAGCGGCGAGGGTGCTCAGGTGTGTGGCCCCACAAAGCGACTGCTGATGCCTCTGCTGGCGAGGAATGGTCCGCTATGGGGTGAGCTCTTAGAGTCTAGAGCAGTGGTTTTTAACCTGGGGATGCACGCCACACCCTGTGGGTGCAGAATGCCCTTTTCTTGGTGGGGGTGCGAGACGTGGCCGGATTTTGTTTCGAAGGTAAATCGTCGAAAATACAAAATTCAGCACAGGGCACGTACGTACAACTGGTTTGTTTCATCGAACCTGTGTATTTATTTACATGATACATGTTTTTTTACGATTGAGAACGAAAGGGGTGCAAGGCTGCAGTAAAGGTTATGAACCACTGTCTTAGAGTCTGGAGATACCCTCTGGAAGGTGTTTTGGCCTTCCACGCTGGTCAAACATCTTGGAAGAGATCGAGAGTGATCGAACGTCGCCTATTGACTAACCGTGGTCTCACCATTTATACCGCCGGGAGGACAGAGGCGGTGAGGGATGGGGCTGCGTCTGGCGGTTTGAGAAACTTTCACCGCTGTTTCAAATTGCCGTGCCGGGAGATCCAACCGGCGACGGATGTGTGGTTCACCATTACACCGTGGCAGACATCCCCACTTGTTGACATTGCACGGATCTGCTCCTTACCCCCTAATTGCTTCCGGGCATGGCTCCGTCTGCGCTCTCTCGTCCAGCGATAGCGGCAAGTTGGGGGGGGCGGGCGGGCGGGGGGGGGCGTTAATCGTTTCTGCTGCACGGGGTGTGAGCTGGCGTGTGGTTTTGCTGCACCCTCCACGTGCGGTACCCAGAATGCCGCGCACGCCCGGTGCCTGGGCGACGGGAGGAGCGCTCGGCTGGACTCGCCACTCGTGCGGCAAGTCTGGGAAGGAAACGACGGCACATTTACAAAAAAAAAATGCTGCCTCTGTTATAGCCCGTGTGATCAAATAGGCTGGAATGCGCACAATTTCATCGGAACTCGGAAGCCAAGTAGGCCTGCGCCTGGACAGTGATTGGGGGGACGGTGGCAACGGAAACCCGACTCTGCGATGCTTGCGGAACTTCGAAAGGGTGGAGGAAGTGACCAGCCTCTCTTGCGAGTGTCCTGCTTAGCCGTGCCACCTTCTGACGAGGTGCAAAGAGTCTCTTTTGACGAGATGCAAAGAGGGGTGGTTGGGAGGGGGGGGCGCGGTTGGTGCCCTGGGCAGCAAAAGACAGCGTAGTAGACGTCGCGGGCACTAGAAGGCAGTGCAGCAGGAAAAACTCGTCCCACGTTAAGCGAGCCGGCACTGTGTTTCACCAGCATGGAGAAGAACCGTGGTCAAAATAATCCCTCATGGCACGTGGGTTCACCCTCATCCAGTGGTGGATTGACGGAACGGGGCCGTACACACGTGAAGTCGAGCAGGAGGGTCGAGGAAGGTGGACGGTGAAGCGTTAACCTTGCCAAGCGCCATCCCTTGCCGCAAACGACCCTGACGTTTCCTCCTCGTGACAAAATCCGACTGTCCGTACAAGTTCTCAAATCGGTGCGATTGTGTTATCTTGAGTGGCATCTCCAAGACAACGTCATTTGCCTCATTCGGTTCTAAAAACAACGCATTTGGACCTCCTCCGCATTTTCCCAGCTCTTCTTCATGAGCCGTCCGTCAGTAAAAATGGGATCGCTGCCACCCTGCCCCCGTTCTAAATCGGTGCTGGTTATGGTCTCAAGAGTGCTTTCTGCTTTTGTCCAATTCAGGAAAACCCTTTGTAAACACCATCACCACCACCAACACCACCAACAATAACAAAATCTAAATTTTTAAGCATGTTAAATTAACATTATTCAAACTATATTCTTAGGTTTTTTCGGTAAAGTCACGTAGGTAAAAAAAAAAAATCTAAATAAAATAAAATAAAAATCACGACGTTTCGGAGGCAACACAAGCTTCCGTCTTCAGGTGGAACCGTCAAGGTAGGCCCTGAATATTATTTTTGTGAGGTTCGGTGCGAAAAAACCTAAGATTATGAATCCTTGCAGTCACGAAAGCTTCAAATCTAGAATTATTCAAACTGTGGGGAGACTGCCCTCCCCCCCTGCCATGGGAACGTGGAATTTCCATTGCCGGCACAGGGCCTCGGATGGTGACGAGTGCTGTGGCATGGCTCCCTGTGTGCAGGAAGACTTTTTTACAGTCAATAGGAGCGATAATATAATAGTGTTTTATGCTGGCGTATTGCATGCTACGGTACTTTACACCAACAACAAAAATTATGACAAGGTGTGGGGTGTGGGGGAAGGAGGGGGGGGGGGGAACACAAGGGGGGAGAGAGGTCAACACAGCGTGGCAACACCTGGGAGACATTGCAACCAGTGTCCAGCGCCAACAACTCGCTTCTGTGGCCGTCTGGAACGTTCTTCCTTCCCATATTGTTCGGAAGCTCCACTGGAGCTAGGCACTTTTAAATCGAGATTGAAATCTTATTTCTTTAGGGCTTTTTTCATGTGTTTAGTTTGTTCTTTTTCCCCCGCACATCCGATTAGCGCGGTTATCTACGTACGGTGCGAAAGAATTTCAAAATACATACAACAAATGTCCCCCATACAGCCTTTACAGGACCAAATTAACCATACGCTCCAGAGCTGTTCAATACCTCTGCCTGCTCTGTGCTATCATTACCACTGCATCCCCTAACATTATTTTACGTGGGAGGCAAGGTTAGATTTTTTTTCATTCAGACAATTACATTTTCTCATATTTGAAAATGGCTCTTGCCGATTCCGATGGATATTCTATCGTAAGATTTGCGCGCGAGCTACTGGCGAACGGGCCAAACAGCTGAAGTAATGAGACTCGTTGCTCGCGAAAAGTGGTAACCTTTAGATAGTAATTATTTGCATCTTCTCAGAAGTGCTGACTCGGCACTTGTCATAGTAAGGTAGCCACACAACCATTATTTCCTTGAGCCACTCAGCCATGTGCACACACCTTCCTCTAAGTGGTGGTGTTCCCCGAGATGTCATTCAAGCCTTTTGCGTCGTGCCTAACCCCCCGCCCTTGTGTTGGTTCGACGAGCCTCGGGTGAATTGTGCGGGCGTTTGTGGGTCTTCTTGTTCACGAAGAAGAGATTTGGTCGCTCGTGGAGTTCGCGCCCACGTCGCACAGTCTGCGAGCCTGCGCCACGAAAATCCCATGTCAGAAATACAGTCCGTTACGATGATAATTAATTCAGGGATGGTAATGTATTGTTTTCCGAACACCAAATTGTGCCATTTTATCGAATGTGCACGGTGGCGTTGAACCGTGGCCTTCCCGGTGTCACGAATATTGCCAAGTCTGCGTTGGTTAGAGCTGATCTATGTGATTTCAGTCATTGATTCGCTCTGATGATTAACTGGTTCAATCACTCGACTAACCGGATAACAGGAAGATATTTGGGGGAAAAGAGTCGCACCGTTCCGACGTGTGCCGCTGGACGGGAGGTGATGGGAAGTGCTGGGTGACGTCAGCCGCGTCACGTGACGCTGGACCTGGCTTGCAGGGGGGTTTCCAGCCTTCGGTAGGCAGGAAGTGTGGGTGGCTGCCATATTTAAAGGCAGAGGTGTGGACTCGAGTCATGTGACTTGGACTCGAGTCAGACTCGAGTCATGAATTTGATGACTTGCGACTCGACTTGGACTTGCATAACAATGACTTTGTCCCACCTATGAGATGTGGACTCGAGTCATGTGACTTGGACTCGAGTCAGACTCGAGTCATGAATTTGATGACTTGCGACTCGACTTGGACTTGCATAACAATGACTTTGTCCCACCTATGAGATGTGGACTCGAGTCATGTGACTTGGACTCGAGTCAGACTCGAGTCATGAATTTGATGACTTGCGACTCGACTTGGACTTGCATAACAATGACTTTGTCCCACCTCTGTTTAAAGGGGCCTCGAGTAATCGACTTCGAACAAAGTAGCCAATCAGAATTGTTAATCAATTAACCACCTTGATTGACGAACGATCATCACTCGTCATGTTATGCAAATCGGTAGCTTGTGGTCGAAACTATTGCGCGTTTCCTTCCATTCATAAAGAATACCTCATTGCAGATTACGTTCACATTTGTAAGGAAAATCGAAATTTGTAAGGAAGTTTAACGTCAATTTAGACCCCCTTGTCAATCAAGGCCTTCGCCGTGCCTTCGGATCATGTGGCTTGCCTGGAGAGACGTTAACAAACTCGCTTGGTACTCAAGAGGTCGTGGGTTCGATCCTGACCCTGATGCCGACTGTATATGTGGAGTTTGCTTGATCTCCCCGTGGTCGCGTGGATTTTTCTCCGGATTCTTCCGGGTTTTCTCCCCCGCATCTGATCACGCGTTTGGAGTATTTGGCTGCTATAAATTTCCACGGTGGTAAGGCTGCGTTATTTTAAAATATCCTTTGTGTAATTCATTCGCCGTGCTGGCCCAATGCGCGCGTGCAGTACTTGCCAAACAAAATATAGCAACAGGTTTATTTTATTTTTGCCGTATCAGCTCTTAAAATCCATCAGCTGACAGATGGGCCGTGAAAAGGCAAGAGGCCTAAATGAAGGACGTGACCGTCGTTTTTGCGTCCTATGTTTCACGACATTTGGCCAATCGATTTGGCCGCACGGCGCCGGTGTAGTTGCCTTTTGTTGGTTGGAGGGGGGACCCCCTTTTCAATGAAGGGGATGTTGAAAGGGGATGTGGGAATGAAGGGGGTAGAGAGAGAGAGAGAGACCGCTATCCCCGTTTTGACGACGACAGCAGGGGAAATAAAAAGAGAGAAGGATGAAAACGAGAGTGCGCGTGGCAGCAGTTTTGGTGTGATGTCATTTGTAGCATCTGTACAGTTAATTGACGCTAAAAATAGCGGCGGGTCGAGCGTAAACAGCGGCGGTGTCGGCTTGCTACGGGAGAGTGGGGCGAGAGAAAGCCCCGAGAGAGAGAGGGGTGGGACGGTCGGTCGGTCGGTCTGGTCTGGACGGAGTAAAATCGTCAGCCGGTAGTTTGCGCCGTGCGGCTTGTTTCAAAGGAACGCGCGATTCTCTCTTCGGAGGGGGTCCGAAGCGACGAGCACGACTGGGCTGCGTGCGGGCAGGCCCGTTGGAGATTTAAAACAACAACAACAAACAAATGACGTGCGGTACGATTGACTTTCACCACCACCACCACCAAAGTGTACGTATAACCCGCCCGGCAAACTTTAGCCGATCGACCGGGGAGGCGAAACGCTGCCGGGACGAGAGTGACGATAAAGCGCTCTTCCAAGATCGTAGCCAGGTTTATTCTCATTTTTTTTTACGTTTGAAAAATATTTTTTTTTATCGGGAGGGGTTCTTGTTGTTGTTGTTGTTTTAAAACCTCCGCCGTGGAAGCCGTCGTGGGGCCCCGGGAGCGAAGCTCCAAACGCAGAGGGCAGCAGCAGCAGCTGTCACCATGGAGGAGCAGCCCCTGCGGCGCTCGGAGCGCGGCACTGTGGGTAGGGCCGCCCCCCCCCCCCGCTTGCCCTCCTCCCTCCTGCTGCCCCCCCTGCCCTCCTCCCCCCTGCTGCCCCCCCTATTGCCCTCCCCCCCCCCCTCTTGACCACCCTCCCACCTCTTGATTACACCCCCCCCCCCTCTTGCCCTCCAGCCCCCCCCTCTTCTCTGTGTGGCCACCTCTGAAGTCGTCCGTAAGCCTGGAGGACCGGATGCGGTTTAATGTATCGGGCGCGGCGTTCCCTCGTTATTCGCGAAGGATGCGTTGCGGAGATGCTCGTGAATAGCTAATTTGGCGGATAATGATATTGAGTTCTAGATGCGATTCGCGGGCAGCCAAAATCGCGGCTAGCAAGTTCGTGAACAACGAGGGAACGCCGCTCACACCTCGCGAATAACAAGGGAACCCTGGGCCACCCTCGCGAATAACGAGGAAACGATGGTACCGCCTCGCGAATAACAAGGGAACCCGTTACAATCTCGCGAATAGCGAGGGAAGGCTGCCGCCACATCGCGAATAACGAGGGAACGCCGCTACCGCCTCGCGAATAGCGAGGGAATGCTGCTACCACCTCGCGAATAGCGAGGGAATGCTGCTACCACCTCGCGAATAGCGAGTGAATCCTGCTGCCACATCGCGATTAACGAGGGAACGTCGTTACCACCTCGCGAATAGCAAGGGAGCATCGTTAACACCTCGCTAATAACAAGGGAGCGTTGTTGTCGTCCCGCGAATAACGAGGGGGCGCTGCTCGCGCCCCAGCGGATAACGAGGGAACGCTGCTACCACCTCGCGAAAAACGAGGGAATTCGGTTGCCACCTCGCGAATAACGAGGGAATGTGGTTCCCGCCTCGCGAATAACGAGGGAACGCTGTTACCACCTCGTGAATAACAAGGGAATGCCGTTACCGCCCCGCGAATAACGAGGGAACTCTATTACCGCCTCGTGAATAACGAGGGAACGCTGTTACCACTTTGGGATGGCGTCGCTTCGGTGGTGGCGGTGTCTTTACGTGGCGCCCCAGGAACAGCGAGCTTACGTGATAACCAACTTGAAATGAATGTGTGATTAAATAATTAACTCGTATGAGTATCCATATCCAGTAGACATGCGGCGACGTTGGCCAAATGTTGGTATGTGGGTCGACCAACTTTGGTCTAAAGTTCCAAGTTTGCCGGGTAATTACTTGGCGGCTACTAAAGTGAGACCATTTCAGTTTGTCACGCGATTGTGCCCGGCCTTACGGAATTAAAGTGCAGCCTTCAACGATTAATCATGCAACCTCTATGGCCTTTGCTGTGCTGAAGGTTCTTTACCCGAAACATTGCCAGGTTATGTATTTTTCATTTTTGCCGACCGTGCTGAGATGTCTATTAGGCTGGTGTGTGTTTGTTCTCTCTGTGTGCGCTTCATCTTTAATGGGACTTGCGAAGCAGCGTGGGTTATTCCACTTCTTTGAGTTCGTGCCACCATTACCCAGGCTCCATCAGTATTTTTTTTAAGCGTCTCTTTTATCTCTTCCAATCTTTTCCCAGTCACTGACATCTATTCACGAAGTCTTCCTTTTCGATTCCTAGCGCTTCCCACAATGCAGTGTGTATGTTATCAAGCTTTGAGTTGACCAGATGTAATATCACATGTGCGTGCTCGCAGAGAACAGGATGGCGCGACTCCCATCATGCCTTGCAAGCACCTCACGTGACGCCACGTTGCATGTACAATGCTCTCGGCCTGTTGCAAACCACCAGCTCGGTGGGAATTCACGCGTGGCCGTATTATCGTTGTTGAGGCCACCAACCGAAAAAGAGTTGAAAAATGCGGCCTTTAATATGATCATTATTTCATCCTTCTCTCACTTCTTTCTCCAGTTTATGATTTCTACGTGATAAGCCACTTCGTCGGGCAATCATTTGTGGCCAGGTCACTTGTGAAAAAGAGCTACATAGCTCAGTGGGCCCTACCCGGTATAATAAAATATAGTTTAGTTTTAGTTTCATCATTGCATGTAATATAATGTTGGCGTCAGCCACTTAACATGTTCCGCTAGCGAAATATTCTCACCACCCGTAAACGTTTCTGCGTGTGTGAGACTCTCCGATCGGTCAAAAAAAAAACCCACGAGGTTGTGTTTTTATTTTCTCTCTCCGATGTGGTGTTTTGGGTTGTGTACCGCACGTTGTCTGGCACTGTCCATGACATTTCACCCCACGTGTTGCCGGGAGCTTCTTCGCTTCCTGCAGTTTCGCGTCACGTGGAGAGAAACACTTGGACGCGCTGCCGACAATGAATGCGATACAATACCCGAATAAAACACATCGGAGATCTGTACAGCACAGCAACAGCAGGAGTATTTTGCAATTTGGATGATGTGCGTAGGAGGCATATTGTGGAGAAAATCATCTTTGAACAAGAATGATTAGTTTGATCGTCACCGGGTAATTTTCAGCCGATGCTCATTTGCACTTGATCCTGGTGTGTGTGACACCGTGTTGTGTGTGTGACGCATGTTGTGTGTGTGACGCGTGTTTGTTTCACCCGTGGCGGCACGATTTGGCATGTGGCGCATCTGCGTGCTTGCGTCAATCGAGTCGTTTTCCATGAATATTTGGATGACGGTCAGAAAAAAAACAAAGCATTTGAATATTCCAAAGCAACCGAAAACTGATTCTGCAACATTATGTACAAGAACATGGCACGATGGACATTTGCAATTCTCAACACACGTATCAGATTTGTAGTACGGTAATTCGAATAAAAATAATAACCATCTCAACAGTGCCAATCGACTGCAGGATTAAGGTCTCCCCACGTCGTGTCGGTCATGGGGGGGTTCATCTTCTTGGTTCTTTCGGTAAAGTCACGTAGAAGGGAAGTAATAAAATAATAAAAATAAAACATAATAAAATAATTCTCACGACGTTTCGGCTACAACGCAAGCAGCCGTCTTCTTCACCTGAAGACGGCTGCTTGCGTTGTAGCCGAAACGTCGTGAGAATTATTTTATTATGTTTTATTTTTATTATTTTATTACTTCCCTTCTACGTGACTTTACCGAAAGAACCAAGAAGATGAATCCCTGCAGTCACGAAAGCTTTAAATCGAAACATGGGGGAGTTGTTTCGCTATACTTCACCATGCTGGTAGGTGCGGATTGGTGAAGTTGAGGTGGGGATGGTTTGGCAGGACCCGTTCAGATATCACTCGCCAGCGATGTTGGAATCAAACTCTTGGTCACCAGATTCAGAGTGAATCACGGCCTGACCGCTGCTCCACCACTCCGTACAATTCAAGTTCCAGTTTGAAAATTATGACTGTGAAAATCTTAACGCGTTGACAATATAATAACCAACTTAGAAACAATAGTGCAGTATTTATATATATACAAATCTCTCGAGATGACGTCTTCAATGACCAGGGATGGCGGTTATTGTCTCAAAATTGGCAAAGTCTGCCCAGTCCTCCCAATACGAGATTGCCACAGTCTCACAAAGCCACATAGATCATTCTAGATTTGAAGCTTTCGTGACTGCAAGGATTTCATACTCTTAGGTTTTTTTCCGGTAAAGTCACGTAGGTAAGAGAGTAGAACCTCCTCCTCTTAACGAAGGTAATTGGTTCCACAAAACCGGTCGTTACGCGATTTATGTCGTTAAGCGAGCGTAGAAGATACATGTCGAAAGTTCCCCCAGAAAACGTACTTTATAATATTGAAACAATGGATATTAATACATAAAGCTACAACATAAATGCATAATATTAAAATAAACTTGGGTAATCAATGCATTATTGATATTTACTGCACCTACAACAGCCCGTCGTTAACAGGGGAATCGTCGGTAAGCGAACACATCGGGCTCTATGGAGGCACTACACTACACTATACACCACTATACTCTACACTACACACTACACTATACACTACACATTGGGCTCTGTGGAGGCCCGCCCTTAAGCGATTAGTCGTTAACAGAGGTGGTCGTTAGGAGGAGTGGTCCTACTGTTTAACAAAATAAATTTGCTCGGACAACCGTGTGCGAGCGACGTTCGTTGGGTGCGGTGTTGGCAGAATGGGCACGGACGACGTTGGCTGCCGTGTGTTTGTTAGCGTGCGCCGGCAACCTTCGTAGCAACGACAGTGGACCGGTGTCTCAGTGGCACGTCAGCAACGGCGCTGCGTACACGCGACCTTCTTTCATTTGGCGGCCGCGGCTAACATTGGTGGCGAGCGATATATCGGGACTGGTTCGTCCTTCCCCCCCCCCCCTTCTTCGCCAGGTATGGTCCCAACAAACCCCATGACCAGCTTGGCAAGGGGAAGCCTTCATCCAGCAGTGGATTGATTGTTCTTACAGGTGATATTTTTTGCATCTTAAAAAACGTAACATTTTATTGATCGTTTTAAAAAAAAGAATGTTCTCACTATAAAACATCAAATGTATTTGTATGCCACTAAAATGTGGGCCTGCGTTGGAAACTGGTACCGGCACCACCACCACACGGGGCTGATTTTATTGCTCCCGTCTGTTCGGTGGGATCCCCCTCTCTCGGACACGCGTCGCCGCTTGGTTTTCTAACTCCGTCGTTATTGTTCTTGGTTCTTTCTTTAAAGTCCCGTAGAAGGGACTTTACCGAAAGAACCAAGAATATGAATCCCTGCAGTCACGAAAGCTTTAAATCGAATTTTTTTCCGTCGTTATTGTTCATCATCAGCCGTGATCTTGTCCAAGCCCCGCTTTCCTTCAGCTTGACTGATGTCATTCACCTTCGATTAGCACGGTTGGCTACGTACGGTGCGAAAGAAGTTCTCTATCTGACTAATCCTTGCGTTCGCGCTTGAACAGTCTTCCATTTTTGTAGTTTCTAAGTCACAACGAGGCTGTGATATTCTAGCTGCTGAGACACGCGGCTTTCCACGTACGCAGTTGCAACTCACAAGTTGCCAGCGAATGCAACGAACGGACTAACAGCTTCATTACCAACAGCTAATCCCAAATCCAACACAGTGTGGATGTCTTTGCGTGAGTGTACTGTTCGTCAAAACGATTTCTTGCACTCAGCCAGTGAAGTAAATTCCACATTCATATGGCGAGCACGAGACTCTCTCCATAGGACATCGACTGTTGACTTCCCCCAGAAAAGTTGAACTCATTTTATCGACCCAGGTGACATGATGATGGGCTGAGTCAACCCCCTTCCCCCCCACCGAACAGGATGTGAACCCGCAACCTTCCGATCGCGAGGCGCTCGCTCTCTCCCGCTCAGCCACGCACGCGGCCAGCTTAGCAGACGTAGATACACAAGAGACACACGGTGACCAAACACCACCAAGGATACCTCGCTGAGTCAGTGCCTGAACTGGTTACTCCCTGGCCGGTGTGTGCGACAAGGTCGAGTACTTAATTCGGCGTGCGTGTACTGACGGTGCCGTTAATGGCAGTGTTAAGAAGTTCAATCGCAAGCACCGTTGCCCATATAATAGGGGATCTTTTTGTGTTTTGTTAGATCGCCTAAATATGAATGTGTCGTATACACCTGACACCACCCGACACAGCCTGTTGGTTAAGGTTTGTCGCGTAAAACAAAACGTGGCCAACTAGTTACTATTTCAACACACCAGTGTGTTGGGAGAGTACAACCCGCAACATTTACAATTCAGTGACGAAGTTTCGACAGGCAATTATGAGCAGCAGTGGCCGGGTTTAACGACGCATTTATGTTCAAGCGATCTAGCCCAAAAAAACGAAAAACAACCTCTTATGGATATTGGTCACGAAAGCCTACTACGTGTTAATGTACTAAAGTATTATTGCGTCCGACTGTGACTTGTTCGCTCGGCTCAACAGAGTGTCTCATGCTCCACTGCTAATCCCTGCCGGATTATTATCACACGTTACCTTCTTTGGAAATGAAAATTGTGACGACGAACGGGCCAGTGGGAAGGTTTGCGCGAAGATTTGTCATAGGCAGCGGCGGCTGCTGCTGCCGATTTTTTTCTTCCAATTTGCACTGTGACACACATCGGGGTCGGTTATTATTCATGTGCAAAGTGACTCAGCTTCCGGATGGAGGTCAGGGGTGGGGAGCTCTTAGTTATTTTGTGTCAGATAGGGTAACGAATGCATCTCTGCAACACTTCGCCATTCAAGTGAGAATTGAAATGTCAAGGAGCTCTCTCTCTCTCTCTCACGGAAGTAATAGGCGCCAACGTATATCAAGGCCTGTGCGTTTGCGTTCAATGCCGAAGCAGTATATAACCCGCGAAACCAATTCATTCATGAAGAGTGATCGATTATTTCATTGGTTAGTCGATTCATTGGCAGCCATATTAAATGGGCATTAGCCTTTGGTCCTGCTGGAAACTCCCCGAATTTCACGCTGTCTGTGGGATAACAAACGCAGTAATTCCAGTTCAAAACAAATAGCCATTATCCATTAAATGAGCACTTTGCCAAAGGTTTTTCTGGAGAAAATAATTTCATGGCCGTTATGATGTCATCATTTTCGTAGTCCCGTTATATATTGTGCGACTGACAATACGTCCGACGTAGGCGTCATAGATTGTGAAGTTGCAATGATTATTGATTTGTATCAGGCTTATGTTGAATGAACCGCAGTTCCCATGAACGTCATTCATTGATTCACCCTCCAGTGTTGAGGACTCGGTGGACCAGGCTGATTGTCTCATCTCATCCACCGCACTGTGTCTAACCACCCACAACAACACGCTCATTCACCCACTTGCTGCTCACGCTTACCCATTCACTCACCACACTGCAGGTAAAAATAACACGCTCACCCACCCACTCAACCACTCACTCACCCACCCACTCACCACACTGCAGGTCACAACAACACGCTCATTCACCCACTCGCTCACACCGACCCATTCACTCACCACACTGCAGGTCAATATAACACGCTCACCCACCCACCCACTCACCCCCCACCCACCCACTCACCCCCCACCCACCCACTCACCACACTGCAGGTCACAACAACACGCTCATTCACCCACTCGTTCACACCGACCCTTTCACTCACCACACTGCAGGTCAAAATAACCCACTCACCCACCCACTCACCCACCCACTCACCCACCCAACCACACACCTACCCACCAACTCAATACACTCACTCCCACCGTGAATTTAACCCAGCCCGCAGGGTTCATAGTGCAATGTGCCTGGTCACAGCATCACCGTGCACAGTATGAGCATACAGGGACTCCTCTACTTAAGAACACTCGACTTTCAGAGATATGAACAAACCTGTCCATATGTCATGTAGATGCCACATGAAGAACCAGAGGCATCTACATCTACAGGAGAATATACAACTTTTAAAGCCATTCCCCGTGTTTAGTGCACATGCCGTACAACGTGTTTGGAATGGACAGGAGTAAAGTTCGACTTACGAACAAATTGACTTACGTACAGACCTCTGGAACCTAACTCTGTCGTAAATAGAGGAGTCCCTGTATACAGCAATGTATAATTAGATTCATTTATCGTGAACATTAAAATTATAATTTGAATTAATTACTCGTGGCATGCCTAGTAGGGTATTGAATAATATGAAAAGCTAAACCAATTTCCCGAACGGGGGGGTCGGGGGATGTTTGCCCAGGAGGAGAGAATATCCCGTAAAGAGTCAGTTTGTAGAGTACTAGTACAGTACTTCTATTGATATTCTGCCTGGGCTAAATGCTCTAGAGTTACTTTGCTTTGAGTCTGATCTATGAACTCCGTTTTCATTGCCACGTTTGTGAAATGTCGAAATGAAACAGGTGGCTTGGGGGGCTTTTGGGGGATGGGGGGGCGGTAGATGAGGGGGGGGGGGTAATGTATGCACCTGGTGACAGAGTCATCACGATCTCCTGACATCCTGCAATTCCAAAACCAGCTGCTCGGTTCATACATGGGACAACAGCCCAGCATGTGTGGGGGCTTTCTCCCGTGCGCTCAGGATTCCTCCCACATCAGAGGTTGCAAACGGGTTTTGATTCCTTACCCGTACCCGTACCCGGCCGTGTACGGGTACCCGTTCCCTACCCATACCCGTACCCTACCCGAAATGAGTGACAAACGGTTACTCACCAGTGACTCACGGCCTACCCATACCCGTACCCGGCCGCACCAGGGCCGCAAACCGGTACCCGTACCCGGGTATCGGGTACGGGTATCGGGTACCTGATTGCGACCTCTGTCCCACATGCATTGCACGCTCACGATCCGTCGGTGAGAACACCTCGCCACGTAGAGGACCGCGGGAGCTTGGGCGATTGTTGCCGCTGGGTCGCTGCGTGCGGCTGCCTTCACGCTTGTCCGTTGTTCCTCGTCTCTCAGAGTCGTTGTCTCTCTCTCATCGAGAGTCGCCAGTCCTTCGTTGCCAAGGCCCGTGGGCCACTGGCGGCCCCTCTGGTGGCTTTTAGAGCGGCCCCTGACGTGCGTCCCCCTCCCCGACAATGCACGAATGTGAAAGCACCCTCCCATCATCTCGGTGGTTTCAAATAATGCGTGGCGGCCTTCACAATTACGACGTCTCATCGGCGAAAGTGCACTCCGCCTGAAAATGTGTGCAGAACACTGAGGTGAGGGAGCTCGTGTCGACAGCACGAGCGGGATCACAGGATGCTGTCTGATGATGATGATGGTGGTGGTGGTGCGGTGGTTAGTGCACTGCGACATATGAAGCTGGTTCTCCTGAGTTCGATTCCTGGTCACGGCTAATGTTGGTGGTGAGCGATGTCTGAACCGCTCCTGCGCACCCCTTTCACCAACCTGCGCTCACCAGCGTGGTGAAGTACGGTCAAACAACCCTCCGACCCACCGCGGCATGCCCGGTTGGCTACATAGTACCGTGTGAAAGAAGTTCAACGCTTATACATGGGGAGGCCCTCACGAAGCATTGAATGGCGTTTGAAAAATGTAATAATGATTACTATTTTTTTTCATTACTGTGTCATGTCTTGGGCTTTTGTGTTAATGCCCGAAAAACAAAACGTTAATTAGTTTGTTGTATCTTTCGCGCACCGTACGTAAACCGACCGTGCTAATTATTGTCCTATCATGGGCTATCTGTGTCGGGATGCTCTAAAAACGAAGACATTAATAATTGTCGTCGATATTGTTTTAACTACCCTGTCAAGGCCTTCAACGCCCCGATGTTTTTGAGCCCTATTACCACTTAGTGTTTGCAAATCCCATCCTAAAAGGGGTTGACACATTTTTAGTCAAATTAAAATTTTCCCTCCCCCACACCTCCCCTGCGAACCACCACCCAAATCCTCCTTTGTAAAAAGCACACAGAAGCATGCCGGAGTTTAACTGCTGTCATTTGTTGTTTATGGCAGCTGGGGCTGCAGTTTGTGTGCCGTGTGTTTGGGTTGGCAGGAGGTGGGGGGGGGGAGAGTCACCCGCCAGGTGTGTTGTAAATTATAGCGGGGCTGGAGGAGGAGAGATCTGAACGAGTGCGTTATTTAACCGCAGCTTCAGCACCCGTTCAATTGACCCGTATGTGTGTGGTGTGTGCGCCTGCTTGTGTGTGCGTGTGTTTGTGCGTATGTGTCTGTGTGTGTGCGCGTGCACGGAATTGTAGCAGTTGGCGCCCTGCGCTACGAAATTGGCGACCCAAGTTCCATTCCCGCTTACGGCCGACATCGGTGATGAATATCTGAACCGGTCCTGGGCCTCCCCGAGGTCGACTCAGCCTCAAATGAGTACCTGGTGCAATGTGTAAGCATCGCTACTCGGGGGACAAAGGCGGCCGGGCATGGTTCTGGCCACCCACCCCCTCGTTTGCCGTGCCGGTCTTTATAGGTGTTCGCTAACAGCACTTGCCCCAACAGTCTGTTCAGGCTACATAGGGGATCTTTGTCTTTGTGTGTCTGTGTGGGTGCGTGCGTGGGCGTGGTGCTGGCCACCCACCTTCTCGTTTGCCGTGCCGGTCTTCATAGGTGTTCGCTAACAGCACTTGCCCCAACAGTCTGTTCAGTCTACATAGGAGATCTTTGTCTTTGTGTGTCTGTGCGCGTGCGTGGGTGTGGTGCTAGCCACCCATCCCCTCCGTGTGCCGTGCCGGCCTTCATAGGTGCTCCTCGCTAACAGCACTTTCCGCCTATAGTCTGTTCAGGCTATACGGGGGATATTATCTTTTGTGTGTGTGTGGGGGAGCGGTGGCGTAGTGGTTAGTGCGTTGCGCTACGAACCCGGCGGCCCGAGTTCGATTCCCGCTCACGGCCACCAACACTGATGATGTTTATCTGAACTCGTCCTGGGCCTCCCCGAGGTCGACTCAGCCTCAAATGAGTACCTGGTGCGGTGTGTAAACATCGCCACTGGGAAGACAGGCGGCCGGGCGTGGTGCTGGCCACCCCACCCCCTTCGTGTGCCGTGCCGGCCTTTGTAGGTGCTCACGGACAGCACTTGCTCCAACAGTCTGTTTAAAGGTTATTCGGGGGATCTTTGTCTTTGTGCGTGCGTGCACTCATGCTTTGTGATTGGGGTAGAGCTGGCAGTACCCGGATGTGGGGTGTTCACTTTAGCCCACATGCACTCAGGTTTTTAGTATAGAGTATGGTACTGGAAGTGTTTTTTAAATTTAATTTTGTATTCATTGCCTTAGTTTTCCAGTCCCATTGTGATATTGCCTTGGGTTCACTTCACACGAACACATTTGCATTCGCAACTTGTGCAGGCAGGCTCGTGTCGGTACCCTTAATGTAGCCAAGAAGATGCAGTAATAATAATTTTAGAACTTTCGTGACTGCAGGAATTATTATTTGGTTCTTTCGGTTAAGTCACGTCTAAAGATAAAATAATAAATTAAATTAAATAATTTAATTTAATTATTTAATTTTATTTATTATTTTATCTTTAGACGTGACTTAACCGAAAGAACCAAATAATAATGAAATTAAATAATAAAATTATTTAATTTATTATTTTATCTTTAGACGTGACTTAACCGAAAGAACCAAATAATAAGATGCAGTAAACCCACTGAGACCCATTGCAAGTGTGACCTTGGTCAGAGCATGGCCTGTGAAGTTGACAGCAGAGAACTGCTTCAAAAGTCCCTTAAGGAGAGACCCTTTATCCGCACTCGAGAAAAACATTTTTATGCCCTCCAAAGACCGTTCATTGTGCGTGTCAAACGGCCACATTTCTTTTTAAGTCTCAGCACTGATATTTAGCCAAATTTAAGCGAAACGCCCCAAATAGAGAACGATGGATTTTGTGCCTTTTATCGGTGACCGGGATGAGAGCGTGAACTCTGTCTCTCTCTCTCTCGCTCGCTCCGCTCGAGAGCGTTGATTTCTCTGTAACAACAAAAACAAATGTGCGGGTTGCTAAGGCGCAAGACCCAAAGACTCAAAACGGCAAGCGGCCAGTATACGGATGTCAGAAAACCCGCCCCGTTGTTTCAGCTGCCGCGCGTTGGAGAGATCGAATGGCCCGGCGTGCATCACCTACTACGATGCCCGCGGGGCGGCACCTGCGGCCGACGACGCAAGGATGCGTTACGCCTGCGCGCGCGCAGGTAGCTGCTTCGAGCGCCTTGGCTGCAAAACGGGTGACCGAACTTTGTCGGTGAAGCCCCAAGGGGCTCGTTGTAGCCGCAGGTGCCGCTGATGAGTAAGGCGTCCCCCCCGCCCGTCCGCGCGCGTTTTGTGACCGGGGTCTCCGTGGTGTCGTGCGCGTTGTGACCGGGCTGGAGGCACTCGCCGGCTCTCACCGGGGGTCAACACAAAGAGGGGGGGGTGGGTTATTGTTCACTCCTTGTTTGTTTTTCCAATTCTCAATTTTTTCGAAAATATTTTTTCCCGCGGTGTTTTTACACTTTTGCGAGCGTTCGACCAAGTGCGCTGCTGCTGCTGCTGCGAGGTTTTGTTGCCACGTTGGCGCGTTCGGCGTGAAATGGCCGACGCGTGTTGCATAAGTTGCCCTCCGTAAAGAGCGCGCGAGTGCTTTTGCGTAGCGACGGTGTTCCACAGAGTAATCCGCACCCCGACGTGTCATCCTGGAAATGCGGGGAATGGGGGTGTGAAATATGAAATGAAAGAATCTTTTTAGAGAGTGGGGGAACTGGGAGAAAGCGCGCATCTTGTAATCTGGAGAAAGATGACATTGAGAAGAGCCATCGTCCGGAAGATGGTTGTGAAAGCGTTGCTTTGAAACGGGGAGAGATGTCTCCTGGAAGGTGATTTCTCAATGGCTGGTGGTGGGGCTTCTTGTATCCTCCGGGTCGGTGTTCTTCACTAATTTTCAGAGGGGGATCGAGGGCCACTTTTGCCAATAGGGACATCATCTGGTCAGCTATCGCATGCAATTTAAGTCGGCTGCAATGACTTACACAGCTAAAAACGGCCTTGGTCCTCAGTACCTGCGGTCCCGTTCTGCCCCCCAGACTACATCTGGTAGAGAGATACAGTACATGCCTTGCTCTCTTCAGGCCGAGCCCTGCCGGCAAAACCTCGAATTTTTAATTCTACGCTGTGCCCGAGATGTGGAACTCTCTTCCGTCGGGCCCCTCAGATTGGCTCCGAGTATCGAAACAGTTCAGGAAACTGCAAGACAATTTTTTTTTTCCATTTAGCTTTTCCTCGAGTGTGTCCTCTCAATTTGATGTTTTTATATGCGTCTTGGTTTTATAGGTAGGACTACCTTCGTTTGATTTTTCCTGTAAGGTATCGCGATGACCTCTTTATGAATCGGAGTGAGGGGCGCCACTCATTATTTGAAACCATTGGGGGTTTGACAACAGCACGGTGATGATGGTGATGATGGTGATGATGGGGTGGGGTGGGTGTTTTCACATGTTGTGTATTGTCAGGGGCCGCACTTAAAGGCCACCAGTGGCCCGCGGGCCTTGCAATGAAGGACACTGGTCTGGATGGGAATGTCTTATTATAGAGAATCATTTTCTAGAAGATTATTTTAAACAACTCGATTTTTTTTCAGACCACCTACCAGGAACTGAGACTTTTTTTTGGGGCACCGCAGTGACGAGATGTTAACTACCTTGCCTGGCATACAGGAGGTCGTGGATTTGATCCCGACCCCTGATGCCTGTATATTTGGAGTTTGCATGTACCTCCCCGTGGTCGCGTGGATTTTTCTTTCCGTTTTTTTCGCTTCGCATTTCGAATCAATGTCACGCGTTCAAGAGTATATGTGCCCGCGATACATTTCCACGCGGTCGTGACGAGCCACTTCGTCGAGCCATCATTTGTGACCAGGTCGCTTGTGAGCAAGTGCCACATAGTAGCCTGGTAAAATATATATCGGTGGGCTTTCCCTGGTTGGTCGTAAAATAAAAATAGTTTAAATAAAAAAAATCGTTTAAAAATTAAGGAAAAAGAGTACACCCACTCCCCCCCCCACCCCCTACCGCTCGCTCAGTTGCCACCTTTGGCGCCACTTGCCCCGTCGCGTGACAGCGGCAGCCGCGGGAGCTCTCCTCGCCTCCGACCAGAACGTGTGGGAACGGACGCTCCTCTCTCTCTCTGCTCAGCCGTGATGTCGACCGCGGGGGCCAGACAGGCGGAGGCGGGGGGGGGCGTTCACAGCGAGCGGTTTCCTCCGTGTCCACTCCACCGCAGAGGAAGGCATGCACGGGCCATCTGGCAGGAACATTGCGTACCCCCCCCCCGACTCGCAAGTGCAGTACCAGAAAACAAGAGCCTCCTCGGAAGACCGGGGGAGCTTTTGCACCCGGCAATACGTTTGCCGGCAGAGTGATTGGGAAGCATTCGCTGGGCCAGCCGACCTACGTAACACCCTGGATGTGTGAACGTAGCATCAATCTGGCATAGCCACCTGATGTTTGGGTTGCCGCTGTGGCGAGATGTTTACTACTTCGCCTGGTATGCAGGAGGTCGCGGGTTCAAGCCCGACCCCGACGCTTGCTGTATATTTGGAGTTTGCGTGTCTCTCCCCATGGTCGCGTGGATTTTTTTTCTCCGTGTCCTCTGGTTTTCCCCTCCACATTTAGAATCAATTTGCGTTTAGAGTATGTGGCTGCTGTAAATGCCCACGTGATAATACACTTCGTCGGGCTGTCATTTGTGGCCAAGTCGTTTCAGAAAAGGAGCTGTATCGCTCAGTGGGCCTTACCTGGTTAAATATAAATAGTTCGTATGTTGCAGCCCCTTTGTAATTTCACTACTAGATGAAGGCCCCTCCCCATGTTGTCTCGGTCATGGTCGGTTGTTTGGCCGTACTTCACTCTGCTGCTCAGTGTATATATGTTGAACTTCTTTTGCACCGTACATAGCCAACCACGCCAATCGGAGGTGCGGCGGAAGGACAAATGGGGAGTAAGGGGGGGGGGTGCCCAGGACTGGTTTAGATGTCTCTTGTCGCTCATGTTAGCCACGGCCGGGGGTCGAACTCGGGCTACAGTCGCTCAGGGAGACGAGCGTGTAAGGCTGTCCGCGTCTAAAATGAGAACTCTTCATTACATTGCAGCCATCGTGTGAAACGGCCGCCCGTTTCTGCTCTTTCGAAGTCGGGTGGTCTAGACAAGACTCGGAGCGGAAATAATAAAATAATAAAATAAAACTTAATAAAATCATTCTCACAACGCAAGCAGCCGTCCTCAGGTGAAGAACAGGTCTGTCGGAAAGACAGCGTCTGAAATCTTTCCGACAGACCTGTTCTTCACCTGAGGACGGCTGCTTGCGTTGTGGCTGAAACGTCGTGAGAATTATTTTATTTTATTATTTCCCTTCTACGTGACTTTACCGAAAAAACCAAGAAGATGAATCCCTCCAGTCACGAAAGCTTTTAATCGAAATTTAAGACTCGGAGCGTTGTGCAATGCAGTCTTGTGGTCACGTGACGCGCCCGCAAGTCATGATACCTTCCCGCTGTCTGAGCAGCGCAGCGTTGCGCCTGCACACGCAATCCTGTTGTGGCGTGCTGCCTCCTCACTCGTTCACGCAGCGTTTCGGAGTTTAATCTCGTGGATTGACAATGGCTGATGATGACGATGATTGCTATTATAATAATTGTGGACGGTGCTTTCCCCTTGCACGTGGGTTTTTTTTCCCCATGTGCTCCGGTTTACTCCCACGTGAAAGTATCGATTAATTGGCCAATTACGCCTTCACACACACACGTATAGGACTGCAGAGCTCAGGCGCTTGTTGGCGCTCGCCCGCCGCTTTGTCTGTTATTATTCACGCCTCTTGCGTCGCTCTCCGTCTCTGCGAGAGCGAGCGGACACCGCGCGACGCATCACAACTTGACATTATATCCTTCCCTGCGAAATCTCCTGGTTTTCGCACGACGGCGAATGGCATCTGGTTTGCATTACTTCGGACACAGGGAGCACATCCAATGTGTCTGCAGTGTTTTGATTTCCCCCCCCCCCACCATTGCCTTGGGCAGTATCGTCTCCTTCGAAAACCCACAAATCTGGCCGCGAAGTTTATTTTGGCTGCTATAAATGTCCGTTCAGCACCCTCTGTGCATGTCAATTACGTTTGGGTGCTGTTGTGGGCGTGTGTTATTTTTCATTACCGCCACCTGAGTCGAAACTTCGCTGTAAGTTGCGAGTTTTGTGTTTCCACGGTGTTTGCACTCGAGCGCGAAACGTGCAAGTGCATGGGACTCATTTGTCGGTACAAATAAGTCTCTTGTCTGGATCAGCCACCAACCCCCCCCCGCCTCCCCTCACCTGTTTGGTGCCTGGAATTATGATTTGCATTGCAGGCGAGCTGGCATGATCAGGATGGGGATGGTTTAGTTGAATTTCTTTTTTACCTTTTCCTATACTCTGCAATCCTTTCGTGTGTTTTTGTACTGTTTGTTGTAACGGTCTTACCCCGTGCCATTGTGAAGAAAAAGAGCTTCATTGCTCATCGGATTCCTCCAGGCTAAATAAAGATTCCGATTATGATTACACGAATGACATCGATTACATCGATTTATCGTAATCAATTTATTTGCGGTTGATTTATTTATTAAAAAAATTCGTGCAATCGGAAATCCGAATAGTGAACGCGGTAATCGGTAAACCTGGGTTGCCGGGTTCATCTTACGATGCGCAAACCATGGCGCCATCGTCTGTTGCACGTAAGACGCTTCGCATTTAAAATCTTAATATGTTGTGTAACAATGTCACTTGACTGTGTGTCTGTACGTTGTGTGTGACTGCGTGGAGAGCGGTCGTGTAGCGGTTAGCGCTACGCTGCGCTACAATCCCTGCGGACCCGAGTTCGATTCCCGCTCACGGCCAGCACCAGTGACGATTATCTTAACCGGTCCCGGGCCTCCCCTAGGTCGACTCAGCCCTAAATGAGTACATGGTGCGGTGTGAAAACATCGCCACTGGGGAGACAAAGGAGGTCGGGCGTGTTGCTGACCATTCCACCCCCCTTGTGTGCCGTGCCGGCTTTTGTAGGTGCTCGCTAACAGCACTTGCCCCAAGAGCATGTTACAGGCTATTTGGGGAATCTTTGTCTCTGTGTGACTGCGAGGAGGAGCGGGGCCTCTGTCTTCGAGTGAAATGTGCTGCTGTCTGTTTGTAAGCGCGTGAGTTTCGAAGGATATTGGGTGCCACGGTGCCGAGAGGTTAGCTCCCTCGCCCGGCATGCATGAGGACGTGGGTTCGATCCCAACCCTGACGCCTGCTGTATATTTGGAGTTTGCGTGTGTCTCTCTCTTCACTGTGGTTGTGTGGATTTTTCTCCGGGTCCTCCGGTTTTACCCTCCACATTTAGAATCAACATCGCGCTTTGAAGAGTATTTATTTGGCTGCTATAAATTTCCACGCGACGATAAGCCACTTGGTTGAGCAATCATTTGTGGCCAGGTCGCTTCTTAAAAAGAGCTACATAGCTCAGTGGGGCCTTACCTGGTAAAATAAAAATAGTTGCAAGTTATGGCCTCTCATAGGACGACACCCGAGTACATGGTGCAGCGTTGTAAGGTCACCGTCGGGGAGACAAAGGCACCTGAAGCGTTTAGGTGACCCCAGAACCCCACCTGTGTTCCATGCAGACAATGCTCTAATGGACGCCCGTTAACAGAACTTACCCTCACAATCTTTCCGAGCTAAAAGAGGCATATTTGTTGCGTGCGCGTTGCGCGTGCGTTTGACGTGCATGTTTGAGTTACGCTCGCGGACATCGCCGGCGACGATTATCCGAATTGGTCATGGGTCCCCCCCTAGGTCGACTCGGCCTCAATCGAGTACCTGGTGTGATGTGTGAACATCACCACTGGGGAGACAAAGGCAGGCAGTGGGTGGCACTGGCTACGCCACCCACTCTCGTGCTGCTCTGCTTGGTAAGATGCTCGCGAATGACACTTTGATGTGCGAGGATCTTTAACCGGGGATCTTTGTCAGCGTGTGTACGCGTGTGTACGTGCGCGCACCGCGTTTGGAGAGCGGGGCCGCGGCGATCAACGCCCCGCGCCACGAGCTCACCAACCCGCTGCTCGATTCCCACTCGCGGCCACCAACACCCGGTGACGATTATCTGAACCGGTCGTGGGCCTTCCCCTGGGTCGACTCGGCCTCTCCACGAGGGGGACAACGGCGGCCGGGCGTGACGCTGGCCGCCACCCAACCCCCTGGTGTGCCGTGCCGGCCTTTATAGGTGCCGCTCGCTAACGGCACTTGCCCCGAACAGTCTGTTACAGGCTATATGGGGCGGGGGTGGGTCTTCGTCTTTCACGCTACATGTAGGGCTGGTGTTATAAATATGGAATCAGCTGAATGATTAAAGGAGTGCGGCTGGGCCACGTGAAGTTGTAGGACAGAATGCCCTCTACCCCGTGCACATGGTCACAGTGTACGTCATGCAATACCAAACCGGATTCTCGCGATGGCCTTGTGCTAATGAAAGACATCAATTGTTTGCTCAACATTTATTTTTGTAGTTGTTTCTCACCCACCCCTATTTCATCCCGATTATGCCACCGCCGTCACGCCGCTTAAGCATCCACGGCTATCTTAGCGCAGGGCAGCGTTGATTTTTTTTGTTCGTGTCGGGGAATGGTAAGCCACCAAAGTGGACGTCATAGAGCTACCTCGTGAGGTCCTTTTAAATGATCCTCTGCTCCACAGAGTAACGGGCAAAACCACGACCTGGATTCGAACTCAGCTGTGCCAGTTCAACGCTCTGCCCTCCGAGCCAGCCTCTCAATACAAACTCCTTCGATTTATCATCACCGTCATCGGCCACGGTCAACCCACTGCTGGCTGAGAAGCCTCCCCAATCCACCGCCCCACCATTCATGGTCATTGCGATGTAGCAATCCCCGCCTAGCACCCGCTCGCGAGCTGACGTAATCGCTCCGTGAACGTCTTCAATTTGGACGCGTCGTCTCGTCGAAATGCAACTGGAGTGGTTGTTCACTTTGCCGGGCCTTGGTTTAGCCAATGACGGCCGGTTGCTCAAGACGTTGTCGGATCGATCGGTAACGCAGCGCTTTTTCTAACCTCTTGTGAACGGGGCCCGTAACATTTTCGTTCTCGCGCGGTACATTCGCAGCGAATCTTCTGGGCATTAGCGCTGCCAACCTGAACACGCCCGTGCCCCGTGCGAGGCGTAAAATCACACCGAGATGATGATTCAAGCGCGTGGCGACGTGTCGCCCGGTGTGGTGAACTAAATGGCACTTCAAATTATTTTTTTCCACGTGAAATACTGCGACATTTTAAAATTTTAATTCTCCGCCGCTCGACAGCGTGTCCTGCGCTAAATTGAACGTACTCGGGGTGGGAGGCCTTGAGTTTCAGAGGCACGGTTCTAATGGTGGGGGGGGGGGGGGCACGACATGGCGAGGCCCCGAGTGATGTTCGCTTGGCACGTCTGTGTGTGTGTGTGCGGGGAGCGGTGGTGTCACGGTTAGCGCGTTGCACTACGAACCCGGCCACCCGGGTTCGATTCCCGCTCACGGCCAACACCGGTGACGATCATCTGAACTGGCCCTGGGCCTCCCCTAGGTCGACTCGGCCTCAAATGAGTACCTGGTGCGATGTGTAAACATCGCCACTGCGGAGATAAAAGAGTGCGCCGTGCCGGCCTTCATAGGTGCTCGCTAACAGAATTTTCCCCAACAGTCTGTAGGCTATACGTGGGATCTTTGTTTTTGTTGTCGTGTTCATGGTGGGGGGTAGGGGGGGGGACACCGGCGCGTGTCTCCCCTGATGATTTACGCTTCGGATTTGCATCGCGGTCAAATATTGATGATGGTGCGATACATTTTTGGTCAGAAATCATCGCAGTCTCGGATAGGCCAGCAAGCCTGGCCATTCACCCGAGGTAAACTTTGTACGTTTCATTTTTGTCATCATCATCGTCATCAGTGGTTGCAGCAGCAGTGGCGGCAGCAGGAGTTGCGGCCATATTTAGTCCACTGCTGGATAAAGGACTCCCCAAATCCGCCACCATTTCTCGCACTCCAGCAGTTTAGTTTGTTGTCCTTCCCCCACACCTCCGATTAGCACGGTTGGATACGTACGGTGCGAAAGAAGTTCAACGTACGTACAATACATACAGCAGTGGACGTCCTGTGGGATTAGACCGTCTGCCTTTTTCGCGAAGTCGTCTTGCCCAGATGCACTTGCCCACTTTCTTTTTTTCACGAGTCGTTTGGTGAGAGTGGATCCTTTGATTTTCGGAGTACGCACTAGAATACACGCGCCTCCATTGGCCGCCGCCACGCCGTCCTTCCCGGTCGTATAAACGTAAGGCGGTCTACGAATATAAAAGATGAGGTCAGGGCTGCTTCACCGTTCTTGACCGTACGGCCCGGTTGGCATTGGTAAGGTGAAGGAGGTGGGTACCCAACAACGGGTCGGTGATCACTTCCCACTGATGTCGGACGTAGCCAGGAATCAAACTCGCATCCCTCGGTTTATAGCGCGGTGCGAGCTAGCCCGACGCGCTTCCGGTGCAACATGCATTTCATTTGTCGTTCTCTGTCTCTCCCCGTGCCCGCGTGTGCGCGTGCCCGCATGTGTGCGTTTGCCCGCGTGTGCGTGCCTGCGTCCGCGTGCGCGTGCGTGTGTGCCCGCGTGTGTGTGTGCGTGTGCCTGTGTCCGCGTGCGTGCCCGTGTGTGTGTGTGTGTGTGTCCGCGTGCGTGTGTGCGTGTGCCTGCGTCCGCATGCGTGTGTGTGTGCGTGTGCCTGCATCCGCGTGCGTGTGTGCCCGCGTGCTGCTCTAGATGTTGACGACGTGGCGGGGTTCCCGGGCCCTGGCGGCGGGGTGGACGCCGTGGGTGCGGCCACAAACGCGCCGATCGCCATCCCCTGCCACGCGTCCGCCTCGGGCCACGCCGCAACGTTCTGCTCCCCGCCACGGGCAAACCACGGCACGGTATGGACCCACCGCGTTGGCCACCTGTGTGTGTGTGTGTGTGTACCTGGCGACCCGAGTTTGATTCCAGCTCACGACCAATATCGGTGACAATTGTCTGCACCAGTTTCCGGGCCTTCCGTAGGTTGGCTCGGTCCCAGATGAGTACCTGCTGCCATGCGTAAACATCGCCACCAGGGAGACAAAGGCGGCCTGGCATGTGCCGCTAAGAAGACTTGCCCCAACAGTCTGTTGACATCTTCTTGATTCTTTCGGTAAAGTCACGTAGAAGGGAAATAATAAAAGAATAAAAATAAAACATAATAAATTAATTCTCACAGATAATTATTTTATTATGTTTTATTATTATTATTTTATTATTTCCCTTCTACGTGACTTTACCAAAATAACCAAGAAGATGAATCCCTGCAGTCACGAAAGCTTTAAATCGAAAGTCTGTTGACATGCTATATGTGGGTTGAGGGTTGCCCTTTGTCCTGCAATATTGAAAGACAAGACAAGATGCTGTCGAGTAGTGGGGGTGACTCACGCTGCGGAGAGAGGCTGTGGGGGTTTCTGTAACGTGGGCCTTACCTGTTAACATAATAACGGTTCGCAGTTTTATATTTTCCGAGCCCGTCGTGCCAGCGCGTGCGTGCGTGCTCCTCCACCCTCTGCTCAGGGCTACGCCGGCCCCAGCGGCGAGCCAGGAGGGGAGGTGACCTACAGCTACCTGCACGGCCCCGGCGGCTCGTCGGGCGCCCCGCCGGTGGGGGGCGCCGGCTCGCGACAGCAGATGCCGGTGTTTGAGTGCCCCAGCATCCAGATCACGTCCATCTCGCCGCGGCGTCACGACATGGACGTGATGGAGGAGGGAGGGGACGGGGGCCCTCCTGGCGGCGGCGGCGGTGGCGGTGTGGACGGGGCGAGGGCCCTGCACGAGGGCAGGGAGAGGGGCAGGTGGGTCCCCGTGGTGGCGAGATGTTGTCTCCCTCGCCTGGTATGCAGGAGGTCGTGGGTTTTCGATCCCGACCCTGACACCTCTTGTATGTTTGGAGTTTGCGTGTCTCTCTCTCTCTCTGTCCGTAGTGAGATGTTAACTACCTCGCCTGGTAGGCAGGAGGTCGTGAGTTTTCGATCCCGACCCTGATACCTCTTGTATATTTGGAGTTTGCGTGTCTCTCTCTCTCTCTGTCCGTAGTGAGATGTTAACTACCTCGCCTGGTATGCAGGAGGTCGTGGGTTTTCGATCCCGACCCCTGATACCTCTTGTATATTTGGAGTTTGCGTGTCTCTCTCTCTGTCCGTAGTGAGATGTTAACTACCTCGCCTGGTAGGTAGGAGGTCGTGGGTTTTCGATCCCGACCCTGATACCTCTTGTATATTTGGAGTTTGCGTGTCTCTCTCTCTCTCTCTCTGTCCGTAGTGAGATGTTAACTACCTCGCCTGGTATGCAGGAGGTCGTGGGTTTCGATCCCGACCCCTGACACCTCTTGTATATTTGGAGTTTCCGTGTTTTCTCTCTTGCCGTGGTGGCGTGGATTTTTCTCCGGGTACTCTGGTGTTTAGTTTGTTGTCCTTCCCTCGCACCTCTGATTAGCACGGTTGGCTCCGTACGGTGCGAAAGAAGTTCAACATACATACATGCGTTTCGAGTATTTGGCTGCTGTAAATTTCCACGTGATAAGCCATTTCGTTGAGTTATCATTTATGGCGCAGAGCTAATAGCTCCGTGGGCTTTACCTGGTAAAATTAATTTAAAAAAATATTTGGTTAATACGTCCTAGGGCCATCGTGGAAATGAGGTTACAACATAACCTGGTCTCTTGCTGGGTTCTCACCTGGTCAAACAAAATGAATTTAACTAAGCTGCCTCGCACGCCGGTCAGGAAATGGCTGGGCGCGGTAAAAACGGTGGTAAAATTAATATCGTACGCGGTGAGACCTCAACGCAACGTCAACGCGACCGCGTCATTAGTGAGCAGCAGGGCCACGCGCGGAGACGTGGAGATAGGAGCAATGCGGGGAAGAGTGGAGTGAGAGGTGCGGATGAGCGGAGTAAGATGTGGGGATGAGCGGAGTGAGGTGTGGGAGGTGAGTGGCATGAGAGTTGTGGAGTGACATGAGGTGCGGTAAGAGCTTCGAGATGCGCGGAGTGAGAGGCGCGAGATGTGTCGAGTGCGACGCGGCGGGGGATGAGCGGAGTGAGGTGTGCGAGAGATCGGCGGAGTGAGACGTGGACGACGTTTCGCCGCGTTCAAAACGGAGGTTCCAATCGACGATCCCTCACGGAGGAGGGTCCCCTCCCCATCCTACCCCCTCTCCCCCCGTACCTCCCCCCTCCCCCCACCAGAAGCCGCGACCAGCTGTACCTGTCGCTGGAGCACGGCTTCTACCGCGAGTCGGCGCTGAGCCTGAGCCCGGCGAGCAGCGTGTCGTCCCGCAGCTGCTTCTCCGACGCGTCGTCGCTCGAGTCGTACTCGTACGCGTGCGACGACGTCGAGGCGGAGCTCAACGAGGCGACGTCGCGCATCGGCCTGCACGCCGCGTCGCCCCTCTCCGCGTCGCCCCTCCCCTCGCCCGGCGGCTCCCCGCACCTCGGTTCGCTCGACGACGCCTGGGCGCACCTGCCGCACCAGCAGCACCAGCTGCAGCTGCAGCAGCAGCAGCAGCATCAGCAGCAGCACTACCATCAGCAGCAGCACCACCAGCAACAGCAGCCTCCGTCCTACGGCACACACCTGCAGGTGAGCAGCCAGAGACATCTGTGACGTTATTGGCGCGTAACTATTGTACGTTGTCATTGTAATGCAGAAGTCATGTGGACAGGTTTACTGTCCACATTACTTCTGCCTCTGTTATGGGTTTACTGTGACCCGCGTAGATCCCCCCCCCCCCCCCCGCAACATTTAAATGGACTGAACCGCTTGCAGAGCAATTGCTGATTTGTCGTTAGCCGCGTCTCTACGCTGCGCAGAAACATCACGCACCAGGCACTCGTGTCGGGTGGTGGAGGGTTTTTACGCGATCTAACCCAACAACCTTTATTATGGACAGTATTATTATGCTCTGCAGTGCTGCGCAGTAACTTCTGTCGCATTGGATTGTGGATTCCCTGATTAGCTTGTGATTTTCACTGTTTTTATTTGTGGGTTTTTTTCCACCTTTTTTTTTGCTCATTATATTTGTATTATATAAAAAGCAATTCCATGTTTTTGCCCGCTACAATATTATCAGGTGAATCAATCCGTGATCTCAGTGTGTTTGTATGTATACGCACACACACACAATTACCATGTTTGATATTCGTCAGAGCACTGCAGTCTCTAATAACGTCACTAAACTCTCTGAGCCTGTGCCTTCATCCAGACTGTCAATTTTATCTGGTCACAGTCGGTCGCGCTTAAGTCTTTGCTCGGCAGCCGAAGTCACCTTCAAGATCGATGCTTTGCATCTGCTCGCAGTCACCACAACCTACGATAATTTGACACTTGTCGACGAATATTCCCGCGACTAATTCTGCCAACAAATTCGATACTGGTGTTGGCTGTGTGTAAAGAAGGGGCGGGAGGGGGGGGGGGGTGTCGTGCGAGTGGTAACGTAGGGTGGCAGCGTAGCGCAACTGGCACGGGGTTTCTGGTGCAAAACATGAAATGGGGCTTTCCCCCGTCCAACTTCAGCCCCCGCTCTTCGTATCCCGGCACCTGCGGGGCCCGTTACGGGCTTGCCGCGTGCGTCATTCTCCTCTTCATCGCACAGCCGAGGCGCTTGCGTAGCGAGCGGCCATCTTGTCCCCGGTGCCAGATAATAGATAAATAAATGCGCCTCTCAAAATAAATTTTGACTCAGAAATCGAACAGCACGTTAACCCAACAACAGCAACAACCGCCATTCGCAACTAAGTGGCGGTGATGTCACCGCGGCACTTGTGCCAGGCTAGGTGCACTGTTTAAGGCCACGTGAAGTGTCGAATGCCCGCTGGCAAGCGGTGCCATGGGTTGACCGATTGAGATGACTGGCACACACACACACACGCACACAAACACGCGCACAAACACCGCAGTCACTTTCCGCCGCTCGCAAGAGGCCATTTGAGTGACGCCTCTTGACGCGCTCGCCCGCGCGTGCGCGTGCGCCGCAGGTTTCCCCGCGCCACTCCCCCAGTGGCTCCCCCCGCACCAGCGTCACGGAGGAGAGCTACCTGAGCCCGAGGCCCTCGTCGCCGTGCGGCAAGCGACGGCACTCGGGCTCCGACGCCTCGGCCCCCTCGCCGTCGCGCACTCCCTCCCCGCTGCCGTCTCCCCGCTCGCTCGGCCTGGCCGAGCCCGCGGGCCCTCCCTTCCTCACGCCCGTGCCGTCCGGAAACGGCTGCGGCGGCGGCGGAGGAGGCGGCGGCGGCGGGGGCAGCTGCTCGCCGACCGGCGCCTCTCCCGACTTGGGGCCCGTGCCGGGAGCCGCCGTGCTGGACATCTCGGAGAGCGTGCCGCCAAAGGCTCGCCGCACGTCGCTCGACCAGGCCTCGGCGGGCAGTGGCGGCGGCGTTGGCGACGAGAGGGACTCGTCGTGCGACAGTTTCCAGCAGCTCTGCGCCAAGAAAGATCTGCCGCCCGTGCTGACGTCGCCCGGCTTGCACATGGCCGGAGACAACTTCCTGGCGGTGCCGCCGCTCTTCTCGTGGAAGAGCAAGGTGTCGGGGGGAGGAGGTGGTGGTGGCGGTGGTGGTGGAGGTGGCGCCGGCAGCTGCGGAGGTGCGAGCCACATGCCGCTCTTCAGGTGAGCGCTCGTCCTGCGTGGCGCGTTGCGTCGCGGCCCGTTGTCGAAGGCCGGGTGAACGAAGGCCGCCCCCCCCACCCCCACGTCGTGTCGGTCATTGAGGGTCCTGACCATGCTGGTCAGTGCAGGTGGTTGAAGTGGTGTCCAGAAACAGTTTGAAAATTTGGCCCACTGATGTTTTCCACGGCCGAGTTTAGAGGGTAGCGCATTATAACCACGGAGCCTCCTCCGCACTCTGGGTTGCATTAACGGGATTGCAATTTTATGGAGTGTGAAACCTCTTGTTCGTGTGACCCCTCTTATCTGCCGGTGCACCCGTTCGCCGGTGTTTACCCTTAGCAAGCACCCCTTTTTCCACTGCCACATCTGAACCGTGCCAGCACGCGTCGCTTGCGGCACGGTTGGTTATCCGAACCGAGCCGCATGGCACCGCCGGGTGTCAGAATCCTTTCCTTGCCGAGGGCCCAACACGACTTTCAGATACCTTTTTGACCGGGCCACGCATTAGCGCGCACGCGCCTCCGTCACGGCAAGCGAAGGCCCTTGCAGTGACAGAGGAGGCGGCTCGAGAGGGCTAAAGTTAGAAACGCAGAGTGTCACCCGGTCGGACGCATTCCCCTGTGATACCACTGCGTAGGTTCCCTCCCGGTCACGCCGTGTGGCCCCCCCCCCCCACACCGTGTGTGTGAGTGCACGTTGTTGAGGGCTGTGCCACGTGGCGTTCCGCTCGATTGTCCCAACGGTGGAGCACGCGGAGCACCGGACATCGTGCAGCACGCAAACTGTTCTCCTCTAGCACCCGATTGGCGCGGCTAAGACGCTGGCAGTGACACACAGCGGAATCTGAATTTTTACTCAGCAGCGAAGCTCTTCTTTCACCGATGATCCAGCAGGGTATCGTTTGCGTGGCCGTTTCGAAGTTGGTGGCTCTCGCGTGAACTTTGGGCCGTTGTACGTCCGAAGCGACGATCGTGACGCGGAGTGCCCCACGTGGTTCGTTTGCGTCAGGAGCACGTCGCTGCCGTCCCTGGACTGGCAGCTGCCGAGCGCGGCCGGTCCGTACGAGCTGCGCGTGGACGTTCAGCCCAAGTCGCACCACCGCGCGCACTACGAGACGGAGGGCAGCCGCGGTGCCGTCAAGGCCACCACGGGAGGGCACCCCGTGGTGAAGGTACCCTCCGCCTCCGCCTCATCATCCTCGTCATCCCCATCATCCTCGTCATCCCCATCATCCTCGTCATCCCCATCATCCTCGTCATCATCCTCCACCTATGTCTCCCCCAACGCCTGATGTTCACACATTGCACCAGGGTACTCGTTTGAGTTCTAGCCGAGATAGGGGAGGCTTAGAACTGGTTCAGTCATTCGCCGCTGTTTTTTACGGCGATGAGCGTGAATCGAACTCGGGTCGCTGGCTTCGTAGCGCAGAGCACCTGGACCACAGGTGTAGGCCACCTCGCCCAACTCTCTTCTATCGCACGACCGCTCTCGCTGCCTATGACTCGCACAGCGATTTGCGTGCTAATGTTAAACGAAACTATTTTTTATTTCACCAGGTAAGGCCCACTGAGCTATGTAGCTCTTTTTCAGAAGCGACCTGGCCACAAATGATAGCTTATCACGTGTAACTGTATAGCAGTAGCCACACACTCTAAACGCGTGACGTTCATTCTAAATGTGGATTGAAAAACCGGAAAACCCGGAGAAGAAATCTACACGACCATGGGGAGAACACGCAAATTCTAGATTTGAAGCTTTCGTGACTGCAAGGATTCATATTCTTAGGTTTTTTCGGTGAAGTCACGTAGGTAAAAAATTAAAATTAATAAAAAGTAAAATAAAAAATTAAATAAAAATCACGACGTTTCGGAGGCAACACAAGCTTCCGTCTTCAGGTGGAACAGTCACAGCACGATAGCTGTATTGCCTCCGAATCGTCGTGATTTTTATTTTATTTTTGATTTAACTTTTTATTAATTTAAATTTTTTACCTACGTGACTTTACCGAAAAAACCTAAGAATAAGAACATGCAAACTCCAAATGTACAGGCATCAGGGTCGGGATCGAACCCACAACCTCCTGTATACCGGGCGAGGTAGTTAACGTCTCGCCCACGCTGGCATCCGACTCGTTCTTCTGCAATTCTCATGCAGCCACCTGTGGGTCTGCCTGTGGACACTTCCAGGTGCTTCCACGATCCACCAACCCTAGCACTTCAAAGAGATTGCACCTCCACGCGGGGCTTCAACACTGGCGCTGCAGAGGGACCCAATGGCACGTGGTGTCCATGGAAGCATTTTTAGTTCCCTCTTAATCTCTCCTCCAGTTTCAAGTTTCCACGCTGGGAACGTCTAATCGGAAACGAACAGTTTTCTCAAGAAAAACAAAATTGAGTTGTGGTGAAAAAAATAAAAAATGATGGGGATGGGGGGATTCCCGCTGAAACATAACTGCAACGGGTTCTTATTTCACTTGCCCGCTCGTCCAGATTAATTATCATAATTTCTTGTCCTCTTCCCGTGTCGTCGTCCAGGCTGTTTGGGGCCCGCTCCAGCGCCGAAGCAATGGAGCGAGTGCCGTAGATCGGCAGCCTCGCAAGGGATTGTGGGATATGAGATCTCATCGTCGGGCAGGGGCGGCCGCGCTCTGGGAGTTGGGGGGGTGTTCATACTCGCGAATACTTGCCGGCTGATGCTGGTTGGCTTGCAGATAGGATCCGCAAAGTTCACCCGCCGCTTTGGAAGTTATACTGCAGTATAGTTACGTTAAATATGCATGAAACTACCGTGCTGGCTACTGACTCAGTATCCAGCCTACCGTTCGTAGATACTTTGTATTGAAACGTTCAGGCATCGGCTCAATCAGCATTTGTCACCCAGCTTGTTGAAGGAGGTAAATGAGGAATTTAAAATATAATGATTTTGGGGTCGTCTTTCAGCCACATCTAGACACTCTGTGGGTGTCTCTCAGCTACATGTAGACACGCTTGGGTGTCTCTCAGCCACATCTAGACAGGCGTGTATCGTGCACTTTTAAATGTTTAGTGGCACGACTCGGTACGGTGTTGGCGATCAACGCTGCGTTCGTCTTCGGAGTGTCCTCATTTCTCACCATTTACCTTCCTGTGGGCTCATTTTAATCTCCATCCTCTACCCCCTCACCCAAATCCCATCTCTCCGGAGATCCCAAGCCATGTGCACCCCACCCCCCCCCCGCTTATAAAGCATTCGGTGATAGAGAGACGTAGCAGCGTCAAGGACATTGTTACTCACCGCAGAGAACCTCAGCGACACGCCCGCAACTGTACAATAGCCGGCGTAACAACTGTGCCTCCACACGCGCCCTCCCTGCCACGGCCTCGTGGGAGCCTCGGTTCCGATGAAGTTATTTTATTTTTATTTTGACTTACGTGCAAGATATCAATTAACTTGCGTGTGTACGTGGGGTGTGTGCGTGCGTGATCGGAAGAGGCCGGGGAATGTCGTCCATTTGGCTTTTGGCACTGCTTTTGCCGTTGACTGTTTATGCGTTTGACCGGGACTACACCGGGTTCTGCACGTCTTTTGGACATCGCAGATTCTACGAACAATCCCCAAAAGGAAACGAGCGAAGGAGCTGGAATTTGGTTCGTCATTGTCGAGCAGTCCAGCACTGTGATCAACAGTGGCATGTTTAGAGGCAGCTCATTAAGTGTACTTACTGGCTTGGCGACTGCAAAAATTAATGGTGGATTTGCTTGGACTGTAGCGGTATTCAAACAAAAATAACCTACCTGCTGCGATGTGTGATGGACAACCCCGACGACCCGAGTTCGATTCCTGCTCACGACCCCCCAACGATTCTCTGAACCGGTCCTGGGCCTCCCCTAGGTCGACTCAGCCTCAAATGAGCACCCGGTGCGGTAGTGTAAACATCACCACAGTGGAGACAAAGGCGGCCGGGCGTGGTGCTGGCCACCCAAGCCCCTCGTGTGCCGTGCCGGCCTTCATAGGTGCTGCTACTCGCTAACAGCACTCAGCGTCCCAACAGTCTGTTACGGACTACTTCAGCTTTTCTTACAGAACTGGAAGAAATGGGAAAGGGTTAAATTGCCCCACTCGCTAGTCGCCACGGGATTGATGAACACGAGAATTGCGTCTCTAAACGAGCTCTCAACACATCCATCGGTAACGCCCGTGGCATTTGGCAGCCTGGTTTTGCCGAGTCTGAATTTCCTCCATATTGCCCTTTTAATATTTTTTTGGAATTTTCGCCAGAATTCACTTCATGAAGAAGATATTAAAACCCAGTAATGCACGACTGGTGTGTATTAAATTGGATAACGTTTGGCAGTCCATCCAAACAAGCGTGTTCTTTTAGTCAAATATTGACCATGTTTTGGAGCTTTAGCACTCCTCATAATTCAAGCCAATTATTTTTTCTCCCAAAAACACACAGGATCTGAAACGTACATTTTAAGTGAAAAAAGAACATCTTAAGTTGTTTTTAATTAGATTTTTTTTTTTAAGTTGGGCCAATTTTTTTAAATGGACTCAACTTTTAAGTGGCATATCACGTAAAATGTTTACAAGGAATCCAAAATTGGTGTCTAATTGCTGTACAATTGCTCCTACGGGGAGGCTTTCCACACCTGATGACGATTGCTTGTGTTGCGATCGAAACGTCGTGACTTTACCGAAAGACCCACGAATATAAAAAGTGACGGTGTGAAAACAAAGGTACCCGCAAGACCACCGGATCTACTGGGATATGTAGCGACTATTAGCTGTGCTTGCATGAATGTCGAACTTCTTTCGCACCCTACGTAGCCAAGCGGGCTAATCGGAGGCGTGGCGAGACGACAGCCGGTACCCAAACGCCGCGTTCCCACGGCGATCGCAGAGACCCAAGCCGTGCCGAGTCATTCCTGGGGCGCCTCGGCACGGCTCACATCCTGCCCCAGTGCCGCCTACCCCCCCCCCACCCCCGCCACCGCCCGCTGCCCACGCATCCTTCCCTTGGCCGCCGGCAAGCGGCGGAGGGAAGAATAGGGAGCCACGCGGGCATTCGGAATGTATATTCGTTTATTTAGCCGAGCTAACGTGCACTTTTTGAGATTCGCCGCCTGCTCTATTTATCAAAACCCGGCCCTGAAAGTTTGACCTACGTGCGAGAGATGTCAGCGAGCGACGCGCGACTCACGAGACCACGACCGCGGTCCAGGGTGAGCGCGCGAGAGAGGGCACGTCACCTTCCCCCCCCCTTCCCTGTGCCAGCCACGTGGCACAGAGAGAGCAGCGAGCTGCGCTGCCTGGGTGCAGCGTGCAAGGCTGCCGCAAAAGTCCGGCCTCGGCCCACGTGATAAGTTTCGCGGGACTAAACTATTTAAAAATATTTTATGTTAGCAGGTAAGGCTCACCGAGCTGTATGTGTAGGTCACAAATGATAGCTCGGCAAAGTGGCTTTTCACGTGGAAATTTATAGCAGCCAAATACTCTTAAACGCGTGTCGATTCGAAATGCGGAGGGAAAAACCGGAGGACCCGGAGAAAAATCCACACCTCGGTGAAAATGCGCAAACTCCATATATACAGCAGGCGTCAGGGTCGGGATCGAACCCACGACCTCCTGCACACCAGGCGAGGCAGATAACATCTCCTAGCCACCGTGGCGTACATGGGCCATCAGTTTTTCTTCCACTTCTGGAATAAAAACTAGAATAGCCTAAACAGACTGCTCGGGTGCTGAGTGCTGTTAGCGAGTAGCACCTATGAAGCCCAGCACGGTACACGAGGGGGTAGGTGGCCAGCACCACCCCCGACCGCCTTTGTCTCCCCAGTGGTGATGTTTACACACCGCACCAGGTACTCATTTGAGACTGAATCGACCTAGGGGAGGGCTCAGTGCCGGTTGTGATGATCGTCACTTGGTGTTGGCCACGAGCAGGAATCGAACTCGGGTCTCTGCTGGGTTGTTTTGCGCAGCACAGCTAACCGCTGCACCTCCGCTCCCCACGCGCCGTGCCAAATGCCAAAGAGCAACATTCCCTGGCCTCTTCCGATCACACACGCGCACATGCGCACACAGGCGCACACGCGCACACACGCACGCGCTTCCAGACGCACGCAATGTTGCAACGGCTGATTTTGTTGCTCATAATTATTGCGGCATAATTCGAAAAACATGCGCGACGTTTCAACATCAAAATAGCGCCGCTGCCAAATTACGAGCCGTTGTGAGAAAGTCCTTTTCTTTTTCATTTGATGTGAAGTTTTTATTTATTTATTCGCGCTGTGCGCAAGTAAATAACGTGCA
Source organism: Lampetra fluviatilis (assembly GCF_964198595.1). Taxonomy (NCBI): domain Eukaryota; kingdom Metazoa; phylum Chordata; class Hyperoartia; order Petromyzontiformes; family Petromyzontidae; genus Lampetra; species Lampetra fluviatilis. Next base: position 2,926,472 of record NC_136328.1, on the reverse strand, counting down.
GCGAGCCCGCCAAGCAGTGCTGGTCGCCTGGCATGCGACAAGCGGGTACATCGTTATCTTCAATTAAATTCGATTCTTTTTTTTCCCTCGCTGTACATGAATTAGTGCAAACGCCGCTTACAGGATCAATCGCAGTCCCTTGACTTATTTGGTCAGTGGCTGACTAAACGTTTCACTGCTTTGGGTCGACCGGGCTATGATATCCACAGAAGACTCGGCCTCGGCTGGAATACCACAGGCTGTCCGCACCACGTCGAATTCCTCGTCTAAAACTTCGGGTGATACGGGATGCTGCTACGAAGCGTGCCGCCAGATATCGTTGGACCTGACGATGATGACGAGTGCTGTGTTTTTGTCGTTGATAATCTGGTGAAAGGGTTTCCCTATATTGGTTTATCAACTGCCAAATGCCACCCTGTTCACAATCCTTTATGGCTGTGTTCCTACTTCTTATCTTATCTCCATCTGTGCGTTCTCCTTTTCCCTCTGCGACATATATATAAAAGCCTCCTGCGTTCGATAACCATTCATCATCCCGCCTTGTTTCTAACCCGTGTCCACATTCAATGAGTAAACTAATTTTCTGAACGTACACGCCGATGCAATGCCGGGTGAGGGCCCTCGCCGTGTGAGGTTTATCGTTGCCATATTTCACCACGCCGGTCACTCGGCGGCACCTTTGGTGAAGGTGCGGGGGCAGGGGGAACGCAGACATGGCAACACAGAAGTACGACGCAGCAATCGATGTTGCTGCCCTCTGCTGCCCACCGCTTGGCAGCAGCCGATGGCAACAATGGCACCTGTGACGACCGCCCGTCTGCTCGCTGTCCAGGCCCAAACCTTGCTTAGCTTCTGAAATCTTGACCACATCGGGTGCATTTCGCGCTTCTTCATAAAATTAACCGGTGTGGCGGTCGTGCCTGCCACACGGCTGCTAATGCCGCCCTGTCTTCGTCCCACAACCGTTGCACGGCCGACACCCGGGGGGGGTGGGGGGGGGTTACTTCCTTCCCAGAAGAGCTGCTCTCTTGAAAGTGTTTCAACTGTGGTGGCTAATGAAGGGATCCTGCGATGCGCCACTAAAATGTAAACGATCACCGGGACGCGCGCGCGATTGTACGTTTCGTGTGTGCGCGTTGGCCATTGCCCTCCCTCCCTCCCCTTCTGCTGCCCCCCCCCTCAGCTCGTCGGGTTTTCCCAGAAGCCCTTGAACCTGCAGATGTTTATCGGCACCGCGGACGAGAGGCTGTTGCGGCCGCACGCTTTTTATCAGGTGATTGTCGCTGTCATTTAAATAATGTCGAATTTGTTAAAAATTTTGTCGATTCTTACTTTTTTTTGCAGCACGGATAAACATCTGGCGGGGGAGGTTACCTGCGTGCGCGCGCGATGCGTACTTAATGAAATGTGTCAAATGGTAATTCCAACCCAGTTTCACAGAGCCATGCAGATTGTCTATGGGTCAGTTTTTTTTATAGAGGAAATAAATGGGATGCATATGAAATCGTAATGTGATGACTAATATAATAACTTTGTATGGTAGTTACGTTGGTAAAAACAACATCGGTAATATAATACAATGTGGAATATTCATGCCATATGAATGCAGATCCATCTCAACATGCCGTACACCTTCTACGATGTGTTATGCATGTAAATGTTTGCACTTAAAATAGCAACGCTTTTCCCAACGTTCTGTTTTTGATTCCCATTTACCGAGCCGGGTAAGAGCCCTGCTGAAGTTAGCATCGTACACTGCTCGTCGCTATCGGCACTGTGCTTCACTGCCGGAAGCAAATTCCACATTTCTCTGATGGAGACCAGTCCCGTAGAAAAACCATCATTGGCTCGCCACCAAAATATAGACCGCATCACAAAGCGGTTGCCCCATATTCCGCTAACCCTGCCACAATGTTGATGATGATGAGTCTCTGTTGATGATAATGATGATGAGTGTGGCTTAATAATTACGATGCATGTGTGGAGATGATGATGATGATTACGATGATGATGATCATCATGTTGTTGCGTTTCCGCTATATGATGATGATTACGATGATGATGATCATCATGTTGTTGCGTTTCCGCTGTGCTGCTGCTGCGCTGCTGTTGTTTCTGTGCTGCCGGTGTGCGGACGCAGGTGCATCGCATCACGGGGAAGACGGTGGCCACCCCGAGCCAGGAGTGTGTGCTGACGGGCACCAAAGTGCTGGAGATCCCCATCCTGCCCGAGAACGGCATGACCGCCTGGTACGCAGCAAACACAGTATCGACACGCGCGCGTGTAGCCTGAACAAGCTGTTGGGGCAAGTGCTGTTACTGAGTGCCTCATGAAGGGCCAGAACGGCGCGCAAGGGGGTGGGGTGGCCAACGCCACGCCCGGCCGCCTTTGTCTCCCCAGTGGAGATGTTTACGACACGCAGCCGCACCGGGCACCCATTTGAGGCTGCGTAGACCTAGGGGAGGCCCCAGGACCGGTTCGGATATTCGTCACTGGTGTTGCTGGCCGTGAGCGGGAGTCGCGAACTCAGGTCGCCGGGCGCACCGCTGCGCCACCGCTCTCCACACACACACACACTCATGCGTGGCATGAAGTTGTAACATGGATGTCAACACGCATATATACACAAACGAGCAGGACACTACACATGCGCACAGCAGACGGACGTGCAGGATACGTTACCCGGCTAATGCACATTTTTCTTTGCCAGGGGAGCCCTTTAAATGCCTTCGTTCCATCCGGCATTCAAGTGTCCGCGAGCTTTCGCACACACCGCGTACGGTTGCGTACGGTGAACTTCTTTCGCACCGTACCGTAGCCGACCGCGCTACTCGGTGGTGCCGGGGGTCGGGGGGGTCGGCAAACGACGGTGACGGGGGAAGCGTCGTCGTCGCTTGCGTGGGAAGGCACGAAAGCGATCCGCTATCCGTGCAATCGCAATATAAGCGCACAGTATGTCTGTCTGGCCAGAGCGTGTATTGCGGACAGAAGCCAGTTAAATGACTGGTGCTGCTGTTCCTTATCGCAAGCCTCCACATTTTGCGAGCGCACGGCTCGGATGAATCGGTGTGTTTTTGAGCGGAGGGTAGCCTACAGGCAGCTTCTATGAGAGCATTGCACAGCGTGCGTACGAGTGGATGACGTCGTTGTCCCGACAATCACAGCCATTCCTCGACTCGAATGCAATACCGGGCAAGGTGTTTGCTCTGGGCAGCTCTCTGGCAAGCAAATAAGAGGGATAATACGTGCCGCGTGAAGTTTATTCTAGACAACAAAGGTGCCGCTGTGACCCCCGGTTCAGTCCTCCCATCATGCATTGCACCCCCACCGCACGGTGGTCTCGCGTGGCCTGCAAGGCATGGTGGGGCGGGCCGATCAAGTGGTCACAATCTCGCGCCTCTTGCCGTCGCACAAACCTCCTTTTGCGTGCGGAATTTCAACTCTTAAACGAGGAGTTGGCATTGAGGTTGCGGTTCTAAGCGAACAGAGGCGTTCGGCAGGGAAGAAATGTCAGCGTGGGCTGTTTACGGGAGCCTTTGTATGTACGTATGTTTGAACGTCTTTCGCAGTGTACATAGCCAACCGTGCTAATCGGATGAGAGAGAACCCTTTGACAAGTGTTTGGGATTCTGACACAGAGGTGGTGTTCCTACTGTCACACCACTCCTCATGTTATACCTCCACTACTATCATACCTCTCCAGGCCGGCTCACCGGCACGCTCACAAACCACTCATCTGCCTATCGTTCCATCCGCCCAGATCACAACGATTGAAGGAGCTTAACAGTTTACGGCCGAGATAAACGTTCGAACGGGAGTGTAAACGTGTCATCGGGGAAGATGGGTTTGAGATAGGAATTCAGCGGTGAGATAAAGAAACACAATTCTTAGAGTGTGTTTTGGGTTTTGAGCTGAAGGCGAAATGAAGTTACGTTGACGTTGTGGCTGTGAAAGAGCGCTGGAATCCGGACGACGGGAAACTGACGGACGGAGATGTTTATCTCAACAGAAGCAGCTTTTGTACCCTTAAGAAAGGAGAAGGTGCCAAGGGAGAGAAATCTTTCCTTCGTGATGAGCAAATAGCAAGTCTGATGCATCACAACGTACCGCTCCCGAGCGAACCTCTGGAATGGTGGGTTTCCCCGTGCTTCTCTCCCAACGCGCGGGGAATCTCTCGCTCTCGCTCGTGGGGGGCGCTTCTCGTGTGCGTTGGCCGCTTTGAGGTTCATTTCGCTGTGGTTTCGCCCGAGATGCGTGGGCAGAGCAAACCTCCACCACAACCCCCCCGAACCCCACGACAACCCCCCCCCCCACCATCCTACCCCCGCCCGCCCCCTCTCACCACAACGGAACTACCAAAACCTCGACGGAGAGCCTTGCTTCACGACGATATCTCAAAAAATTCATTTTGGGGTGTTTAAAAAAAGATTGAAACAAAACACCATTGACATTTAAAACTAAAAACCACAAGGAACTGTTATTGTTGTTATTTATTTTTCGGCCTTATTTTTACTCGCATCTTGGCTACATTTTTGTAAAGCGATGTTAGTTGCGTTGTGGGACGTTCGTAAAAAGTAGGCAAAAAAAAACGGAACGCCCGCAATTGCAGTGCGTACCGTGGGGTAATGCCTCGCGCGCTCCCTGCATTCGCATTGAGGTTGCTGCTTTATTGGCCTCCGTCGGGATTTTATTGATTGTGGGAATATGTAATTTGATCTATGGCGCCCAAGCAACTTGGTGGAAATTCCACGTTTTCATTGACAGCTTGCCCAATCTATCCACAGCACGAAGACCACTGAGTAACGTTCTACATATTGGTACCCGACTCGTTTCATCGACCTTGGAGGAATGATGGTTGGGAATATGAATGATAAAAAAACCCGCCCATTGTGAGCCAAGTGTGTTGACCACAGCACCATTTGACCGGATAGGAAACATTTAGTTTTAATTGTAACGTCGTGCATACTATCTTCACTCGATGAAGAACAGGACTGTTTCCTGGAAATGTAACGTGGATCTCGTCAGTCAAGTGCGGTCTTTGCCAAATCGGACATGCAGTATCGTGCGTGAGCGTTAATGGGCATCTGTGTCGTTTTCATCGTTGACCTCGGTCGATCACCTGCTGGATGAGGTCCTCCTCCAAGCCGGTCGAGGAGCAATGTGAACTCCGGTCATCCTCGCAGCAGCAGTAGCAGTAGCGGCATTTGGCTGAGCCGTCGAACAAAGACGGTCACAGCATCGCACAGCGCTTTCAGGTGCGCTTCTGCGGCCGTCTGGAACGCCAATCCTTTTGATATTAGTAAGCCACTGGAGCTATGCACTTTCAAATCTCGATTGAAAGCTCACCTCTTTAGAACTGCTTTTTGTGTTTAGTTTGTTGTCCTTCCACCCGCACTTTCCGTTGGCTACGTACGGTGCGAAAGAAGTTCAACATACACACAAACGGCACCTTCCTTCGTGATCGCTTTACGGTATAAAAATGGCAGGGATACCAAATGGACCAAATTAACACATTCCTGCGGAGGGAGCTGGTAGGAACGTTGGGTTGCTCGGTCAATGGCCAAGGTCAACGGCGGCGTGGTGTATTCCGCAAATATGCCCGACTGTGAGGACGGGCACAAGCCGGCGTGAGTAGGTTAAACGTTGAGTTTTATAAGGGCACCACGGGGTGACCAGCCCCTCCACACCCAGCCCCACCCCTCCCACCCCCCACCCAGCCCCTCCCCACACTCCCCTCCCCACCCAGCCCCTCCCCACCCTCCCCTTCCCACCCAGCCCCTCCCTCCCCACCCAGCCCCTCCCTGCACGACGGACGGACGGACACAATAATCCCCTGTGGGCTGGTGTAACCAGGAGGTTCCTACAAGTATTATGATGATGTTCATCACAGCAGGAGCGAGAATTGATTTCGCGGTAACATAAATCTCCCATGGTCACGGCGTCAGTATGCCGTGACGATGAGAGATGGTTGCTGCTGCTGCTGACAGCTTGCCGTGTCACCGCAGCGTCGGGTCCTCTCTATTCGCCTTGGCGAGCGTTTGCACGCGTTCCGATGAGCACCCTCCTGGAAATAAAATAAAAATAAAGAACTGAAACGCCGATAACGATTCCCAAAACGGGGTTCCGGAGCGTGCCGTTCCCCACGGCGACTGTGAGTGGGCGTCATCTGATCTTGGGGAGGGGTGGAAATCGGCCTCGTGGCTACGCTGCTATCAACCGGGATTGCAGCCGGCGATAAAAGCACACCGTTGGCGCCACGGTGGCGAGATGTTGACGACCTCGACCGGTATACAGGAGGTCGTGAGCTCCATCCCGACAGTGACGCCTGTTGTATATTTGGAGTCGGCGTGTCTCTCTCCCCGTGGTCGCGTGGATTTTTCCCTGGTCCATTCGGTTTTTTCCCTCCACATTTACAAACAAAGTTGCGTTTTAGAGTATTTGGCCGCTGCTGTACATTTCCACGCGATAAGCCACTTCGTTGAGCTATCATCTGTGGCCAGGTCGCTTCTGAACAAATGCCACATAGTAGCCTGGTAAAATATGTGTAGTTTTTAGTTTCACATTGCTGTTGGTGTACAGCCACCACTACATTGAAGGTGCATAGCAAGTTCCAGCTTCCCCCCCCCCTCTCTTCGCCTGCGGCCTGGCCGCTCAGCCGTCACACGCCGTCCAGAGCTGCGTATCGCTCGGTGCCCGGACCTGCAATCCGAAGGTCGCCGGGCTCGATGCGATCGCCTTGCCACGGCAGTTGAAAACGGTCGTGGAAATTTCCTAAATCTCCCCGCCTCTGTCCACCCACCAGTGAAATTGTGTAGGTATGAACACACCACAGTTAGTCGATTGGCAGATCACGTGTGGTGCAAGGTGTGGGTGCTCTCACCTCTTTGGACACATCTGGCCAGCGTGGGAGGGTGGGCTAAAATGCCAGCAGTGGCACGAGTAAAGCAATTTCAGGGCTGCACCTTTACCTTTTAGTTTAGGACTGGCTTGCTATCCTTTTGCTCTCATGGCCTCTGTTTTATCCCACCGTTTCTCCCAGGTCTTTCGCGTCAAGGCTAGTCATCTTAACCGCGAAGAACTGCTTTACCGGTGCACGGTGCCAAACTGAATTGGTCTCGTACAACGAAGTGAGGAATCGCTGAACTGAAGTAGTTAACACAGACCTAGGGCTGTGAGTTCATACATTAGTCGTGAGTTGCTCTACACATTTGTTTTTACGCTGTCATTCAGGTTGCCGTCCTTGCCACAGACCCAACCGTGACAGATTTCTCACTCGGCACTCGGTCTATCATCAAAACCGTGCTGCAGGTTGCTGCGATTAAATTCAACGCGCGGCATTACCGGTACCAGATGTCGGTACAAATCAATTCCCGCCACCCGTAACACAGATGCCAATTGCTGGGACTGTCCGGGTCAAGCTGTCTGGATTAAAGCGGGCAGGTGGCAACCCCTCATTGTCCGTTGTCATCACCACCAGCGTAGGAGTTGTGCGAAAGCAATCCGATTAGCACGGTTGGCTACGTACGGTGCGAAAGAAGTTCAGCATACGTACAAAGCCAGTTTGCTAACCCTCCTGGGTTACTTTAACACGTGGTAGGCTTTCGCGACCAATATTATTCATAATAGGGGGGGGGGGTTTGGGTTAGATCGCGTGAATATAAATGTGTCGTTAAACCCGCCGCCACCCGACACGGCCAATTCGTAAGGTTTGCCACGTAAAACAAAACGTGTCAATTCGTTACTACTTCAGCACTAATCGGTCGTGTGGTGGAGGTTATAAACCCACCACAACATTCATGATTAGAACACGACGCCAGCGCTGGCGATTGCAACAAACCCGAGCTTCGTCATCCGATTAGCCAGGATTGCCAAGAAGTTTTCCCCGGGTTTCGAACCCTAAACAGAGGAGTACAGCCAGAGGTCGCAACCGGGTACCCGATACCTGTACCCTACCTGATACCCGGCTACCCGTACCCGGCCGGGTACGGGTACGGGTAGCCGTTTGCGACCCTGGTGTGGCCGGGTACGGGTACGGGTAGGCCGTGAGTCACTGGTGAGTAACCGTTTGTCACTCATTTCGGGTAGGGTACGGGTAGGGAACGGCTACCCGTACCCAGTCGGGTACGGGTACGGGTACCCATTTGCAACCCTGGTGCGGCCGGGTACGGGTACGGGTAAGGAATCAAAACCCGTTTGCGACCTCTGAGTACAGCTGATGGTCCTGGGTGACCTCCGGCTCGTTCCAACGCCGCCCTGAGCTCCCACCGTGAGATGGCCTTCACCCCGGCGTAAGAGCGGTTTGTTTCCTAACAGATCGGCCACATCTGCTGCGTATTAGCGGCTGCCACCTCGTGCCAAGAGCAAATAAAACCGAGAGGAATTTATTGCGGGACCGCCTGCACCTACTTGAATGCAACGCGTGGCCAAGCAAACTGGGCCCATTCATCCCCCAGCGCTCGCGGTGTAAAAAAAAAAGCGGCATGGTTTTATATAATTTTTTTGACCACTTGTGGATTTTGTTTTTTAAATTATTAATGCCACGTTGCGTTTCCATCGGTGTTGTTATCTCACGGAGGGAAATCACGGGTCCTCTCTGCTACTTCTCTCTTGTAAATTGTTCTGCCACGTTACCGTTTTATCATTTTAATTTGTCGAACAAATTTTGCGCCGCGTTTATAAAATGTCTCGTGCGTCCACCTGTCTGAGGACAACACTTGATGTGCTATTCCTGAAAACTACAACAACTCCCTCGAAAAAAAAACCCTGAACCAGTTGCTACACAGCGTGCTAACACAGCTTACTAACTCGGTTTCCTAACACTCCTTACTAACTCAGCTTACTAACACTGCTTGCCAGCACAACTTAGTAACGTGACCTACTAACACAGCCTGTTAACGCAGCTTGCTAACACTGGTTACCAACAAATGCTTACTAATAAAGGCTTAACACGTGTGAGGCTTTCGCGACCAATATTGTTCATAATCAACGATTTTTGGGTTTAGATCGCGTTATTTATAAATGTGTCGTAACCCTCCACCACCCGACACGGCCAATCAGTAAAAAAGTGTCACGTTGACAAAAGACAAATAGTTCACTGCTTTAGCCCACCGGTGTGTTGAAGCCACAACATTTACAATTTCAGTACGACGTTTCGCTGGTAATTGCATCCAGCATCATCGGGCAATTCGCCAGAATGGCGAATTGCCTGATGATTGCCCGATGATGCTGGATGCAATTACCAGCGAAACGTCGTACTGAAATTGTAAATGTTGTGGTTCCACGCTTCAACACACCGGTGGGCTAAAGCAGTGAACTATTTGTCTTTTGTCAACGTGACACTTTTTTACTGATTGGCCGTGTCGGGTGGTGGAGGGTTACGACACATTTATAAATAACGCGATCTAAACCCAAAAATCGTTGATTATGAATAACAAAGGCTTACTAACACAGCTTACTAGCAGAGTTTGCCAGCACTGCTGGCCCAGACCTTTCAAGTGAATTTGGCTATTTTTTGGGAAACTGAATACTTGCAGAAAAGCATTTCTATTTGAGGACAAAAAAGTAATGTTTTCCTGCATACCGGCATTTTTAGCGTGGGTTAGGTTAGAACGCAAGAGCAGGGTTGTAGATTCTCAGACCTTGCGTATGCTCCTGCGTGCGTGTGTGTGCCTGTGCATATCAGTAATCTGAACCGGTCCAAGATGATGAATCGGTCTTAAATGAGTACCTGGTGTGGTGCCTAAACATCGCCACTGGCAAGACAAAGGCAGCCGGGTGTGGTGATGGCCACCCATCCCCTCGCGTGTCACTGTGCCTGCCTTCGTAGGTGCTACTCGCTAGCAGCACTTGCCCAAACAGTCTTTTAAAGGCTCTACTTGGGGGATCTTTGTGTGTGTGTGTGGGGAGCGGGAGTGTGGTGGGGTTAGCAAGCTACGAACCAGGCAGAGACCCGAGTTTGATTCCAGCTCGCAGAGACCGCCAGTGACAAATATCTGCAACGGTTCGGGGAATCCCTTAGGTTCTCAAATGAGTAACTAATTAGCGACTCTCATACAAAACGTCGCTAAATAGTTACTCTTTTAGCACGCCAAGGTGCGTTGGAGAGTGAACCCGATTTGAGTGCGACGTTTCGCCGGCGATTACAACAACCAGCTTCGTCGGACGATTAGCCGGAATTGTGAAGAAGTCTTTCCCGTGTTTGTCTTACGCCTCCGTCTGCGCCAACACTTTCTGCCCCTGGCACCTCCTCATCCCTTTGCCCGTGCCTTCTTCGCACGGTTCGACCGCCCCGACTCTCTCCCCTGCGACCGGTCCCCCACGACCAATCCCATCGGCCACACGGCAGACGATGCCAGACGCTACCAGAACCCCCCCCCCCCCACAGCCGTTACCCAACAGACGCGGCCCCCATCGCGACGATACTACCGACGCGCATCGATGATCATCGCCAGACTTGCCCCCCCCCGCCGCTTGTCTCCGCGCAACTTGCACTCCGGCAATCAAGGCGTTACCTGGAATCTCCCACGTCAACCTTGAGCTCGGGAGGGAGGGATCGCCCGTTCTGCTTGCCTGCCCCCGGGGCCTGCAACTTCCTACCGGCAGCCATCAATGCTGCTGACTCCCCTGTTCAAGTTCAGGCTCAACACAATCGTTGCCACCCTCTGCCTATGAATGGCTGTCTCTGTTCCTATCAAGAAATTAATGTGCCCACCGCCTTCTCCTGTTCCCTCATCGTGAGATGTGGTTCACGTTCGATGCCGTGCAAATCCAACTTCTAATGCACGTTGTAAATATCAGTCGTTCTCCGTGCGCTATGTTTAATGTATTTCAGCCTTTGTACAGCTGCGTGGGACAAGCCAGCCGAAGTCAGGGAAAATAAACGTGCGTGTTGGTTTTTTTAATTAACGTGGTCTCTGGTTAGTCAAGACCCATGAACTCATTACATTTTAAAGTAGGGGGGGGGGGGTGGGGCCGGTGGGGGGGTGGGGTTCAGCACACAGGTGGCTGTGAACTCCACAAGTGTTAGATCCCCCAAGGTCTCAGTGGGGGTGCGCTGCTTTTTGTTTCACTTCCAATCACAATTCCACCATCGTTTGTTCATCCCTTTCAACTGCGCAATAACATTCACCGAAACCGGTGGTGACCTGTGGCAACTGGCCCGAACGGGCCCTTTGGGTTGGCGCCCCGACCTAAAATTTGGTTTTAGAAACATTGTCTTTTAATTTATTTATGCTGGAGGAATCCTAAGTTCACAGATGTCCAGTAGTTTCACAGGTGTCCGGCATAAAGGAAAGTAACATTTCCTTACGCTTTATCATCTGTGCCAGGATAGGAAGGATTGAAAGAGGATTTATACGTAGCAATGTATTGGTGGAGGTCGTCAAAAATTTAATTGGGATCTGGGCTGATTCTGACCGCTCCCACGGGGACTGACTTAGCGGGAAAAGGTGCGGTCTGGGGGCGATCTCGGCTCAAATTAATCGGTTAAAATCCAGGCTCAGGGTTTGACTCAACCCATCAGCCCTCGGGCATAGGAACGTGGAATTTCCACCGCTGGCTCTGCAGGGCTGTAGTAAACCAGGAGACGGGCAACGATGCCTCGATGCTCTTTTGAGCGGAGAGATCGCTCTTGACTTTTGACTTCCGCCCTGCGGCACGAGTAAGTTGCGCCGTTGAAACATAAAGTCCGTTGCAAAGCGTCGTCCGACACGTGGCAATGGCACGCGGGAGCCGCTTTCATACGCACTCGTAACAACAACAACAAAACGTTTTTCCTTTCATTTTGGGTCTTCCCGCCCCCCCCCCCATTTCCCGCCCTTTGCGCCGCGTAAATGGAAATATTTTCTCTCCGAGTGTTACGCATTTTTAAAAACATTTTCCTTTAAAGTTTGGCACGTGACCCCCCCGACCCCCCTCCGCTCCCCGCTACGACGGCCGTGTTGAGACAAGCCGTCGGGCCGACGCGTTGTCGGACGTCGACGCGGGGAAAGCACTCGCGGCTTCTGTGATAACGGTTGAGAAGTATTAGGTCGAGTATTAGTAGGTGGACTATTAGGCTGTCAGTAGGGTAGTAGGTAGGGCATTGGGTACAGTAGTAGGTACAGTAGTAGTTACAGTAGTAGGTAGGGTATGAGGGTGACTGGCAGGTTGGTGGAGCATGTGGGTCGGTGAGAGGCGGCTCTCCAGAGCGGACCGAGTCCGATTCCCGCTCACGGCCATCAACACCGGTGCCGAATATCTGAACCGATCCTGGGCCACCCTTAGGTCGACTCAGGCTCAAATAAGTGCCTATGGCGCTGTGTGTGGTAAACATCGCTACTGGGGAGATGGAGGCAGTCGGGCGTGGTGCTGGCCACTCTCCTCCCCTCGTGTGCCACAGTGCCGGCGTTCATACGTGCTAGCAGCACTTGCCCCAAGTGTCTGTTAACGGCTACATGGGGGGGGGGGGGGGGATCTTTTACAGGAGTAAACTAAAACTAAACAATTTCTCAGAAGCGACCTGGCCACAGAACGATCGCTCAACGAAGTGGCTCAACACGCGGAAACTCATAGCAGTTGCCAAATTCTCTAAACCAGTGGCTCTTAACCTTCACTTCACTGCAAGCCTTGCACCCCAGGGGGTGCGTGCACCCCAGGTGAAGAACCGCTGCTCTAAACGTACATTTCTAAATGTGGAGGGGTGGAAAAAAAACCGGGAGAAGTGCAACACCAAAGCCTGACAAGCTGCGGTCTCCTGTTGCGATTCACGCCGATGGAAAACGCGGTCACCGGTTTGGCAGCCCCTCCGTCCTGCGGGAACCTCGCTTCTCACGGACGTGACGCGACGCACCCTCGCGCGTCCTCTCGTCGCTCCGCTTGGTTTTCCGGGCGACCCGCCCGGCCTGGCCCGGCCCAGCTCGTGTACTTTCCATCGTACGGTCTTCACGAAGACGCACATTATTATTTTGGAGTCGCGCAATTGTGTGTAACTTCGCGTCGGGCTAGGGGTGCACGTCAGCGTCGAGAGAGAGGCTCCCAGTGCTGGTAAAGACCCGGTCGAGCTTCGGGGGAAGGGCTGGCAATCTCTCAGGTAACGCACACGCGGGCAACGTGTGCGCATTCTTAGGTTTTTTTCGGTAAAGTCATGTAGGTAAAAAATTAAAATTAATAAAAGTAGAATAAAAATGAAATAAAAATCACGACTTTTCGGAGGCAACACAAGCTTCCGTCTTCAGGTGGAACCGTCACAGCACGACTGCTGCATCAAGTAACTTACTTGATGCAGTCATGCTCTGACGGTAAGTTACTTGATACAGCTATTGTGCTGTGATGGTTCCACCTGAAGACGGAAGCTTGTGTTGCCTCCGAAACGTCGTGATTTTTATTTTACTTTTATTTTACTTTTATTATTTTAAATTTTTTACCTACGTGACTTTACCGAAAAAACCTAAGAATATGAATCCTTGCAGTCACGAAAGCTTCAAATCTAGAATTAACGTGTGCTTACCTGGGCCACGTGTGCGTATCTCTGCGCACGCGGGCAACGTGTGCGTGCCTATTGTAGAAATGGCCAGCCCTCCCCCCCCCCAAAGCTCGAGCAGGTTTTTTGTTAATTTGACCCAGCGTGGATAATTTTGGCCAGGGCGGAGTTTTTCATCGAGCTTCAGTGGAACATTCAATTAGGAGAGCAAGAGTCAACATTCCCGTTTTTATATCGCACAGCTCCACGGAGTCTTAAATACCACAACGTATGTAGTAAAACACACGAGTTCACTTTGACATCTCATCCGCGAAGACTGCCGCAACTCCGCTTTAGATTGGAGGGGCAACGGTGGCGAGATGTTAACTACCTCGCCTGGTATACAGGAGGGTTGTGGGTTCGATCGCGACCCTGACGTCTGCTGTATATTTGGAGTTTGCGTGTTCTCTCTCTTTCCCTGTGGTTACGTGGATTTTTCTCCGGGTCCTCCGATTTTTCTCTCCCTACATTTATAATCGACGCGCGTTTAGAGTATTTGACTCGTATATATTTCCACGCAACGATCGGCCGTTTAGTTGGGCTATCATTTGTGATAGCCAGGTTGCTTCTGAAAAAGCTATATAGTTCAATGGGCCTCATCTGGTAGTTCTTAGATGCAAGCTACGGCCTCTCATAGGTAGACTAAAACCCGAGTACATGGCGCAGCGTTGTAACGTCAGCGTCGAGGAGACAAAGCCACCTGAAGCGTTGAGGTGACCCCAGAACCCCACCTTTGTTCTATGCAGACAATGCTCTAATCGATGCCCGTTTAGTGTTCTAGTTTAAAGGTGAAGGCGCAGCCCTGCAATGTCTTGCTCACGCCACTGCTGGCGGAAGGGGTCTCCGCTATAGCGAGTGTGCTCTAGAGGTTATATTTGGCCAAGACGAGTTGGAACAGACGCGAGTTTCCAACTCCTCGCCCCCCTCTTTCCTAGAGGCGACAGCAGAATAGCTCTTCACTGACGGGTGCGCAGACCCACTTGCTGCTGTACTTCCATCTCCAAGCACAACTTGCAATCCAGTCCAGCGGGTGGGGAGGGGGTGGGAGGGTTCCCACCCTCGCCTCCCGAGTGCCGGGTCACCGGCGTGTGCCCAACCTCTTACCGAACGCAACCAACGAAAGAAGCGTCGTGCTCGAGTCATCTGGCAGTCTTCTTCTTGGTTCTTTCGGTAAAGTCACGTAGAAGAGAAATAATAAAATAAAACATAATAAAATAATTCTCACGACGTTTCGGCCACAACGCAAGTAGCCGTCCTCAGGTGAAGAACAGGTCTGCCGGAAAGACAGCGTCATTCAGACACCTGTCTTTCCGACAGACCTGTTCTTCTGCGTCATTCAGACGCTGTCTTTCCGACAGACCTGTTCTTCACCTGAGGACGGCTGCTTGCGTTGTGGCCAAAACGTCGTGAGAATGATTTTATTATGTTTTATTTTTATTATTTCCCTTCTACGTGACTTTACCGAAAGAACCAAGAAGTTGAATCCCTGCAGTCACGAAAGCTTTAAATCGTCTGGCAGTCTTCATAGCCAAGCGCTCAACTTTTGCCGCTTTGGATTTTGGTTTTGGAACCCCGATTCAAATTCTACTCACGGGGTCGGTACAATAATGTGCGATTGTTGTCGACGCCACTTTCTTATTGGAAGCCGCGATGGAGCGAAACGCGATTGAGCTAAACGTGTGCGAGCACGTGCACGCGCGCACACGTGCTCACGTGCCCCTGAATGCGCACAGAGGGCTCGTTTGTCAGAAATGTAAACAGGGCCTCGATTCTGCGCCCGGTAACTCGCATTCAACTGCAAGGCCTTGAGATCCAGCGTCGGGTTTATTTACCTCTGCTTATTTTGCTAAGGCTGTCCTACTTGGCACGCGCAACGGTAGTGCCACGTGGATTTAAAGAAGAAGAAGGAAAAAAAAACTTCCGTTGCCAGCGAAAATATTTCAGCGGGGTGACAGGAAGGGGGTGTGAGGGGGGGGGGACAGGGGAGGGATGATCCTCTGCCGTGCGTGTGAGCTTTGGCGACGTTGTTTTAGTTGCAGTGGCGAATTTTCTCCCATGGGGTAACCTGGCGCGGTCCAGAGGTCGTTCGTCCGCAGTCGACTGAAAGGCCGATGGCCTTGCGTCTACTCAGAAATGGCCGTGGAAAGTGAAATCGTACGATTACTCCTGAAGTTACTTTAATGGGCTTGTTGTCCACGGGGGTGGGGGCGAGGCAGGGGTCGAAGGGGGGAGGGGGGAGGCACACGCCTTTTATAATTCTCCGCAAAGGGTGTTCTTCATATGTCAATCAAAACAGCATTTTTTTATTCTCGGGGAGCTGCGGTACGGAAAATGACGTGGAAAAAAAAAAATTCGATGGCATCGTTTTAATTGTGCAGTCATAGGAGACGAGGCTGAGCCCAACATCATCGGCTCGCTACGCACAAAAAAAAGATCTACTCTTGGAAAAAAGCCGGCTGAATTTGGATTCACGGACACGGCGTTAGTCCCCCCTGAGCCACTGTTTTGAATGCCTGGCCCTCTGTGTCAGGGTGGCCGTGGGTGAATTAAGAGATAGAGCCTGAACCGGCATCGCGCTGTGGGAGAAGTTGAGGTCTTCTATTCGCCGGCGATCGCCATCCGCCGGTCACTTTGTTTACCTCAACGATTCACGATCGGCAAAGTCAGAGGTGCCTCAATCACTGCTGGAAAAGTGCCGATCTTCCAGGCACAGAGGGGGGGGGGACCCTTTCTTGACGATAGAGCGTTGGGTGCTTTTGCTCGTGGGAAGAAACCTGACTGGCCCGGAGAGAGGAACCCACGCTTACGAATCCGGGGCGTTCGCCATTACACCACGGGCAGCATCTACTTTCCGTGACAGCGCTGGAGAATTATAATTTGAGAAGGGCGACTGCAATGAGACATAGCCGCAGCTTTGTGCCATGTTGCCGTCTCTCCTGAGGGGCGAGTAAGAACGGCCATTCGGATGAGGCATTGGCAGAAGCCTGCACCCTTTCCGCTTGAAATATATTTTTTGCGACGCGTTGCTGCTACTCTTTTTTTTTTCCGGCGGTTTACCATTTTTTGTTCTTTCACGGAATAATGATTCTCTTCTCTGACTGACGCCAGTCGCACGATTAGTACTGTTGCACAGAAGAAGGAAAAAAAAACACAAGCGACTGAAATCAAAATATCAATCGGAGGCATGATGTTCTTTTTATTTTTTTGCCAGGGCTACAGTGCAGCCGTGGCAAAATTTAGCACGTGGGCTAAATAAAAAGTCCGAAGTGGAATAAAGTGTTAGTTGTTCCCTTGCTTTGTTTTCTTTCATCGGTAAAGTAAACTGAAATTAAATTACAACCATTTTGACGCTTATAGGAAGAGAAGAGTTTGCGTGTTTTGGATCGGTTTAGCCTTCCAAGGAAAAGCAATAAAGCACGTTATGAAAACATTATACGCATGATGTATATCCTTGAAGTATCATTTTGTGATTTCTCACCAGGAGGCAAAAATGCGTTCGGTCGGTAAACAAAGGCCGACGCTTCTAAAGAAATCGTTGTAAAATCGCACCACCGCATCGTAACGTGTGACGCGTCAAAGATTTTCTTTTTTATGCGGCAGTTTGCCTTTCCTGATTGGAGGATTGGGGTCACCTGGTCTCTTTTCCGTGTCTGGGCGAGGAGTCTGGAGTGATCTGCGAATGGGTGGACCGTACCACTGAGTGTTTTCTGGCGAAGCCGTTCCTGGAGTTACTGTGTGCAAACTTAAATGATCCACCAGCTGAATAAAGATGAGGTTATACGCCGCTCGGAGCGAGAAGCATCCCCAATGCCAATCCGCTTTGTGCGGCGAATGCCTGCCCATCCGACCCATGCGAGGTGTGAACGAGGCTCCATGGCGAGATGTTAACTACCTCGCCTGGTAGACAGTAGCTCGTGGGTTCGATCCTGACCCTGACGCCCGTTGCATATTTGGAGTTTTCACGTTTTTTCCCTGCACATTTAAAAGGATCAACATCACATGCTTAAGAGTTTTTGGCTGCGATAGATTTCCATGCGATAAGCCACTAAATTTCGATTTAAAGCTTTCGTGACTGCAGGGATTCATCTTCTTGGTTCTTTCGGTAAAGTAATAAAAATAAAACATAATAAAATAATTCTCACGACGTTTCGGCCACAACGCAAGCAGCCGTCCTCAGGTGAAGACCAGGTCTGTCGGGGAGACAGCGTCGCGAGAATTATTTTATTATGTAAAATTTTTATTATTTTATTATTTCCATTCTACGTGACTTTACCGAAAGAACCAAGAAGATAAGCCACTAAGTTGAGCTATTGTCACTCTTGGCCAGTTTGCTCCTGTAAAAGAGTCATATGGCATCAGTGGGCCCTTAGCCTGGTCAAATTGGCAGTTGCAACTCTCGTGAAATCCTGGGGGGCGGTGGACTTTTGACACAACAGACCAATGTGCTTGTCGGGAGAAGAAAACCACATGGACCATCTCTTGAGATACTCTGCAGCACCACAATGCTGCTCCTCAAGATTTGCCAATGCCAACCACCAGAAGCGGGGTGGTCCTGTGCATAATATTTGGAAAAGACCGCAAAGAGGTTGGACAGGAGACAGCACGAAGGAGACCTGGTAAGACGTAAATATCTTCTTGGTTCTTTCGGTAAAGTCACGTAGAATGGAAATAATAAAATAATAAAAATAAAACATAACAAAATAATTCTCACGACGTTTCGGCCACAACGCAAGCAGCCGTCCTCAGGTGAAGAACAGTCTGTCGAGAAGAGTCTGAATGAAACACCACCGAGCTTGGAGCGTCCATTTAAGCTGGGTTAGACGCTCCAAGCTCGGTGGTGTTTCATTCAGACTCTGTCTTCTCGACAGACCTGTTCTTCACCTGAGGACGGCTGCTTGCGTTGTGGCCGAAACGTCGTGAGAATTATTTTATTATGTTTTATTTTTATTATTTTATTATTTCCATTCTACGTGACTTTGCCGAAAGAACCAAGAAGATGAATCCCTGCAGTCACGAAAGCTTTAAATCGAAAGACGTAAATAATTCAGTTTTTTGGTAGTTGAGGATGCCGACCGCGATTCTCGCCCAAGCTTCTCCAAATGCGCTTCCTATTTTGACAAAGGAGTCACAGTTCTACCCTGTGTAGTCTCCTCGAGTTATATCGCTTAAAGTAGGCGCGCGTGTTGTTTCAGGTTGCTTGGGTTGCCCCGCTCGCCAGCCCCCCCCGCCCCCCGTTTGTTTTAAAGGTCCACACGTTGATGAAGACGTGTGCCGCCGCCACTGTTACCCTGGAGGTGTTTGTGTGGTTTGGGTGGGGGTGGGTGGGGGCATTTTGCTCGTCTTGGCCAGCGGGTTTCAACCAAAGTAAATAGAGCGCGCCTGGGTCCTCCCGTGCAGCGGTCTCGCCAAATTGTGTCATTTCATTTCAAATTTACTGGCTGAATAGTCAAAGGAAATCTGTGTGCCCATGAAAATATACACACGTAACGGCTTAACACTATATGCTCACATGTACGGATTAAAATAATAATTTCTTAACACATTCTTTTTTTTTTTACTACACTTTACACGACGACCTGATTTTCACATCTGCGTTTTATTTGAACGTTTCGTGAATGGCGCCGTTTGGGATTGTAATTTTTTGACGGCGTTTGAATGCCCCCGCGACAGCCGTGCTCCCCCCTGCGTGAGTGGGCGAGCGAGCGAGCGGGCGGGCGAACGAGTGAGTGAGTGGGCAGGCGAGTGAGCGAGCGGGCGGGCGAGCGAGTGAGTGAGTGAGCGGGCGGGCGAGCGAGTGAGCGTACGTGTGTCCACGTGACTGTTTTAGCTGCGGCGAGTGGCGGCACAGCGGTTAGAGGGGAGCGGCATCGCGGTGGTTAACGGGGAGCGCCGGTTAGTGGGGAGCGGCGGTTAGCGGGGAGCAGGGATGCAGTGGTTAGCTGAGAGCGGCGGCGTGGCGGTTAGCGAGCCGCTGCGCTTCGAACCCGGCGGCCCCGAGTTCGATTCCCGCTTGCGAGCCACCAACACAGGCGACGATTGTTATCTGAAACGGTCTTGGCCCTCGCCCAGGTCGACTCAGCCTCAAGCGAGCACCTGGCACGGGTGCGTCAATTATCGGCCACTGGGGAGAAAGAGGCGGCCGGGGCGTGCGGGCGCCCCTTTTGCGTCTTCACCTGGGTACTTTGGAGACCGACGTTCCGGGCAGTGGACCTCTTTGAGCAGAGAGGCCACAGCCCCCGGTTGACTGACCGTGAAAGCGAGAGAGCAGCGGGGGGGAAACGTCCCCCAGGAGATCGTCGCTTGGCGTGAAGGCTCCATCCCATGGGGAGGGCGGGGCGAGGGGTGTTGGTCCTGCTCCTCCTCGCGAGTGTTTTCACGTTTGGGGAAAGGGGGCAGGTGACGGTGGACGGGTTGGGGGTGGGTTTATAAGCCGCTCCGTTGAGCTGTCGTTTGCGATAGCCAAGTCGCTTTTGATAAAGAGATGTATAGCTCAGTGGGGCCTTACCTGGTCAAATAAAAAATAGTAAAAAATAGTTGTGTGGGGGGGGGGGCGGAGGGTTGACCCCCCCACACACACGTGCGGGCGAGGATAGGGCCGTCTCTAAATTTCGGACGTTTTGGCTCGTCCAGGATGCCGCTTGCTGTGCCCGCCTGCCTTGCAGGGCGGGCAACGCGCGTCACCCTCTTTGACTCGCTCCGAGTGACGTCGTGTCGCGCAACGGGAGCGCACGTGACGATAAGCGGAGTGGTTCCCTGAACGATTTTACTGGGGAAGGATGAGAACTCACTCGGACAGAAAGGGTGCGTGTAGGCTGGAATAGAGGTGGCAGCATTAATGCTCCACTCCAACGGGGATTTCTTCTCGACGGCAAGAGATTCAGCCAAGCTAAGATATTTTTTTTATTTTACGAGGTAACGCTCACTGAGCTATGTAGATATTTTTCACAGTCCTATCATGCTTTGCATGTCACAGTTACGCCATACTGTACTGATGAATCAGCACTCACTGTACGCTGTATCTTTAATTCCTAGAAATGATCAAATGGATTTTTTTGCTGCTGCCATGTATATGAATAATAATAGGGCCACAATACTGACTCATTTTAGTAGACGGTCTGAAACAAAGCTGTGTGCAGTCGGTTGAAGTCACGTGACATGCAAGTCATGATGGTAGGCCTGATCCAGGGGCGGTCCCAGGAGCCGTTTACATTTCACTCGCCACCGATATTAGCCGTGGCCGGCAAAACAAACTGGGATCGGCAAGTTTAAAGCGCGGTGTGCGCTAACCATGTGCCATCGCTCCAAACTGATACGTAAATTGCTTACATTTTATTTCAGGTAAAAGCGTGGCAGAGTCAAATCGTTCAATTCAAGTGCACGAAGTGGGACATCAGATAAAACTTGGGCTGCGGTTGAAATTAAATCTTCGACAACATTACCGTTGTTATTTGACCTTTAGGTTTTTGTGGGTTCTGCTCGCCTGCCACTGTTCGCTAACCACTGGCGTCAACAGTTGTGCGGATTTCATCTTGTTCGTCTACAAAACAATCTTAGTTTGGATTTGTAATGCATCGAAATATTAAGGCTTCTCTGCACGCTGTACAAACAGGGAAGGGAGGGAGGGCTGGCAGGCGGGCGGGCTGCGGAGTAGAAGGCTACCACGCAGAGAAGGAGGCCACTTGGTTTTAGATGCCAATGAAAGGGATTCATCGAGAGATTAAGGACGGGTCACAGACACAGCAAATGAGCAAGATCTCGAGGCAGGGATTGGCCAGGGCAGCATTGTCGGCAATGCACGCAGCCGTAGTCCTCCACAGCGTTTGCATGTTTTCATACATGTACCGTATTCGACGCACTTTTGTTCCCAGTATTATAAGCAAAGCTTTGGGGGGTGCATTTCGTAATCCGGTACGTGTATGCATATGTGTGTGTGTGTGGGGCGAGCGGTAGTGTAACGGTTAGCGAGTTACGAACCTGACAGCCCAAGTTCGATTTCCCGTTCATGGCCAATACCAGTGGCGATTATCTGAACTGGTCCTGGGCCTCCCTTTGGTCGACTCGGCCTCAAATGAGTACAAAGTGCGGTGTGTAAAAAGATCGCCTCTTGGGAGACAAAGGCGGCCGGGCGTGGTGCTGGCCACCCTACCCCTCGTGTGCCGTGCCGGCCTTTATCGGTGCTCGCGAACAGCACTCTCCCCAACAGTCTGTTCAGGCTATACGGGGGATCTTTGTCTTTGTGTCGTCTCAGTCAGTCAACCCTGGGTCTGTCCCGTGACCTGCCAGTGGTCTTTCGACACTTCACATGGCCTTAATGTGCACATGGCCTGGCACAAGCGCCGTGGTGATGTCACCGTCACTTCGTGGCGAATGGCGGTTGTTGTGTCTGTGTGGCCTTCGTAGGCGCTCGGTAACAGCAACTTGCCCCAAAAGTCTGTTTTCGGCTGTACGAGGAATCTTTTTTCATTGTGTGGCCACATTTGTGTAACTTTGTTGACGCCGGAGCACAGGTTTGTGCTGCGTTTTATTTTCCAAAGCGTATTATAGTCTGAATAATACGATAAATAATTATAATTAACATTTATAAGGCGCAATTTATCCAGGGATCTAAGTGCGCCATGCACGAAGTTAGGAAATTTGACTACCTCAAGGTAACCCGGAGTCCACTGGTGATGCATGGGAAGTTGCAGGCCTGCAGGCGAGAGAAGCCCTATAGAGAAGAGGTAATCACAGGGCGAGGGAGCTCGCCTGTCGAGCCACGAGTGGCAGCAGCAGGGCCATCCAGACTCTTTGGGCAGCGCATGCAAGGGGCTCAGTCACCCCAAGTGCAGAGTCGAGTTGAACTATGAAACTATTTCAAACTGTAAACTATTTTATTTGACCAGGTAAGGCCCAATGAAGTGGCTTGTCACGTGGAGTTTTTAACGTAGATGATTTAAAACTGCATGGCCTCCACTGGCTTCCTAATATCGGAAGGAAGAGCGTTCCAGACGGCCGCAGAAGCGCATCTAAAAGTACGCAATGCGGTAACCACCGTCTTTTTTCGATGGCCCACTAAAAAGCTGCTGCTGCGAGGATGACCGGAGCTCGTGCGTGATGGTTTTATGCTCCTTGACGATAAATGTACACTAAGTTGAACTCAAATCTTGACTTAAAGCTTTCGTGACTGCAGGAATTCATACTGTTCGGGTCTTTCGGTAAAGTCACGTGACTTTACCGAAAGACCCAAAGAGTGTGTTGAACTTCTTTCGCACCACCAGGTGCGGCGAAAGGACGACAAAAAACGAACTGCACAAAAAAAACACTGGGCTGTCGGGAGACAGGGACGGAGGACATGGGGCATAACCACTGCAGATAGGAAGGGAGCCGGATTCGTTTCGGTCGCCTGTTATGTTTTTCTTTTCTTTATGTCAATGTGTGTTTCGGTGATATCCGCTCTCTCCGCTTGTCATTCCTTCCCCCTTACTTGAATAAAAAAAAGTTACCCTTTCCGCCTGCGGTAGGGCCCCCCGGTATGGTTTGGGCAGTGAGCCCACCACCCCCCCCCCCCTTCATATTTCTATATCCCCGCTGCTTTCCACACTGGTTTGGCTCACGTTGCCGGTGTGTGCACACGTGCCTCACGACGTGATGGATCGGGGCCCGCTGCTGGTCAGCTCGGCGGAACAGACGACGTGAAACGGTTTCACCCCGCCCTCCTGTCCGCGTCGGTGTGCGTCAGAGGTCGCAACCGGGTACCCGATACCCGTACCCTACCCGATACCCGGCTACCCGTACCCGGCCGGGTACGGGTACGGGTACCCGTTTGCGACCCTGGTGCGGCCGGGTACGGGTACGGGTAAGGAATCAAAACCCGTATGCGACCTCTGCTGTGCGTTTGCCTTGTCGTAGCATCGACTGCGCGGGGATCTTGAAGCTGCGCAACTCGGACATCGAGCTGCGGAAGGGCGAGACCGACATCGGGCGCAAGAACACGCGTGTGCGCCTCGTGTTCCGCGTGCACATCCCGCAGCCCGGGGGCAAGGTGCTCTCCCTACAGGCCACCTCCATCCCCGTCGAATGCTGTGAGTGCACCCCACCTCGCCACGCGCGTGGCCGTACGCGGGCGATCGCGCCTCCCCGACGGGCGGCGGTGCCGGGGGAATTGTTTGAGCCCCGTTCTTTCGCGCCGTACGTAGCCAGCCGGCCGGCCAGCCGTGCTGATCGGAGTTCACGGGAAAGGGCCAACTGCAACACGAAACATATGCAGGAAGGTCCCCCTACGGCCGTACTGCCTTTTAACAGGCTGCTGTTGGGGCAAGTGCTGTTAGCGAGCAGCGCCTGTGAAGGCCGACGCGGCACACGAGGGGGTGATGTCGCCAGCACCACGGCCGGCCGCCTTTGTCTCCCCAAAATGCTGACATTTACTACACACCGCGCCAGGCATAAGAACTACCACCGTGTTGCCTGACCCAAAAACAACCAGGGGCTCATCGTATCGGCTGCAAAAAATTAAAGTTTTAAGTTAAATCCGACCGTCGTATTGTGAAATTCGACACGTGGTTTCGTGTCCTCACCCTCCCCACCCCTTCCACATCCCCAACCCCCGCACAGCCCAGCGCTCGGCCCAGGAGCTGCCACTCGTGGAGGGCCAGAGCGTCGACGGCTGCACGGCAAACGGCGGGCAGCAGCTGGTGCTACGCGGGCACAACTTTCAGCCGGAGTCGCGCGTCGTCTTTCTGGAGAAGGGGCCCGGTGGGTGCCACGCGCTGCTCCGTCGCAACGACGCGGGGCGCGCGCACTGCGACCCGGAGCACGCACGGGCCCGAGCACGCTTGAGGCCGTAGCGTGCCCCAAGCCGGAGCGTGCTACAGGCCGGAGGGCGCTACAGCCCTTTGCGCGCTCCAGCCTTTAGAAGCGATCCGGGGCGTAGCGTGATCTGGGCCGTAGCGTGCTCAGGTCCGGAACGTGCTCTGGGTTGTAGCGTGCTACAGGCCATAGCACACGCACCCTCAACAACAACAGCAGCAGCAGCAACAACAACAATGTCAATTCCTCTCCTACTTTCATGATCACATACAATCTAATCGTATCTCTAATGGCTCGAGATGTATGTGTCGTACATTTGTATCTTAATTGAGCAATGTTTTTGGTTGTCAGAATTAGTTTCTTCAACTTACCCATGAGCTGAAACAATAATAATAATAATTGGCACGTTCAAACGCTTACACACGTGACAAGTTTTGTTTGCTGTGCTGGGTGGTTAGAGGGTTTTAACTACACACGTTTGGGCCGATGGTTACGTGGCATAACCCAAAGATCGATTATGAATCGCATCGGCCGACATCATGAAGGGATAATGGCAGCTGATAACATTCATGAGGCGATGGTTGCAGCTGATGAAAAATAACAATAGTGGAGTGGCAGATGTAATTCTGCTGCGTCTCGTGTGCCGGTGCTGGCTGTGTTGTTACCTTATGGGATCTTTAGGCTTGATGGAGACCTGGGGATGCCTTCATCCAGCAGCGAATTGATCATGTCTGATGATAACGACGATGGATCACATGCGATAATTTACAGCGCTTATGGATGAGATGCCATTTCACTCCACGTCGGGCATGCCGGGGTTGTTTTGTCCGTACTTCACCGCGCCAGTCGGCGTGGGCTTGCTTTGACGATGGGCGCATTTCCCCGCCCGCCCGCCCGCCCGCCCGCCCGTCCGCGTTGGTAATAAGCCGGCTCGGTGGCACGCAGACCGCCGCTGTACTCCGTCGTGGTCGCCCCCCTGCCGTGCCGCGCTGTCTGGCACGCTCGCTCCGCTCACCGTCTGGGTGATGCACAATGCCTGGAAAGATGTCAGAGCTGCTGCCAAAAGGGAAGCCAAACAATACGGGGAGGGGCGGAGGCGGTGGAGTGGGGGGAGTGGGGGGGGGGAGCGGGGCGTCTTGTTAGCTGGCCTTTTGAAAAATCGGAGCTTATGTATGCGTCCTATGGCCCCTAACGGCGCGCGGCGGATTACTCTGTCCCGGTGAATTGGCGCGCACAAACACACCGCAACCTGGGCCGCTACTGAAAGTGCGTCTCCGTCAGACGGCGGGCCTCTTTGGACGTCTTCCAATCCTGTCCATTGAGTAAAGCTTCTGTGTTTCCGTGTTATATATGCGTGTATAATGAGCATATATATAATAGACGTAGGCTAAGCTGGGTGTGGTGATGACGCATACCTTTAATCCAAGTGGGGGGATCCGACGAGACTAGAAAAACGTTCAAACCCACCGGGCAGCAAGGTGGCCAGTAGATTAGCAGTACAGCAAGTAGGTTTGTATACAACCCATCTATGTCGCCCTCTGAGCGGTATCGTCCGGCGGTACGCATTCAGTTCATCCTGGACCTCTGATTTCCTACCAAGTGCTCGACGTGCATAAAAAAAAACGGGTGGCCATGGCATTGAGGACGCACGCTTTCATGGAGCGTTGAATGGCGTTATGATTATTATATTCCTAGCAAGGCCTATCACAAAATCGCCTGAAACGCGCCCGGTTACGTCAGATCTCGGCAGCTAAGCAGAGACCTTGAGCCTGGATGAAAGTTGTTTGGTCGGACGACCAGAGAGAAGCCCCCTTACAACGAGCTAACCCCAAAAGGAAACAACTAATTTTGAACCATAATGTCGGTCGCGTAGGCCTACACGTAAAATTACAGCGCCGTTCGTTGCCAGCCGCACGACAGTTTTGGGCCTTGGGCCCTTTAGCCATTGCGCCTTGGCATCGCTAGTTACAAAAATATAAAAAATCATAATTGCTTACATTCTCTTGCCCACCGGATCGGTGCTCCAAGCGAGCCCGTTGAGCCTCCCAGACACCTCCACAAAGTGGTGTTTTAGCCAGAGTAGTGGGTTGTTTTCAACGCTCGTCGTTCCACTTACCCGCCCGGGGAAACGCTTGACGGAGCCTCTCGGTCTCTTCACGAGGGCCGCCTGCTCCTAGCGTCGGCGGGCCAGTTCTGCTGTCGAGTAAATTTTTGCGTACGGTACCAAATCCCGGGCGCACCTGGAAAGAAGTTGCACACACGCAGGAGGGAGGAGAAGCACTGGAACTTCGCACACGGGGGAGGCCAGCAACCTACTTGCTGTACTACCCCCCTCCGCCTCCGCCCTGGCAGGCATGGCATCGTCCCACGAAACCGGGCTGCTCGCTTACCAGAGTGCCAAGCGTGGGCAGCAAATCTTCGCCGGTGTCAATTTCAGTAATATTACGGGCGGGCGATGAATGATCATACCTTAAACATGTCAGTGCAATAATATTGCTTTAAATTAGCTGTAGAGTGCAGGTATTTATATATATATATAAAGGGAAATTTGTGAATGTGTGGCTGTTCGAAATGTTTAGCCTACTTCCCAACATGCAACAAACTTTAAATATGGCACGTGGGTAGCTTCCAGACTGTACACAATGCAAAAAGTATAAAAATAGACTTTTGTATTTTGGCGGGGGGGGAAATGGGGGCGCAATAATGGATTTATTTTGCACGGCAAGTGAGCGGTGACGTCACATCTGTGATGTCGCCCTCACGCGGCAGCGTCACGCAGTGTGCCTGCTGACGTCACGCATCCGCCCCCCCCAACCCTCCACGTAGACCCTCTATGAATCCAAGACAAGAACCCAACTCCCGGGCGAAGCCGGGTAGTAAAGCTAGTATAGATATATGACGCTTAGAAGTGATGTCCGCCTGAGGAGGCGTAATTTACTCGCACCGTATAAAATTCAAACACGGCTCTTGAGTGACGTAGCAGCCGCGATATCACCGGTATTTGTCACCGTGAAGTCGGCAGGTTTAAGCGCTATTTTGCGTGCTCTATGATTACTTTAAACAGCTTTGTTCTCGGCTTCCGTATCGTTCAATCCTTGCCCCCCCCCCTCCTTGTCAGAATTATTTCAATTAATTTTACGACAATGGAGTAATTGCAGCTGTTAAACATTACGTAATTGTTTTGCACGATCGTTGCAGCTTGAAGTGAGCTCTTGGCCATTGACGTTTGTTTCGTTAGGAGATGATATCTTCACAACGCGCGCGCGCGCAGCCTGCACCCGCCCCCATGCGCCCGCGCCAGCGTAAAGAGTTATTCTTATTTTATTTATTTTTCTTCTGATTGGGGGGGGGGCCCACACGATCCAAAGCACCGATGGCTCTCGGCGGTTGGGTTACAGAGGCCACACCTTTGCGGGCCCGTGCCCTGACCGGAGCTGTCACGCTCGCTTAAGTGAGACGGACGGCCGGTTGGAAAAACGGCGGTGGGGCTGCCAGGATTCCGGGGGAACCGGCAGACACAGAACTCGGTTCAACGCGTTGGACATGTGGTGCATTCCACAGCGCGGTGTGTCATCGTTGAAAAAGAGGGCGGGCCGCAGCCGGCGGCGTCTGCGCCGGTGTGGGCGTGCGATTGCCGGTGCGTGTGTTGCGCGTGCGTACGTGCGTCCGCGTGTGTGCGTACGTGTGCGTCCGCGTGTGTGCGTACGTGTGCGTCCGCGTGTGTACGTACGTGTGCGTACGTGTGTGTGCGTACGTGTGTGCGTACGTGTGTCTGTGCGGTTAGCGCGCTTGCGCTACGACCCGTCGGTCAGAGTTTGATCCCCGCTCACGGTCGACATCGGTGACGAATTTCTGAACCAGTCCTGGGCCTCCCCTAGGTCAACTCAGCCTCAAATAAGCACCTGGTGCGGTGTAATCATCGCCACTAGGGAGACGAAGGTGGCCAGGCTTGGTGCTAGCCACCCGCCCCCTCGTGTGCCGTGCCGGCCTTCATGGGTGCTGCTCGCCAACGACAGCACTTGCCCCCAACAACAGTCTGTTAATCCTTTACGGGGGACCTTTGACTTTGTGCGTGTGTCTGTGTGGAGTTGGCGGGAAGGGCGTTGTGGGGTTTTTGCGCGATGTGTTTTTGCCAACAGTCATCACGGGCTCGCCCTGGCGACCCTGACGTTAGCCGCCGAAAACCGCGGAGCGTCGCGGGTTTTCCCTTGACAGCCCCCAATTGAACGAGGATTTTTGTGTAAACAAAAAAAAGTGTCACTCCTTTGGTCATTGACGCTGTCCTCACGTTGGACCAAGATGGTTCTCTCCCAATCCAGAGGTGGGCGCGCTTCGTTTTAACATCTCAAGTTTCTTAAATCCTTCCACTGCGTATCAATGGTTACGTTGTACGTCGGCTGGCAGGTGGTGGAGAAAAGTGTGGGCATCCCCACTTGCCTTTCCAACGCGTCTATTCCGAAGCGGAAGTTTTTAGCACCTAAATATCCTCTCGGAGGGAGCTCTCCAGAGCTTGGGGAGGCCGTTTCCGGCAGCGGTGGCATGAGCCGGCAATTGCCGGGCTGCACCTTGTACCCCGGCGTGAACCCGTGACGCCGTACGGTATCGCCCACTCGCATCGGAAAAAGCGCAAGGGAAAGTACGAGTTGTAAAAACAAAACACAAACCTGACACTCCTGTGTCATCGACGTAGCCTTACAACTGAAAGAAAAAAATATATAATGTCCTCTTACGAATTTGTGTGTAAGTCACTTACCGCCATGTGTCAATCCACTGCTGCAGGAATGGCCTTCCCCTTTGACGTGTGGGTCCTAGAGGCTGTTTGACCATACTTCACCGTGCTGGTTTGCACCCCCCTCTGAAAGTTTGTGAAGAACACTGAGCTAAGGGAGCTCGTGTCAACAGCACGAGCGGAATCACACGATGCTGTCTGATGATGATGGTTGTGGTGGTGGTGCGGTGGTTAGTGCACTGCGATATATGAAGCTGGTTCTTCTGAGTTGAATACCTGGTCACGGCTAACGTTGGTGGTGAGCTGTGTCTGATCTGCTCCTGCGCACCCCTTTCACCGACCTGCGCTCATCAGCGTGGTGAAGTACGGTCAAACAACCCTCCGCGGCAAGCACGGTCGGCTACGAAGTACGGTGCGAAAGAAGTTCAACGCACACAGGTTGGGGGGAGACCTCCCGGTCGCTTCAGATAGATCTCGCCACTGACGATAGCCCTGTTCGAGGATCAAACTCAGGTCACCGGCTTAATAGGACGGTGGCGCTGAGCACGACGCCACTTTCGGCGGGCGTTATTGAAGAGGGTGGTTGCAGTTTCAACAAAAAAAACATACGTACCAACGCGACCCCTCATAACCAAAATGATCTTATTTGCGAAGGAAAGTTGCCGTTTTCGTACTTTACACATCCACTCACGGGGCAGTCAGAAACGGCTCGTTGCATTAGCAGCAAAAAACTCGCCTCAAAAAAACACAAATGGCCGAGGAGGAGTGTGGAATTTATAAATTCATGTTTTTTTTTTTATCCGATGCCTCGAGCGGCTTTAGTTGACACATTGATGGCCCGCACGGCGATAAGTTATTTACGCTCCGCAGGCCACCTCAATAAAGCCAACGCTGCCGTTGGATTTTTTAAGCGAAGGCCAAAGTCACGTTGTTGCCCCCCCCCGCCTCATCCCGCCCCGCTTCCCCGGTGTAAATTCCACATTCCTATGGAAAGTGTAGGTTCTATCGTGCGCGCCGTTGTTCCTGTGCCAGCGCACCTTGGGGGCGCGGCTGCGTTGGTTGTCATGAGGGCCGTGCACCCCAGAGGGTGGTCGGCCGCAGTGGAGATGGAGCGATGAGCGCGTCAAGTGAGACTCGTTACGGATCGCAATCCAGCAGCGGATTGATTCGGGAGTTAATTTCCCGAGTATCTTATATATATTTTTGTTTGTATTTGTGCAGCGTCTTAAGCTCAAGGCGCCTCTAGAACAGAGTTTAAAAGCGGTGACAGGAACAGAGTGGTTTAGATGGCAGGGGCAGTGCAAGGCCAGAGGGATGAGTGACCGTGACAAGAGGGCACACGCGGGGGTCACGGCGGCAGGTCTCCAGGGGAGGGACGGGAAGGGGTGGAGGGGCGAGGGGAGGGAAGAGGGAGGGAATGGGCGATGGAGAAGTGGAGGTGAGGCTTAGAGAGAGGAGGAGGTTAAGGAGGGAGGACTGCTTCATGTACAGGAGCAGTTTTGGGTCTATGGGCAGTGTTAAGTCTATGGGGCAGTGTTGAGTCTACGTGGTAGTGTGAGTATGGGGCAGTGTTGAGTCTACGGGGTAATGGGAGTCTCTGGGCAGTGTTGAGTATTTGGGGTAGTGTGAGTATGGGGCAGTGTTGAGTCTATGGGGCAGTGTTGAGTCTATGGGGCAGTGTTGAGTCTATGGGGTAATGTGAGTCTATGGGCAGTGGAGAAAGAGGTGAGGCTTTTGAGGGCAGAGCGACAGGAGTTTTTAAGAGTAGTGCGACTGTAAAGCGGATTGAGTTGAGGAATGAGTGACAGCGATAGAGTGCTCCGTAGGGATCGCGAAAGGATAGAGATGCGAAGGAGTGGAGTGGCGAGGAGATGGGAGGGAAGAGGACGAGAATGTTCCGTAGAGAAGAGGTGAGCTGACGAGTCAAAACGACGGGTCTTGGCACATTTTCCTTAGAAAAACAAGAAGTGCAAAATGTTTAGATGCGTGTGTGTTTGTGTGTTTGTGTGTAACCCGTCCCGAGCGTTAAGTGCAGCGGCGGGCAAAGGTTCGTGCGGGCGACTTGAAAATGCGCCCCATTGCAGAGGAGAAATGCGCCACACAACTGGCCCATTCACCAGTGGCTTCGCCTCGCCTTAGGGGAGATTCCAGCCGAGCGCGCGTGGAGAATTTATTGGCCGGCGCTCGGGAGGAGACGTGGGGGCTGGGAGAGGGGGTGGGGTGGGTGGGGGGCAGAGGGGGGGGGATTCCAGGGGTTTCTCTGCCGGAACACAGAAGACTCGTGTGTAAAAACAGGAGAAAGAAATACAGATTTCTTTTTTGTTTCAAAATATATTTTGGTTTGTCCCCGTGGTAACACTTTTTGTGGAAAGGTCAAAGCGGGGAGGGTGTTGTGGGTGGGGGGGGGGTTCGTGTGCTCGTACGTGGCCGGGCTGCCTCACAGCATGCGTGTTTGCGCAGACGTACGCCCTGATGAGTTTCTCTTATGAGTTCTGAGCACGCGCGAGCGAGCGCACACACACAAACACACGTGTGTGCATATGCTCACGGAACCTTGTACAAAATTCCTCCCCCGAGTTCATCCTCACGTGCTGTCGGTACAAGTGCTGAGCGTGAACACCTGTTGTGGTGCGAGTGGAGCGCTGTGCAGGGGTGGTGTGGCCAGCGCCAACGCCACCCACACCTGTGTTTGGCAATCCGGCGCTAAACACTGCGACGAAACGCGTTCGGGTTGACTCGGCCGTAAACAACATGGCCAAGAACGGAGTGCCTGGGACGATAGCGCTCTGTTTCAACCACTACTACACCACCCACCCCACATGTTATATAATATATAAATAAACTAAAATATATTTTTAAAAATTCTATATATAATTAGTGCAGTTGGCTACTTTCGGTGGGAAGAAGGTTCAACATACATATATAATAAAAACCTGTATAGACACACAATACAAATTCCACATTTATACGAGCCACACAACTGGAGCACATACTTGAGTTGCACCCTTCCCCTCCCCCTGGCATCACATTGCCATTTGTAAATTTTTTAGACGAATATGTTTTTGTCATCTTGGTTCTTTCGGTAAGGTCAGGTAGAAGGGAAATAATAAAATAATAAAAAGAAAACATAATAAAATAATTCTCACGACGTTTCGGCCACAACGCAAGCAGCCGTCCTCAGGTGAAGAACAGGTCTGTCGGAAAGACAGTTCATTCAGACGCTGTCTTTCCGACAGACCTGTTCTTCACCTGAGGACGGCTGCTTGCGTTGTGGCCGAAACGTCGTGAGAATTATTTTATTATGTTTTCTTTTTATTATTTTATTATTTCCCTTCTACGTGCCTTTACCGAAAGAACCAAGAAGATGAATCCCTGCAGTCACGAAAGCTTTAAATCTAAATGTTTTTGTCAAATTGATTTGGTTGCCATTCTGATACGAGGGGCCGGGTTCGCTGGGCCCGTTTAGCTTCAGGAGCTGCCCCCTCCCCCCCGCCCCGGTCCCTGTCGATGGTGAGTGCGGTTCCACGCTAACACTCCCGCCCCCCTTCTTTCTCCACTGGTTTTCTGACAAAACAAAAGGGGAGGAAAACCCCATCTCCCTCGCCATGGATCCTCTCCCGCGACCCCAGCATGCATTTGTCTTTACCGGAGCGCTCGTTAGTTGCCGTGCACACAGACGGACAGGTCTCATGCTATCGCGCTTTCAACGTTTGGTTGGAAAGTATTGAAATACCCTTTGGTTCTTTCGGTAAAGTCACGTAGGTAGAAAAATCATATATCACGACGTTTCGATCGCCACACTGAAGACGGTTGCTTGTGTGGCGATCGAAACGTCGTGGTCTATTATGATTTTTCTACCTACGTGACTTTACCGAAAGAACCAAAGAGTATGGATTCCTGCAGGCACGAAAGCTTCAAATCAAGTCTTCAAATGCTTTACTTTTTTGGGTCTTTGGGAGCAGGGAGGGGGACCCTGCTGTCCGCGAGCGCGGTTCAAGCGGAGGAGTTACTAACGACGGCTCGTTTCGCGTCCCACCCCCCCCCCCCCCAACAGATGGGAGGAACCTGTGGGAGGTGGAGGCGAAAGTGGACAAGGACAAGAGTGAACCGGTGAGATTGACCTCTCGCGACCTGAAAAGTTTTCCCGAATGGAAGAGAACTGCGTTGCAGCGAAAACGCGTTCCGGTGTTTGGGCACCGCCGCGCGTTAAGCGAGGGTTTGGCCTAGTCCTGTGCTCCTACACCTGTGCTCTCCACCCCCCCCCCCGCCCCCCCCCGACCTTCACCATCCATCGCTTAACCAGCGTGGTGAAGTACGATCAAATAACCACCGTGGCTCGCGGCGTGGGGAGGCCGTCATCCGGCAGCGGATTGACAAAAAGGGGCCGTGCGTTAGCAAAGGTTCGTCAGTGTGTGATTTTTTTTTTGAGTGGCAGTCGTAATAACTTCATCGCGGCGTTTCTTTTAAGTCATCAGAAATCAACGTCTTTTTTTATAACACAAAGAAGGAAGTCTCGCTCGTCGCTTAAGTCTGCGGTTTTTCGACCGTAGGAATAGATACACAATTGCGAGCAGAAATAGCTTCTCTTTCGTTCTAAATTTAACTTACCTTGGCAAAACACAGACGTATTGTGTGCGTGGAGTGAATGCATATTTACGTCTCGGTAGTTTTTTGCGCAGTTCCTGAAACGGAACTATGTTTGCGTGATTCAGAGAGAGCGAACTTGCTCTTGTTGACGTTAATGTTACCGGTGAATTTTGTTGTCTTTGGCGAATTTTGCGCAGCATTGCTTCGGTGTGCGCATCATTTACGTGCGTGCTTTTGCATATTGTCGTTGTTATTGTGGGGCTCCAGAGTGAGCGAGATGTTAACCACCTCGGCCTGGTATACAGGAGGTTGTTGGTTCGATCTCGACCCTGACACCCGTAGACTTGGAGTTTTCATGTCTCCTCGATTCCTCCGGTTTTCCCCTCCACGTTTAGAAACACGCACTTTGGAGTATTTGGCTGCTGTAAATTTCCGTGCGGCAAAGCCACTTTTGAATGAGCTATCATTTGTGATGGCCAGGTCGCTTATGAAACAGAGCCACATAGCTTAGTGTGCCTTAACTGGTAAAATAAAAATAGTTGAAATTGTTTAGTTTTTTATATTCAAGCATGTTTCCAAGCAGGCATTTTAAAAAATCAAATCACAATGATTGCATTTTAACGGTGATGCTTTCAAATCTCACGTGTTCTGTTTTCACATTGTTTATTTTATTTTATTGGGGAGTACAATTATTGTGGAGTATTGCGTTTAGATCAATATAAATTGTTACATTGCGGATAGTTGATCGGCAGGTCGTGTATGGTGGGATAAAGTGTGTACACTCCGACGTCTTGCGAGAATTCTGGTCAGATCCCCTCGAGGGAGGCACCCAAAGAGCTCTCGTTAGTGGAGGAGCATCCACCAGCAGTGGCTTGAGCGGGGAATTGCAGGGGCATCTCATCTCAACCATTAGAGGAGTGGCCCTGCTTGCAGTGTTAGCCATGGGTGTGGTGGGGTATAGTGTGGCTCTCTTCCAAGGCCTCTGACGGCGTGAAAGAGTAGACCAAAATAGCCCCCCTCTCTTACAGCTCTCCCTAGTGGAGGCTCCTGCACCACCACTGCCATGAGCAAGCAATTGCAAGGCGGCACCTTTAGCTTCGAGTATATGGGTTATAAAACCTAACGTGTGATTCTGGCATTCGCTATCCGCATGCTCTTCGCATTCCATGCGCCCCCCCCTCCCGTGCCCCCCCCCCTCCCGTGCCCCCCCCCCTCCCGTGCCCCCCCCCTCCCCCACCAGACGAGCCTGGTGGTCGAGGTACCTCCGTACCAGAACAAGAGCATCAGCCACCAGGTGCAGGTGCAGTTCCACGTGTGCAACGGCAAGCGCAAACGCAGCCAGCCGCAGCGCTTCACGTACCTGCCCACCAACGGAGGCCTCTCGCCCGCACTGCGAGACCGTGAGAGCACGCACACGCAAGCACGCACGCACACGCAAGCACGCACACGCAAGCACGCACACGCAAGCACGCGCACGCACACGCAAGCACGCACACGCAAGCACACGCACACACAAGCACGCACACGCGAGCACGCGCACGCACACGCAAGCACGCACACGCAAGCACGCACACGCAAGCACGCACACGCAAGCACGCACACGCAAGCACGCACACGCAAGCACGCACACGCAAGCACGCACACGCAAGCACGCACACGCAAGCACGCACACGCGCAAAGTTCCCTTTGCAGCCCCATACTGACTGATAAGGCAAATGTTCTGGGTTTACTCTTCAGTACATGCGTGTTGTGCTGAACGTGTAACTCATTGGCATTTTTTGTGTGCGTGACAAACCTTACTGTTTGCCTGTATCGGGTGGTGGCGGGCTTAACGACACATTTATATTTGCGCGATCTAACCCATAAAAAAAACCTCTGTTATTGTTAAACTGATGCGGCAAGCGCTGTTAGCGAGCAACCTATGGAGGGGCCGGCACAACTTGTGATGGGGTGGTGGTACATCCAGTGTGCCGCGCCAGGCTGTCATTGTCTCCCCACACTGGAGCAGGTACTCACTTAAGGCTGAGTCGACCTAGAAGAGGCCGAGGACCGGTTCAGATATTCGTCACCGATGTTGGCTATGAGTGGGAATCAAACTCGGGGCGACAACACTATTATAGCAGTGCGCTAAACCACCACCCTACCAACAACAACTGCCGTTGGCCACTAAGTGGCGGTGACGTCGCCGGAGTGCCTGTGCCAGGCTAGGTGCGCTTTGAGGCCCACGCGAAGTGTCGAAGGCTCGCCAGCAGGAGGTCACTGGACAGACCCAGCAGGTGCCGTGGGTTGACTGACAGAGATGTGTGTCCTCAAAACAATGGGCGCAAATATTCCGTGTGCCCCCTTATAACGGGGTTTTTTGGGTTGAGAATACATATGTAGGCCGCATGGCACTCCGTCCCTGTATTCGCCCCGGTATTTTTAAGGACACACTTAATTCGAGCTTTCTGTTTGTCGTCAAAGTGGTGCTGGAGGTTATACTTCCCTTCGATGGGGGCGAGCCCAACCAAGCACGGGGCAAACCGCTGTTGAGTTTCCCCCCCCAAACAAACGAAAGAACGGTCCCGTTGACCTTAGAGGAACGACGAGCCGAGTCGACCCCCCCCCCCTCCCCCACCTTGACCCCAACCGGGATTTTGAACATTGCAGAAACTCTTCCGCTTGAGAGTCGAGCACTCTTCTTACCTGACCAGCGCACCGCACGGTGTGCGGCGGTTAATTTTGCCGTCGTGCGTGGAGCGCCATACGTAGCGCTACATTTTACATTTATTTTTATTGCTTAGGCACTACCGCGCGATGAACCCCGGGAACCGGCGGGGGGGTCAGATCAAATTCCTGGCCACTCGTAACATCCGCGGCCCCCCACCCCCCCATCGTGTTTGCCGGCGTGGTGATGGCCCACGGTCTAAAAAGCCACCCACAGCCGCGCGGCCACTCCGCTCGGCAAAACGAATTGAGCAGAGGACCAGAGGGCCCGGTTGGGTTTGACGCAAAGCGCTGCCAATTTGCGACTGTGACGACGGCGTATCCAGAGGGAGGGGGGCGGTGGGGTGAGCGGGGAGGCCATTACGAGCAAAAGCCCAGTGGCATCAGGTGACAATTAGTGCCACTGATTCGGGGGCGAGGGTGGGTGGGGAGGTGGTGGCTGTTTGTCAGGGCAACAGGCAGGGTCTGTTCCAGCGGCATTTTCACGCTTGCTCCCCATTAGTGCCGGGTCACAGAGCAGCGCGTGGCTGCAGCGTAGCGGCGGTGGTGGTGGTGGGTGGTGGTTGTGTCCTTTACTTAACCGGGAGTTGATGTGCAGGCCCGTTGAGACACGCCATACGTTCCCCCCCCCTCCCCCCCTTTTTTTCCACGGGTGGTCTGGGTTACTCGGAATATTTCAAAACTTTTTTCGTTCAACAAAGTAGTAAAGCAAAAAAAGTCGGAGCGATTTTGCACTTTTCCGCTCAATTGAGCGTTGAGGCACTGGTGCTCATCTCGCGTTTATTTACAGCTGTGTAAAGCGAGTGGTGGGAAATTCCACATTCCTACGACGGTGGTGGGGGCAGGGGGCTGCGAGTCCATCTATGTAACACAACCACAAAGCGCCGCTTATATTGGTTCACCCCAGAGGGGGATGATGGACTATTACAGGCTTTGACGCGTGGGTGGGGGTTGGGGCCCTGTGTCTTTGTGTGCCGGCAGTGCCCATGCTGCCGATTAAGAGCGAGCCGAGCGACGACTTCATGGGGACGACGCCGACGACGACGACGACGACGCCGGGAGCCCCCGAGCCGGCCGACCTCTCGGTTGAAGTTCCGCCTACCGGGCCGCTGCTGCTCCACCTGGTGCCCCCGGAGTGCGCCGGCATGAGCGCCCACCCTGGCGAGGCTCAGGCGTACCAGGCCCTGCACCCCATGCCACCCAACGGGGTGGACATGCCCATGGAGCAACGCTTCCAGGGGCTCGATCACCTCGGGCAGGCCGTGTTCCAGAACGCCGAGATGCAGCACCTACACCACCACCACCATCATCCTCACCACCATCACCACCACCACCAGCAGCAGCAGCAGCATCATCACCACCACCACCACCAGCAAGAGGATCATCACCACGGCACGGTGCATCACCAACACAATCACCCCCATCAGAGCCATCACGATCATCACCAGCAGCAGCAGCTGCAGGGATCCCAGCAGAATAACAACCACTACGGAGCGCTGGCATACCAGGGCTTTCACTCCACAGGCCACGCTCAGCTGCCGTTCGAGACCTTCGCCTTCATAGAGGAGGGTGGCGACGTGGA
Source organism: Lampetra fluviatilis (assembly GCF_964198595.1). Lineage (NCBI taxonomy): Eukaryota > Metazoa > Chordata > Hyperoartia > Petromyzontiformes > Petromyzontidae > Lampetra > Lampetra fluviatilis. Next base: position 2,888,584 of record NC_136328.1, on the reverse strand, counting down.
GGGTCACGGCTTGCACATGGCCTACGAGCAGCTGGGGGTGAACGTAGGGATGCAGCAGCAGCAGCACCAGCAGCAGCACCAGCAGCAGCAGCACTACGCGTCGGCACCGCCGCCGCCGCCACGCGGGGCCTACTCGGGCTGCGCGTCAGGCGGCATCAAGCAGGAGCCGGCGGAGGGCACGGACAGGGGCCGCTTTCCCACGCAGGGCAACCGGCATCACTTCACGTTGGAGGAGGGTAAGGAGAGGCGCTCGCCTGCAAACGCGCGCGGGGGACGGTCGCACGTGTGTGTGCGTGTGTACCAACTTGCTATGCTTTAGCACAGCAAGTTGGTACAGTAGGGGGCACAGGTGGTGCATCAGCCAGTCATCTCGGTCATCTCGGTCAGTCGACCCGTGGCACCTGCAGGGTCTGACCCGTGACCTCCTGCCAGCGGGCGTTCGACACTTCACGTGATAGCCTCAAGGTGCACATGGCCTGGCACAAGCGTCGTGGTGACGTCACCGCCACTTAGTGGCGAATGGCGGTTGTTGTTGTTGTTGTTGTTGTACGCACTGTACGTAGCGGGGGAAGGACAACAAACTAAATACGCACAAAAAACGTGCCCGCCACACGCGGGAGCGTGGACCTGATGGACGTGGTCTGCGTATGGTTGGGGGGTAAAGTGTGGGCACTCGTACCTCTTCCGAGATGTCCGGCCGACCAGTGTGGAAGAGTGGGCAAAGATGCCGTTCGAGGGACGCTCGTTAGAAGTCCCGTTAGCGGAGGAGCATCCATCCGCCAGCAGTGGCGAGAGCGAGAAATTGCGGTGGCCTGGCTGCAGCCCTCTACAAGTGTGACCCCGGTGGCAGATGTCCCTGTGCGAACAGAGACAGAGTGACAGAGACGCAGAGCTGCAAGGGGGGGGGAGGGAGCATGCGAGAGAGCGAGTGTGTTCATGCAGACAGGACATCGGACAAACCCGGGTCTTGATGTCCTTTCACGAACGTTAGTCAATGCTAAGGCCATCCTCTCAGCTTCACATTCATGCCCGCGCACTGCCACCCAGGGACCACTTCCGTTGGAGCGCATTGAAGTCAATTGCACACGCAGTAGGAGCAGGTAGCGTTTAAATTCCTCAATCCCTCCGTTCCCACCCACCGATGGAAACATTGTCGCGAATGAGGGTTGCAATGCTATGCAGAAGATTCTACTTTTTGGCTTGTTTTTACGATCTCATTTGTATCGCTTCTCATTTGTATTGTTTGAACAGTCTCGCTTGAATGCGATTTTAATCCCTCACCGATTAGTGCGGTTGGCTACGTACGGCGCGAAAGAAGTTCAACGTACATGCTTCGCTTCCGTGGCCCAATGTGTAACGGCGGACTATAATTCTCATGAAGTTTGCATCGGTATTGCCATGTGGCGCTGTGGCAGAGCACAAGACCCGTGATGTTGATGTCCCGGGTTCAATTCCTGGTGGACCAGCTGACACCGTCATCCCTCCAGGGTCAATGGGGGGGTGGGAGGGGGATGTTTGGCGCACGACTGCAACTCTCGTATCGACGATCGAATGCGAGCCAACCTGTGGCGTTACTTTGTTTTCCTCTCGGGCACTTAAGCCGATTGAAAACTGGCCAAAAAATCGCTCAAAAAAAGGGGGTTGCCCAAAATTTTGGGAGCACCAAAATTCCAGAGCGGAGAGCGCCGTTTGCGAATATGTATTCCTGTTTTTCCTTCACACCTGTTTCCCATTCAAGGCAGCAAACCAAATTTTGGAAAGCGTTGCACAATACATCCCGATGCAGAGCTTGTTTTATATGTCTATATGCATCGTGTATATCTGTAAGGAGCTGTAGGGATCCGTTCCCACTTAACGGGGGTAGGGTAACAGAGCCGGCGGCGGCGGCGACGACGACATTCAAGCCGCGGCGTTTTACCGCACGGGCAAAGCAACGGCGACAAAAAAAAAAGACGATCGCCAGGCTGGGTACGCCGGCTCGCCGCGTGTGACGGTGCCGCGTTAGTGAGCGCGTCAATGGGGACGTGTGTTACGCGTGACCCCGTTTCCCCCGTCGCTGACCCCGACGCCCCACGCCGTTCCTGTGCAAGGGGTCATCCGAGGGTATCGCCCAGAGGCAACGCATGGCTGACCCCTGGTGCCCTTTGCGCAGCGCGCGCACACCCCCACCAATGCCTTTGGGGCAGGGGCGGCTGGGGCTGGGAGCGGGGGAAGGGCAGCTGCTCCTGCGGTGATGAAGACCCCCAACCCCGTTGAGGGGTCATTTTGGTTTCGGGTCATCGTAGGGTGGGGCTGTGTGGGTGGTGGGGGCTTTAAACGACACGCAAACACGCCTAGAGAGCACGCGGCGTTGTTGCGTTATGCAAAAGAAATGAACATCGGCAGTTCCTGAAGAAGGGCATTGTGGGCCTCTTGTCTTAGGCGATCATCATAATCAATTTGAGCGAATATGACCGACTGACAGCAGCAGTGATGCCAAAACCGTGGATCGGTTTTCGTCCTCATCAGTACTCATCAGCACAGTATTGTCACCGATGATCCGCGCACTGCTGCAGAGTCTGCCTCTGGGAACCATGTACAATGTGCAGTCCCTGCTTCCACATACGGGGGCCCCATTAGCTTGGCTAATGCCAAGATCAATCGCATCTGTAAATGACGAGGCGGGAGGGGCGTCGGGAGCAGTGCGAATTAGACTGCGGTAAGAACCTCGCATTTATTTTTGCGCGCGTGCGGTGGTTTTCCTTTCCACCGCACGTTAGACCCAGTCAGTCCACCGCTGGATAAAGGGCCTCGTCCTCACCGCACATGGGGGGTTCCCACTGGTTGTTTGACCATACTTCGCCACACCGGTCAGCGCGGATTTGGCGAGCCGACGTTATAGGAGCCTTTCACCGATAGACTTTGTTTATTTTCGCACCGTCGCCCCCTCTGCTGCCGCTCGCAACGTAGAACTCGGCCGGTGCCCGGAAGCGTCCCATTGTGCCGTGGCTGCTCACCCACCCGAGCACCGTCTGCGCTCGACGCTGCTCGGCAGCCTCTTGCAGAGGTCGCAACCGGGTACCCGATAACCGTACCCTACCCGATACCTGGCTACCCGTACCCAGCCGGGTACGGGTACCCATTTGCGACCCTGGTGCGGCCGGGTACGGGTAGGCCGTGAGTCACTGGTGAGTAACCGATTGTCACTCAAATTCCCATCGTCTTGTCTCTTCTCACAATTCAAGTTCCTAGAATCAATCCACCCGCGCCTGCAACATGGCTTCATCTCAGAGGTCGCAATCAGGTACCCGATACGGCGGGGTACGGGTACAGGTACCCGTTTGCGACCCTGGTGCTGCCAGGTACGGGTACGGGTAAGGAATCAAAACCCGTTTGCGACCTCTGGCCTCTTGAGACCTGTCGGGAGATCGGAAACCCACCGGGTGATTTGTCCAGTAGTCGGAGCTCCAATGGGAGCCACGGTGGCGAGATATTATTTGCCTCGCCTGGTGTGCAGGAGGTCGTGGGTTCTCCGGGTCCTCGGGTTTTTCCCTCCACATTTAGAAACATGCGTTGAAGTGTATTTGGCTGCTATACATTTCCACACGACGATAAGCCACTTTGTTGAGCTATCACTTGTTGCCAGGTCGCTTCTGAAAAAGAGCGTTATAGCAGAGTGGGCCGCATCTGCTAAAATAAAAATTAGTAAATTTCGGCAGGGATTATCCAGGTGAGCAGCCCCATCCAATATCCCTCTCAACATTGCTGTGACTGCTAGCAGTCGCCACCGCCGCCTATATAAGTGCCTGCGTGGTATGGCACCACCATTATTTATCGGAGTTACGCGTGCCTGCCGCCAACGGTGGGAAGACGACAACACCTCAGGTCTGCTGCTGTTCCTGCTTGTGGTGATCTCGTGGTGTTCTCATCATCGTCGTTGTTGTGACGCGTAATCCCCGCCTAGCGATGAGCGGCGACCGCGCTTTTCAGAAGGCTTGTGCCCCTGTCGCATCGTGGAATTCTCTGCCCGTGGAAAAAAAACTCAAGAACAACAAAGTTTTAAGTTCAACCACTTCAAGAGGCACCTTAAAATTAATTTAAAGAACACAGCCTGACCAGACAGCAGTGCGCGTTCGGGATGCTATCGGCATGATTTTTGCGTTTGTACGCGCGTACGTATGTTGAACGTCTTTCGCACCGTACCGTGCCAGTCGGAGGCGCTGATCGTTTCCTTGAATGACCGTTTACGTTACGTTACGGTGGTCTACCGGCGACTCGAAAAATCCCTGGCCGAGACGACGCATTCGGCTGACTTATGAAAACCTTCGTCTTCATCGTTCCATCGTTGGAGCACCATGGCCAGGCGGTGAAAGAAGCGGGATTGGGCGGAAAGCGGGAATGTTTTTTTTCGGTGGGGGAAGCACGGGGCGGGGCGGCATTTAAACTTTTGGCCGCTGCCGCTGCTGCTGCTGGCAGATGTACGAGCGAGCGATGGAGAGGTGAATTTGGTGCGAAGGGAAACGGGCAGGGGAGGGCCAGGAGACCATGCGATCGTGTGGGCGTGCGCGCATGTGTGTGTGTGTGCGCATGTGTGTGTGTGTGTTCGCGTGTGTGGGTAGAGGTTTTTGGATTATTCTTGGCAGCTGCAAAGGTGGCCAGGTATACAGTAGAGAAACAAGCCCGGCCAATTAAAAAAACAACACAAATATTCCATCCGCCCACTGTGTGACTGGCTTCACACGCAGCGAGGTGCAGTCTCGCTCTGAGGGGATGTGTGTGTGTGCGTGAACTACATTTGTACGGACAGACGGGAGTTCTCACGGGCATGCTGGCGTGGTGTCGTGGTTGCGATGCCGGACTGCCGGAGTGCCGCCATGTGTGGTGGGGTAATAGGGGCGAGTGCAGCCACTTCTTTCAAGATGTTTGGCCAGCGTGGAAGAGTAGGCCAAATACCGTTCTGGAGAAGGAGCCTCTCCAGAGCTCCGTCTCGTTGGAGGCCCCTTCTGCCAACATTCGCGTGAGCAAGCGATTGCATGGATGCGCCTGTGCCCTCTAGAAGTGCTCACGGTTTGGTCAAGGAGTGGAGTGTGATGTCCAGGCTGGTTTCCAGGCAGGGGTCGGTTGGAGCCGTGCTTTTACATGGAGCCCCAAAGAATCCACTAATAGATATTCGTCAAGGCCATTCGTCGTTAGGCTGAGGGAGCTATTGAAAGTAGCTTCGCTACTTGAGGCGCGACCTCGTTTTGCTTTCCAGCGTTCGCGGCGTTTTTTTCCACCGAAGCAGATCAAGGTTCGCAAACATCTCGGCGGGGGCGGATTTATTTATACGTATATAATTATATATGTAAACTTTCCTCCAAATTGGGAAAGTGAAACGCGTCGCTTGTCTGGAAGTGGGCGCACACTCGCTGTGAGCGGTCTGGCCGATGGATTTAATGTGACCTGCTCGCGGGACGATCAATTACCGAGTCACCTGTTCAGGGAACATCGGGTCTGGACACGGGGAAGCGCAGACCGGATCGTTGCGCTAATCACAGCGGAGCCTACGACAACGCACTGACCCCCATTAGTCACCATTAGGCACGCGCCCAGCCTGCGCGTCTCTCTGCCAGCTATCTCCGGCTGTCTTGTTGACTCCGTGTCCCCACTCTCCAATCTTTGCTCTCTCTCTCTCGTTCTGTATGCAGAGCTTGCCCCGCTTTACGCGCATTCAGTGCGCGCGCGTGTTTGCCGTTTTCGCGTTCTACTTGCGGCCGACCTATTTCTTGCCCAAAGTTCGCTCCGCAGCGCGGTCAGAATTCGCTCCGATGCGGCTGCGCGGTCGGACGGCGGGGAAACATTTCGTGAAACCGCACGCGCTGCTCGGCACGGGGTGGCGGTGCATTGTGGGCCGGGCGGCTGCCCCGGTGTCCGCGCTCCTCGATATCGCCTCGCGCGCGCCCGTCTTTCGGAACGCGTCCAAAAGCGAAGGGGAAACCCGCCCGTGGCTTTTGAAGCGGCGAGCGGTGCCCGATTCGCCGCCCATTGCCGCACGCGCGTTCGCCAGCCCTGCGACGCGGGGAGTCATCGAGCGCGCGACGCCTCGCGAACGCAGAGCAGCGCCTACAACCCGCGCGCCTGATGAAACCCAGCACGCCGGTGCTCGTACGAACGACCGCGTCGAGGTCTTTACGGCTTCTTACCCGTGTCTCGTGGCGTAGCCGTCGGGTGTGCAGGCGGTGCAACTGCAACCGGGGCCAATGGCCAGAGTATCCCGGGCAGGGAAATTGGACGATTAGCACGGTTGGCTACGTCCGGTGCGAAATATGTTCAGCAGTCACACTCAAAACAAGGGCCCGTGCCAGCCACGCTACACCACTCCTATCGCCGGCGCATACCGGAGCAAGTAGAGGAGATGACTTCTCGTTGTGGATGGTGGAAGGATTATTGTGAAATGTTCTGAAACGTCCCAGCAAGACAAAAAAACAAAGATCCCCCCGCCGATAGCATTTACAGGCTGTTGGGGCAGGTTATGTCAGCGAGTAGTGGCTTGCATCTATGAAGGCCGGCATGGCGTGCGAGGGGCCCCCGTGCAGGGATACAGACACATTGAGGCTCTAACTGAACAAAAATTTTAAAACAACATTAGTTGTTTTTATAATTTTTACATAAGAAATGCCTAAAATAACCTTGCCCTATTTAATATTAATCGTACGAAAATAACTTCTGTCGAGTAAAAGCAGACAATTTTTGAGTGGAAAAGTGTAGTTCAAAAGCTCGGCATCTTCATGTAGCCTCCTGGCTGGGCCGGAGGTCCGAGGTGTCGACCTGCAAAATTAATTTGGATTTGCGCAGGCCAACGCCTCTGCCCGTGTCACATAAACGCGGCGCGATATTTTTTGTTTTACAGTCAGGGAGAAAACAAGACTCCGTTGACGTTTCACGGGTAAGACCGCCATCCTCCAGCACCAGTGCCTCTTGAGTGTCTGTCACACATATCGGATGACCTCTGACCCAAACGCGTAGTCTCAACGCTGTGAAACGCGCGATGCCGGTGTCATTCGCCCGTTCGCAACTTAAATGTTTTCCTGGTGGCTTCCCATCCCCACGTACGGCTACTGCGCCACAAGGCCTGCTTAGCTTTTAGCATATACACTTTCAGGATTTTTAGAGTGGAGCCGTTTCATAAGATATAGCCCGTCATCCCGCGTGACAACGACGGATGTACGGCTCTCTGTGGATATTCCTAGCATGGATGCATTCATCAACGTGTCGATGAAGCAAGACCTTCCTGAAGCCGAGCCATTGGGAGCTCGGCGAGGCTTTCCTTGGTAAATATTGAAAATCATCATTATTATTATTAATGTTCCTGGCAAGTGTTCAAAAGATTCAGTGCTCGGCGGTAAATCATTTTGGCTTACTATTTTGCCGACAAATTCCAGTGGCCCCGGCGCTTACCGGGTAAAAATTTAATAAACGTGTTCCAGAAATGGAGCAGGCGAGACTGGTCTCTGTGAAAGTGATAAGGCACCGGGTGGAATCGGCACGAACGCTCCTTGCGAATTTGATTATTGAAGCATTTTGAAAGGTGAGCTCCCTCTGGCTCATTTCACTTTTTTTTTCTTTTCCCCGCTGGAATGCAACAGAGCTGGTGTCGAGCCAATCGTCCCCCCACGCTCCCCTCGGAACCCTCACTCCACACTCTCGCCGCCTGTCACAAAGGCAGAGATCCCCCGTATAGCCCTGAACAGACTGTTGGGGCAAGGGCTGTTAGTAGCGAGCAGCGCCTATGAAGGCTGGCACGGCACGGCGCACGACGGGGTGGGTGCCTCCCCCCCCCCAGCCCCGTTTGTCTCCCGAGTGGCGATGTATAAACACACCGCACCAGGCACTCACTTAAGGCCGAGTCGATCTTGTGGAGGCCCAGAACTTGTTCAGATTATCGTGACTGGTGTTGGCCCTGAGCGGGAATCGAACTGGGGTCGCCAGGTTCGTGGCGCGGCGCGCTGACCGCTGTACTACTACCGCTCCCCAACTTACATTCATGCAAAGTGTGGCACGTCTGGTCGGCGTGGAAGATTCGGCCAATTCCCGTCTCGTGCTGCGGCTCTCTAGAGCGCTCCCTCTAGTGGAGGCCCTTCCGCCAGCGGTGGCACGAGCGAGACATCGTGGGGCTGCACCTTTGACCTTTTCTCCGTGCACCGCTTCTGGGATGGTTACCGAGCGATGAGGGCATCCCGGTAGAAGGAGACGTTCCTCTTTGGCCTGCTAGCACTTAGCGGGGGGGGGCTGCCCTATCAGCAGCTGCGTGACTTTTGTGTAATGTGGAGCTGTTTGTTCAGCTGATTCGCAAAGCCGACGGAGTTCGGATCGGGCGGTTTCTGGAGGCACGAGTGATTGGATTTTGCCAAATGAGTCCGTGTTGCAGATGAGCGCGCATTTCCATTTTTTTGGAATGCCGCGCCTACCCGCCACGTACCCGGGCGACCAGAGTTCCATTGCCAGCAACGGCTGCACTCAGTGGCGAGTGATATTTTAATTTGGTCCAGAATCGCCGTAACCACTCTGTTTACCAACCCGCACTCACCGGCGTGATGAAGCACGGTCAAAATAACCGCACGGCTCCGAAGAGGTTGGGAGTACACACATTTTACCCCACCGCTCATGACCTCACCGATAGATAAACTGTCATTGTACCCCTTTAAACTGCGGGGTGGGGACAGAGGTGGAGGTTAATATATGAATATGTTTATGAATATGCCGATTATTTCAACTTCCGTGCCGGGAGATGGAACTGGTGACTTCTGGATTGCAAGTGCAGTGTGTTACTTGCGTGTAATTTTTTTTTTTAGTCGATGGTGATGATGATTTTTCAGTGGGGAGAGTGGTAGAGTTGTTAATCTGCAGATATAATCTCAGGACTCTGAGCTTTGGCACCAAAAGCAAATTCCCTTCTGAAATAATAATAGCGTAGCGAGCCAGGTGAAATTTCACAAATCACAAATGTGACAGGTCCCATCTTGCCCAATCAGTTATCGCCTTTACTGGTCCCTTGCCAAAGCTGTCTTTCACAAATTGAAAGGTAAATATTTTCCACCGTTAATAACACGGTCGGTCCCGTGTGGCTCTGTGGTTTGTGGTAACAAGCAGAAGGAATGATATTTTTTGTTCCTTTCAAGGATTGCAATTTCAGGAACGGGACAAATAGCCCCAATTCTTGTGGCTCCCCTTCCATCAACCACATGTGGCAAGTAGGATTCGTTATGCAACGGACGAACGGTACAACCAATCGGATTAATGATTCGCGGCAGGGTTGCCACCTTTTGAGATATGTAAAACACCGAGCACATGGTGAAGAAGACTAGTCCGGAATTCGTTCAGGAACAACAACAACAACGACATGCGTGCATTGTTTTAAATACATTTTTTTTGTGAGCGGTGGTGTGGTATTTACGTAGTGAATAAGAGCCAGGACGTTTTCCTGTTCGGGGAAGACTTTCAGATTTCCTAGGGCGGCTGCTTCAAAGAGACCTCGACCCCCAGCACAAACCAGGACAGGGGGTGGCTAAATCCTCACGCCCAAGGCCTGTAGGCCTAAATTTCGATGTAAAGCTTTCGTGACTGCAGGGATTCATCTTCTTGGTTCTTTCGGTAAAGTCACGTAGAAGGGAAATAAAAAATAATAAAAATAAAACATAATAAAATAATTCTCACGACGTTTCGGCCACAACGCAAGCAGCCGTCCACAGGTGAAGAAACAGAGTTGTCGGAAAGACAGCGTCCCAATGAACACCGCCAAGCTTGGCAGCGTATATTTAAGCTGTGTTGGAGGAGGAGAGCGTCTTGACAAAGGAGTTTACATATCAACAGCGGAATTAAGCAATTCCGCTGTTGATATGTAAACTTCTTTGTCAAGGCGCCGTGGGACCTGGACCCGGTTAACGCTGGCGGATTTTTTTTCGGGTCCTCTGATTTTTTTTTGCCTCCCCCCTTCCCACGTTTAGAATCCGTATCACGCGATTAGAGAATTTGGTTACTGCTGCTGCTATAAATTTCCGTGCGACAAAGCCACTTTTAAATGAGCTGTCATTCGTGATGTCCAGGTCGCTTGTGAAACAGAGCTCAGCGGGGGCCCTTCGGAGACAAATCCACGCGACCATGGTGGGAGAGAGACATGCAGACTCCAAATATACAGCAGCAGGCGTCAGGGTCGGCATCGAACCCATAACATGCTGCGTACCAGGCGAGGTAGTTAACATCTCGCCATAATGTGTTTATTTATTTATTATCGATGACGTTGGTCGTGAAAGCCTCCGCGTTAAACTATCATCTCGCCAGCGTGGCGCCCAATGCAGCGGCCAAGTGCGCCGCTAGTAGCGCGCGTTGGGGGACCCTCGCTCAGAGGTCGCAAACGGGTTTTGATTCCTTACCCGTACCCGTACCCGGCCGCACCAGGGTCGCAAATGGGTACCCGTTCCGGCCCCGTACCCGTACCCTACCCGAAATGAGTGACAAACGGTTACTCACCAGTGACTCACGGCCTACCCGTACCCGTACCTGGCCGCACCAGGGGTCACAATCAGATACCCGTACCCGTACCCAGCCGGGTACGGGTAGCCGGGTATCGGTTAGGGTACGGGTATCGGGTACCCGGTTGCGACCTCTGGTGGGTAGTGGCGATGACACGCCGGTGGCATCCCCACCGTTGGCATCACCGGCGCGCGCGATCGCCGTTTGCTCATCCTGGCCTCTGGCGAGGCCTGCGTGCTCGCGCTCACTCGTGAGTCACGAGCCTTCACCCAGGCGTGATGTCACGGGCTCGTTGCATTATCGTATGTATGTGGAACTTCTTTCGCACCGTACGTTGCCGACCGTGCCAATCGGAGTGTGCGGGGGTAGGGCAACAAACTTAACACAAAAAGCAGTTCTTAAAGAAATTGGTTTTCAGTCGAGATGATTTTAAAGTGCAGAGCTCCAGTGCCTTCCTCATAACGGAAGTGGCTTCCTAATTTCACGGCGGATGACGTAGACGATATATGTAGAGAGAGAGAGAGCGAGACTAAGTAGAGTTAAGAGTAGATGCAGATTGCGCAGTAAGTGAATCCAGTCTATTGTATGAATCCTGTCGGTTGCGAACAGTCGAGAAATGTAAAATCAACGCTCGATTGCTCCGCAGACGCAACTCGAGGGCTATTTTGCCTTGGCGGCAGTGTTTTTCTCTCCTCCACGGACTCCCTCCAATGTCCCTCGAGGCGATGTTCTCTCCTCGACAACTTTCCCTTCTGTTCATCGGTGATCGTAATCTGGCACCTGCGATCTTACACCCTCCCGGGGCGGATGACAGCATTCGCCATTCGTCTTTGGCTTTGAAATGAAAGTCACAGAGATGCGCGGTAAAAAAAGATCGCTGGCAGCGTCGGGCGCATCGAGATGTCTCGATCAGTCGCCAATTGATTTACGAGCAATCACGGAGAGTTATTTAATGCGGCGGGGGGGGGGGGCAGTTGTTCGGCAGCATATCTGTGTTCGCGTCGAGTTTGGTGAGTGAGCGAGCCGGCGTGCGACACGGCCTGCAGCAGTCGTCAAAGCGCGCGGTGGCGTAACTCGTGAACCGCGTTGGAGTGAAACGTCGGCAAAGCTGCCGTCTTGCACAGGTCACGGAACCTTTGTCTCCGATGGGCGTGTGTATGTTGACCTTCGTTCGCACCGTACGTAGCCGTCCGCGCAATTCGGAGGTACGGGGGAAGGACAACCAACCGAACACAAACATCAGTTCTAGACAAATTGGTTTTCAATCTAGGTGAGAAGTACGTAGCTCCGGTGGCTCGCTACTTTTGCATCTGAAAGCGCCGCGCGATGCCGTGTTACCGTCCTAGTTCGATCAACACCGGTAAACGGGGGGGGGGGGGGGGGAGTGCGTAAACAATTGTGTGTGGGGGAGAAAGATGGGGGGCAAGAGGTCTGCACGTTTGTCCGAGGCCAGACGAGCCTCGTTGCGTCCTTGTGGTTTTTGTCCTTTTTATTTTCTCACATCTGGAATTCCAGCCCCTCCTCTGCCTTGCCAACCTCGTATAATAACCACATTCAGTTAAATAATTTGTCAACTCCTTTACAGGCTTTTTGTATATTTTTTACGCGGCCTAGGGTCTCGGTGCATGCCGGCGTGCATGTGCACTCGCGGGCACATGCAGCTATAGAGGCAAAGATCCCCCGTATAGCCTGAACAGACCGTTAGACTGTTGGTGCAACATGTGAAGGCCGGCACGGCACACGAGAGGGGGTGGGTGGCCAACACCACACACGGCCGCCTTCATCACCCCAGTGGCGATGTTGGCTCACCGCACCAGCTACTCATTTGAGGCTGAGTCGGCCTAGGGGAGGCCCATGACACGTTCAGATAATCGTCACCGGCGTTCTGCCGTGAGCGGTGAATCGAACTCGCGTCGCTGGGTTCGTAGAGCAGGGCGCTAACCGCTACGCTACCGCAGGTACACACATGCACGCACGCACGCACGCGCAAAAAGCAGGCACAGGCAAGGCACTGCAGCAGATTGCCTTTACGTGGCAGCTTCGTGGGCTAACAACTGCAAAAATGCCTTCTGGAATTTTACTTTCCTAGCAAACTTTGTTATTTTTAGCTTCCTTAATAGCCTGCAAATGAAATTGGTGTTTTAGCTCAAGCTGAAACCTGGAAGCCCACCCGACTCATATATAATTTGCGTGTGTGTGTGTGCGCGCGCGCGCATTTAGGTGTGTGTATGTGCTTGCAGGTGTGTGTGTATTGTGGGGGAGCGACACAGTGTACCAGTTAACTCGCTGCCCTACGAACCCGGCGACCTCCGTTAGAATTCCCACTCATGGCCAACACCAGCAACGATGATCCGAACCAGTCCTGGGACTCCCCAAGGTCGACTTCGCCTCAAATGAGTACCTGGTGCGATGTGTAAATATTTCCTATTTGGAGACACGGGCGTGGTGCTGGCCACCCATCCCCTTGTTGCGCTGTGGCAGTCTAGAGAGGTACTCGCTTTAAAGCACTTGCCCCAACAGTCTGCTATATGCTACACGGCAGATCTTTGTCTTTGTTTGTGTGTGTGTGTGTATCAATTCGTCTTTGTATACACGCTGTTACGTGTAGACGCGCGCGTGTTTGTGTGTGTGCCTGCGCCTGCCATATAAATGCGTGCGTGCGTGTGTGTATCTTGGTGCGTGGCCAGGCAGTGATGGCTTGCAGAGTCGTGAGCAAAACGGTGCGCGTGATTCCGCCCCTGTTGTGACCGCTCCGCGGAGAATTCACAGGGCTCAACTGATTCTGTTATGTCACCGTCCACCCACCGCGCCCTCTTCAGGTGTTTTGGTTGGAACCTAATGAGGGCATATAAATGGTGTGTGCGCTCTCGTGTGTGCGCTCGTGTGTGCGTGTGTGTTTGTTACTGGTTTTAAAGCACAGCAAGTTGGCACAGTAGGGGGGCGCACGGGTGGTGCATCAGCCAGTCGTCTCAGTCAGTCGACCTGTGGCATCTGGGTCTGCCCCGTGACCTCCTGCCAGCGGGCATTCGACACTTCACGTGTTCTCAAGGTGCACATAGCCTGGCACAGGCGTCGTGGTGACGTCACCGCCACTTAGTGGCGAATGGCGGTTGTTGTTGTTTGTTACTGGGGAGCGGCGGTGTGCGCAGTGGGTTAGCGCGCTGCGCTCCGCTCACGGCTGACAAACGGTGACGAATATATGAGCCGGTGCCGGGCCCTCCCCTAGGTTGACTCGGCCTCAAATGAGTGCCTAACGCGGTGTGTGTAAACATCGCCACTGAAGAGACGCAGGCGGTTGGGTGTGGTGCTGGCCACCCACCCCCTTGTACCATGCCGGTCCTCATTGGTGCTCGTTAAAAGCGCTTTCCCCCGCAAAATTATGTTACATTTATCCGCGTGATATTTGTCTTAATATGTCCGGGGTGTGATCCATTTATAGATACCACGCTGATTTCCTCTTTCATTCTCAATTAGTTGATTGAGTAAGTGTGACACCTGAAAGATCCATATCTTACAGGGAGAGTGAAGCGATGTAATAAGTGCGTTGAGATCAGTGAGAGATGTGAAGAGAGCTTTGATGAATCGTGTTGCCCCCCCTCTATGAATTCCCCCCCCCCTCATTATTTTCGTGGGGCATCTGTGTTAAAATGGATCGGCCCCCCTGTGTATTTTTCCACACTTTAATTTAACTTGCCCTGTTGTCTGTTTATAATTCTTTCAAATCTTTTGATGCTTAATATCTTCGGATCTACGAAGCCTTAACGAGCTGAAACTTTTGTCTACGCAATCGTCTCAAGTGACGATTCAAGATTTCATTTGAAGAACCGGTCCAGGCACCGCCAAACCTGGGCCTTTTCGTGGTTTTTAAATCCTTTATATTAAGTTCACTTGCTTGCTTGCACGCTTACGACCGTGCAAATCTTTCGGTCGTTTTTTAACCCACTTCCCGTGATCCAATCGAGCTGACATTTTGCACACAGACTCGTTGTGCGTGACAAATAATTTTCGTGAAAATTTTTTTTCCAAAATTTTTCACTTTTTAGGAAAAAAAAAATTAAATGTTTCATTTAAAATACCAATGTGATAAAAATAAACTCTTACTCAAGAAAAACAGAAATGAATAATAAAATAAAACTGATGCCACGCATATAAAGGATTTATAGTGAAAAACTTTGTTTTTACGGGTTAATTTTTTTTAACGTAAATTTTCTTTTCAGCTCCGGCTGCCACGTGCAGAAATTCTCCCCGTGTGCCGAGCTCCCCTGGTGTTCAATGTTGGGATGTACAAGAACGAAGTGCGCCTTAAGGTGGAAACGCCACCTCTGGTTTCCGAGAGGTTTTGGCGAGTGCTCATCATGGGCTTCCCTGGCTAATTTAACGATAATTACGTTCCCACGTCTTCTGTTCCCCCCCGCCCCCGGCCCCACATCAACCATCTCATTTTCCAGCTTCTAAATTTGTTAATCTTGAAATTCTTACAGCGCAAGGCTCTCGCTACGAGGTGCTGCCGTGTTTCACGGGCAGGTAGAGTCAGCCAGTGGGGGAGGGGGCTGGGGAGGGGGTGACGTTGCTACGTGGTATTGGGTAAAAATTTGGGTCGTCATTTGCAGGTGGCATTTTCGAATTTGGCCAACTGGGCGGCAGTGGCACGTGGCCCAGTGCTCTACGCACCGCAATCTGGGGATCTTGGAACGTCCGCCTTGAAGCGGACGCACGCACAGGGAGGGGGGGGGCAGCGGGGTGCGGTAAGCAGCCCGCATCAGTGGCAGCGGCTGAGACGACCTCCAGAAGTTGAGGTTGACTTATTGTGGGCGAGAGGACGGGATGCC
Source organism: Lampetra fluviatilis (assembly GCF_964198595.1). Classification (NCBI taxonomy): domain Eukaryota; kingdom Metazoa; phylum Chordata; class Hyperoartia; order Petromyzontiformes; family Petromyzontidae; genus Lampetra; species Lampetra fluviatilis. The sequence goes on along the minus strand of NC_136328.1, from coordinate 2,873,267 downwards.
ATCCATCCAGCCGGTGCTGTGATTGTAAGGGGAGGGGCCCTCATTAACTCTCTGCCGGTCGAGTTTCAGTCGGGCGTACCGGCATAAACCACCATCATGCGAGCTCCGGTCATCCTCATACTGGTCATCCTCGTAGTGGTCATCCTCGTAGTGGTCATCCTCCGGTCACCCTCGGGCCCACGGGCGAGCGTTGCCACTGCGTCGGGGTGACCACTGTGAACTTTCCACCAAGTTGGCACTTGTTGTGTTCACTTTTCCTCCGGAGGAGAAGGAGGAGGGTGGATGGGTGGGGGAAGAGGTCGATTGAGGGCGAGTTGTTCCTCCACCTCAGACTGGATTTGAACTCGCGACCTTCCAATCGCGAGTCACGTGCGCTGCGCTCATCCCCCTCCACCCCCCGTTCCGGATGCGGCGTATACTACATCCGTGCGATATTTTTTTTCCCCTCTCCCGACAGTTTTACAGCTGTCAGCAACCTCGGCGTAATTACACGTGGATTTACGTGCACACTGTCCACGTGTGGGCGCGCGCCGCACTTGCGGGCGCCCCAGATGCACAGAAATAGCCGCCCCCCCCCCATCGCCCTCTACCCCCTCACCTCCCCCCCACACATGGCTGGCGGTGCCGTGAACCCGCGCTCCCTGAAAATAGCGACCTCGTGTTCTCTGACATTGCAGGTCTATTTTTTAGCTCGCGATGACAGCTGCGCACATTTTCGTGTGTCGCGCGTCTTGTGCGCGTTGCTAAAAATGACTTCTGGGCATATTTGCGACGGCGCTATTTGCGTGTCGAGGTTAAATGAATGTGGAGCCATATTTAATACGGGGGCCAAGGCATTGGTCAGTCGATGTTTCTGTATTACGTCGTGTGTAACAATAATAGTAATAATTTTTCGCCCGCTGTCAATGCACTGCTCGGTGGAAGGTCCCTCAACGTCATGTCGCTGGTTGGGGGTTGGTTTGACCGAAACTTCACCACGCTGGTCGGTGAAATGAGGGTGTCAACCCATCACTGATGTCAGCCGTGGCTGGGAATCGAACTTTAGGTTGGCGTCCTCATGTTACTGTGCGCTAACCACTGCGCCGCTCCTCGGCAATACCCGAATAGATAATAATGTATATTTCCACAGGAAAGCCTCGCTGATTCTCTTAGACTCTCTTTCATGCGGGTGTTGTGTGTCTAGGCATGTCTGGCCAGTTCTGTTTTACCGTTCGTCCCGACAAGATGACACCACGAGATGAATTTCACCGTGACACCCATGTACGCAAGTCCATGTACGTTGCAATTTTTTTTGCAGCGTATGTAGCCAACCGTGCTTACCCGGAGACGCACCGACAATATCTTGACGACAACAACTTGACTATAATTCAAAACCAGACGCCACCGTACCTGCCGCATTAGCAACTCAATGTCCGTGGCCTCCCCCCAAGTTTCGGGCATTATTATTGTTGTAACAATGAGTCAACCCATGGAAGGCCTGTGGTCAAGGTAAGCGCGTTGGCGAACGTAGAGCGTTGATTTTTGTTGGTGCAGTCTACGGTAAATGGATCGAGGCCCCGTGACCAGGAACTCGGAGGCTGGGTCCTTGACGGGTGATGGCTGCGTGCCGTCCGAAGGGTGCAGTTGTTCCCGGGCCCCGCCGTGTCTCCCGCGTTTATCTCCCCTTTCATTTGTCACCCTCGCCCTCTTCCCGTCGCCGCTCTGTCACGGGGGAAGCCGGCGGTCAAAGTGAGACGTCACCCCTGACGCCACCGCCGCCGCGCACCCACATTTTTCACCTGGGCCTCACCGCCACCGTTCTACAACTGCCCAATTCGCACCGCGACCCCCTCGCCGTGCTATTTACACGGCACGGCGCAGCACGGCGTGGAACAGCACGGCGCGCTTTTGAAGAGTTGGTTGCGCTTCGCCGGGACGCTTGCTCGTGAGAGCGCCTCGCGTAGACTCGTCACAGTGTGCACGGGAGTCGCTTTACTGCTGCTGTTTAAAACTATTTTTTTTATTTTACCAGGGTAAGGCCCACTGACCTATATAGCTCTTTTTCAAAAGCGACCTGTCACAAATAATAGCTCGGCGTAGTGGGCTTATCATCGCGTGGAAATTTTATCGCAGCCAAGTACTCTAAACGCACGCTGTCGATTATAAACGTGGAGGGAAAAACCCGAGCACCCCAGAGTAAAATCCACGTGACCACGGGGGAGAGAGAGACATGCAGACTCCAAATATTACAGGCGTCAGGGTCGGGATTGAACCGACGACCTCCTGTATACCAGGCGTGGGAGTTAACGTCTCGCCACCGCGCATCCTCATATGGTGAGCCTATACGCCGGTGTCAAGCAGAGGTCGCAAACGGGTTTTGATTCCTTACCCGTACCTGTACCCGGCCGCACCAGGGTCGCAATCGGGTACCCGTACCCTACCCGATACCCGGCTACCCGTACCCGGCCGGGTATCGGGTAGGGTACGGGTATCGGGTACCCGATTGCGACCTCTGGGATGAAGCCATGTTGCAGGTGCAGGTGGGTTGATTCTAGGCACTTGAATTGTGAGAAGAGACAAGACGTTGGGAAATGAGTGACAAATGGTTACTCACCAGTGACTCACGGCCTACCCGTACCAGTACCCGGCTGCAGCAGGGTCGCAAACGGGTACCCGTACCCGGCTGGGTACGGGTAGCCGGGTATCGGGTAGGGTACGGGTATCGGGTACCCGATTTCGACCTCTGGTGTCAAGCCTCTCTTCGTATGCTTCACCGCTGTTATATTCCCGCCGTGCGATTGGGCGGCAACGTCGTGAGACAAAAAGAAGGAACGACCACCGCAGGGAGCTGTGCGCCACCGAACGACATCGGCGGGGATCATAAAACCACCGTGGAAAGTTCTTTCGGTCGGCCTCTTATTCACACGCCACGAACACAACACGTTTTATTGAGGGACTACCATCGCTGTGTGGCGTTATCTTGGTGTGTACTGGCACTGTTTTTGTTGTCGCTTATGCTGCCTTGCCCAAGCTTGATAAAGCAGGTTTATATATCTACTTATATTTTTTCTTGACTTGATGCCCTTTTTCACTATTTTGCACTCCCGTCGTTTTTTATATTTCTCACTGTTGTTACTTGCCGACCCCCCCCCCCCATCTCTCCGGGCCCCTGCTGGAGACATCTGTGGAAAACAGAAAAGAGTCTCATGGCTCACCGGATTCCTCCTCCTGCAGTCTCAATAAAGAGTCTGATCACGAGATCCTGAACGGGCATGGGAAACCGCACGGGGGCCTCTGCATTCGTTGACCGCGGGTTGGGAACCACTGCTCTCGAAGGGGTATTTGGCCTGCTCTTCCACAGTGGCCAAAGATGCCTTGGAACTGTTGAGAGTTTCCCCGACATGTTACCCAACGCCGCCACCTCCTGGTTCACTGACTCGGTGGCTCGGCAAACCAAGATAACAAGAAGGGGCACTTCTTTTCGAATTCGGCGGAGCAAAAAAAACTTTCTTTTTCATCCACGTGGTGAATGCGTCGTCGCCGTCTAAAATAACACGCCTGCGGTGGTCGAGCTGCCCGTCGAGATTGCGAGAATGTTACGCGCTCGGCGTGGGGGACGCCGCGTGACACGAAATGCACGGGCGGGGGAGGAGTGATAGAGTTGTCACGGTCATGCCTCTTTTGCTGCCTGTAAATCACCTCTTGTTTGTTTCTGGACGACCTGCAACTTTCCGTGACTTTTTTTTTTGCGCGTGCGTTCTCGTTCGTTCACAAGAGGAGGGTGTTTGAGTTGGGTTGAAATCGGTTTCGTCAATTACAACCGATAGTTTTTCTTTCTTTTCATATTTTTCTGAGAAAAAAAAAAATCTCACTGCTGGAATTTGCCAAAGTAAAGCGACTTTTAACCAAAGTTATTACGATCGTATATTTTTTTTGGGTGGGTGGTTGTGCGGTGATTGGTGACCAAGCTGAGCCCGTAAAACTCGCTTTGCTTCAGAACGCCACTAAATCACGGGCTGTCGGCCGGAAATCGAAGCCGGGGTCTCGGCAGTGCCAGCTAAATGCTGCCGATGCGCTATTTATTATCCCTCCTGAGTAACCTGGCCACCTCTAAAAAAAAAACAAATCTGTGAATATGAATACCGCATTAAAACTGTGTTAATCTCAGCTCTCTTTTTGTTTTCGTGTTGCTTGGAGATGCAATAGCCGTAGCACTCTTGATATTGCCCACGGCTGCATCTTAACGCTGCGAGCCTGATCGCTGGCGGAAAATTCCTGTGCACGACAAGGAGCCTGTTCTTGCCAATGTAGAACACGGCCACTCGACGGTTTTTTATTTGAGGATCCAAAGTTCGAGTTTCATGTTCATTTTGTTTTCACGAGGCGAGAGCTCCCCAAGAGATGAGGATGAGTCTCATTTGCGAGAGTGGACGCATTAGTCCACCAGTATCGGGCGATGGTTGCAATGTATGACCCTGATTAAGTTGTTTTGGGGGGGTAATTTAACGCCAGCACACAATGGGCCAATGAGGTCCGAGGGATCTTTAACGATCACTGTGAAGCGGGCGACGCGTCGTATTTTTTGCGCGGTATTAATCAGTGCGGCCTCTGGGTTCGAACCGTGAACCCTCTGCAACAAGTGGGGTTGAGGGCGCTTGCGTTAGGCCGTGTCGCCATCCCGAGGCCAATTGTTTTCAAGGGCCGATGCATCATCTTATCAGAGCATGTTTTTTTTTGCACATTTTGCCACAAGTACGTGTGGTTAATGCAGACTTTATTCCTTGCAAAAGGGATCTGTTTGGTGTTTGAGCATCTTAACACAACTCCTGTTTTAGCGCCAGAAAGGGTCAAACCTCTTCCGATTTTTCGTGTTCGCTTCATGATTTTTGAAACTGGAAAAAAAGTCCGACGGATATCCATGACATCGTCCGCGACGACATCTAAATAAAAACTCGACAACCACGGCTGACTCGTGCAGCGCCACGGCACTTGTGCCGCCGTTGCCGAGTGGGGCTGACGCTCCGCTCGTTCACCGTGCGCGTCTACGTACGAAGGGTAGCGGTAGTGTAGCGGTCAGCGCTACGCTGCGCACACGAAGCCGGCGACCCGAGTTCGATTCCTGCTCACTGGCCAACACCGGTGACGATTGTCTGAACCGGTCCTGGGCCCTCCCCTTAGGTCGACTCGGCCTCAAATGAGTACCTGGTGCGGTGTTTCGTAAATATCGCCACTGGGGAGACAAAGGCGGCCGGGCGCGGTTGCTGGCCACCCACCCCTCGTGTGCCGTGCCGGCCTCCGTAGGTGCTGCTCGCTAACAGCACTTGCCCCAACAGTCTGTTACGGGCTATACAGGTGGGGGGGGTGGTCTTTATCTTTGTCTTCATGCACGTTAGACTTCTTTCGCACCGTACGTAGCCAACCGCGCTAATCGTAGGTGCGGTTTGTGTGTGTGTTTGTGCCATCCGTTCCACAGCTTCGGCGTTGGCGACGCAGGCACTCGACTCGTACCAGGCAGGAGCGAGCCCCATCATATAGCGACGCGGCACCATCGTCTGGGGGTAATGAGCACTTTGGTTCACCTTGTTCTTGTGCGAATGGCACGTCGCTGTCGTGCCTTGCCAAGCACGCGACGACGACGCTTCCGCCACCACAGTCGTTTGTTGTCCTTCCCCCCCCCCCGACCACCTGCACCACGGATCAGCGCGGTCGGCTGCATACGATTGAGAAAGAAGTTCAACATCACCATTGGAACCTCATTTGCCAGTAAAAAATATGATAATAGTTTTTTTACCCTTCTATCTGGCAACAAAACTGACACCTTTTTTACGAGGAGTCATGTTTGCATAGACCACAATACCTGCCAGATAGAAGGGTAAAAAAACAATTATCAAGTTCAACATCGTACGTGCGTGCGTTCGTCTCGTGAACTGGACGCTTGCGCTCAGGGCTTGTTGGTTTAAGAACATGGCAAAATATTTTTTTCCTTAACGGTTTGAATGGGTGCCACTCAACGAATGGGGCCATTCAGATGTGACAAAACTAATACCAGGTAAAGCCCACTGAGCTATGTAGCTCTTTTTCAGAAGCGATCTGGCTATCACAAATGATAGCTCAACGAAGTGGCCGACATTTATAGCCGCCAAAATACTCTAAATGCGTGACGTTGATTCTAAATGTGGAAGGGAAAACCGGAGGACCCGGAGAAAAATCCACGCGACCACAGATATTTATGCAGGCGCCAGGATTGGGATTGAAGCCCTGATCTCCTGTATACCAGGCGATGTAGTTAACATCTCAAATGTTGACTCCAAATTGTAACAGTTCATTGGGGGGAGGTTGGGAGGTGGGGCAGGGAAGTGAATCATGACACACCAATTTATATTTTTCACTCCTATACATGCCATTTGTGATTTCGGCATCATTCAATGAGACAGATATTTTAATTTTAAATTCTAGCAGCGAGCAGTGGCACCACCTATAATGAATAAACAGCGACGTCCCAAAACGATTTTATGAATTAACGTAAATATTCCCTTTGCATGAGGGGCACACTTTCGACAGATTATCATTATTATTATTTTTATTTTCAATACAATCATAAAACAAAATTCAGTGTGTTTTACTTTGGAGGCAAATTTTTCAGAAATCGCTGCACCCAGAGACCACTTGCCAGCATCTGCCATCACAGCCACGCGGTGATTGGCTGAAAAGCGGTCCCTTGTGACACAATTTCGGCCAATGATGGAACAGCTGCACGAGCACTGAACTTCAAACGGGCCCCGCTCTGCTTTGCGTCAGTGAAGGCCAGAAATTGGCGAAGGAAATCCCTGGACAGCTGAGCGAAGATTGTCGCGCGGACAAACTGCACAGACAAAGGGCAAATATAATGGTAGCGTAGAGACGCCAAGAGTGACACTCAACAGATGGGGTGGGTGCACGACAAAAAAAACAGGGGGATTTGATTAATCTATTGTTTTAAACTTCTGCCCTGCTTTGTGAGCAGTAATTATCGCAGCAGTGTATTCTCATTTTCAACTTGACAATTGAAGCACAGCGTTGAGGTTCGTCATAAACAAATGGTAAATTACACTTACTTCGTCCTATATGCCAGCTCTACCAATCGTCGTGGCCACACTGCACCCTCTTAACCCGGCTCTCAACTCACGACGGGGAAGAGTTGTCGTGCCCTCGAACAACGTGCTGCGCATGTTGGTCGTGAGCGGGAATCGAACTCGGGTCCACGGGGTTCGTAGCGCAGCGCGCTAACCGCTGCGCCACCGCTCCCCAGTGCGGCATTCACGAGCCCGCTACTCTGCGCGTTGCCATGAACGGAGCCACACATCACACCTCTTTGGACATTTCCCCACACCTCCGATTAGCACGGCGCTAATCGAAGGTGCAGGAGGAAGGAAAACAAACTGAACACTAAAAGCAGTTCTAAAGAAACGAGATTCAAACGCAGATTTAAAAGTGCATAACTGCAGTGGCTTCTTAATATCGGAAGGAAGAGACCCATAGAGACCCACAGAGATCCACAAGAGACCCATACTCATGTGTATGTTGAACTTCCACACCGTACGTAGCTGACCGTGCGAAGCGGAGGTGCGGGGGAAGGACAGCAAACGAACAAACAAAAATCAGTTCTAAAGAAATTAGCTAAACGCCAGCTGGTGGTGGGACACTGCAAGCATGGATCTTGGTGCTCAGGTGTCAACATTGCAACGACGGCTGCAAGAGGTCACCACATCATTGGCAGCGATGGACTTGTTCACCTTGACCTGCGCCTGTACTGCCACCAACGCTGTGTGGTCATTGTTCTCTAGGCTTCAGGGGCGCACAGCAATGCCGCGTAGAGTGAGTAAAGGCTTACTGACGGGAGGTCATGGGACAGAACCAAAGTAGTGTGGCTGACGGACAGGAATGGCCAGCATCCAACTATGTGTACACTCCAAACAAAGACAAAGATCCCACGTATAGCCGTAACAGACTTGGGGCAAGTGATGTTCGCGAGTAGCTATGAAGGCCTGTACAGCACACGAGGGGGTGGGCGGCCAACACCACGCCCGGCCGCCTTTGTCTCCTCGGTGGTGACGTTTACACACCACACCAGGTATTCATTTGAGGCTGAGTCGAACTAGGGGAGGCCCAGGACCGGTTCACATAATCGTCACCGGTGTAGGCCGTGAGCGGCAATCGAACTCTGGTCGCCGGGTTCGTAGCGCAGCGCGCTAACCGCGACACCACCGCTCCCCACCGTATACACTCTGCACGCACACACACGTATACAAATCCCAACCACGAAAATCGCATGCATATACTCGGGCACATGCGCACCGATGCACTACACACGCGCGCACACTTAGCACGGACTTTTAATTTAGGGTGCATCGGTATGGCAACGGAAAACAAAACAGCGAAGAGCTACGCCCCTCTAATCAGGGTGTCACTGCTTCCCGTCGAGGCTGACCCCCCCCCCCCGTCTCTCCCCCTACCCTTCTAATGCACACAGCTGTTGATTATAATTAGGGTGCCCCTTGTGATGTTGTTATACATAGCAAAGTGGTGCTCACCACAACATCCCACTTAAAGCAGCCTGGCAACATGAGAGGAATGGGGGGGGGGTGTTGGTCCTTAGCGGTGGCGGTGGTGGTGGCGGTGGACAGGAGCACATGATCTGGTGTTGATAGCGTGCAATGTACGTGTATGTTGAACTTCATTCACACCCTATGTAGCCAACTGTGCTAATCGGAGGTGCGGGGGAAGGACAACAAACTAAAGACAAAAAGCAGTTCTGGAGAAACGAAGTTTTCAATCTAGATTTAAAAGTGCGTAGCCTCCAGTGGCTTCCTAATATCGGAAGGGAAGAGCGTTCCAGACGGCCGCAGAAGCAGCGTCCGAATACGCGCGATGCGGCGACCGTCTTTGTTCAATGGCCGAGCCAAAAGCCGCCGCTGCGAGTATGATGACCGGAGTTTGCGTGGCCATGGTCGATGCTCCTCTTGTATGACGGCGTGTCGACATCGTACAGGTGCAGATGGTCGACTCGTGGTGGACCTTGAGATTATTGAGCCACTCCCCGTTGTTCTCTGAGACTTCACGTTGTCCCTGGGAATATAATTAGAAGGGGAATTCGTATTCTTGGTTTTTTCGGTAAAGTCACGTAGAAGGGAAACAATACAAATATATTATAATAAAAATATTTTTCTTATTATTTTATTGTTTCCCTTCTACGTGACTTTACCGAAACAACCAAGAATATGAATCTTCCCTGCAGTCACGAAAGCTTTAAATCAGAAGGGGAATTATTTTCTTCTGTCACTCAAAGCTGCCGCACCTGACGCGGAGAACAGTCACCCGCAATTTTCCCACAATCACCGTACGTCGCCCCCCCCCCGGGTCAAAAAATCTGATGTTTTGGTTTTTCACATCACTTGATCTCGGCAGCATGTAAGGGCTAAAATATATAGATATTGTGCAGTGGTAGCTGCAAGGAGGTGTGGTGACCCAGACCATGTAAATTCTATTGATGTTTACCAAATAAAATACATTGAATGTTATAATTATTGATGTAGGACCCTATTTGAAAAAGCTCGAAAGAAAGCAACCTGAAGCGACATTCATGCCTGCTTTAAGTAGTATAACTCGGGAGACATCACAGGGTAGAAATTGTACTCCTTTATCCAAATAGGAAACGCATTTGGAGACGCTTGGGTGAGCACTGCTGTTGACATCCTAAACTACTGAAACTAAACTAGTCACTGAGCAGCCACTGGATCTTGGCCGCCTCCTTATAGGGGACTCTTAAAGGCCACCCCCCCCACCGCTCTCACCCGACCTTCGAGCGACACTGAACCACAGCGTCAGCGTTGACCGTCCTTTATGTCCGTGAAAATGTTGTACGTGTTACAGGTCTCATCATCATTATATTGCATGATTATGGTAACAGCAAAATGGCTTATGGTATCTAAATCTGTCTGAGGGTCCCCCCCGAAATAGACTCGGCCTTAAATCAGTAGCTGGCACAATGTGTGAAACATTGCGGTGCTTGGGAGCCACACCACCCTGCACCATCCTGTGCTGTTCCGGCCTTAATATGCGCTCGCTAGCAGCACTTGCCCCAACAGTCTGTACGCCTATGCGAGCATCTTTGCATTGACGTGTGCACGCGTGTGTGTGTTATGGTGGTGTAGCGGTTAGCGCGCTGCGCCACGCTACGAATCCCGCGGCCCGAGTTTAATTCCCGCTCACGGCCAACACCAGTGGCGATTATCCGAACCAGTCGTCGGCCTCCCCTAGGTCGACTTAGCCTCAAATCAGTACCTAGTGCGGTGTGTAAACATCGCCGCTGTGGAGACAAAGGCGGCCGGGCTTGGTGCTGGCCACTTCATCGGTGCCCGCTAGCAGCCCTTGCCCCAACAGCCTGTTAAGGCTCTATGGGGGATTCTTTGTCGATGGTTTTTGTGTTACGGTCACAGCCTGAGACGAGATAAAGCGACGGCAGGAATGGCTCCTTTATAACCAACGGGCGGTGGGTGATTGCGCGCGGGCTTTTTTTGTCTGTGCGGTCTCCGCTACACAAGCCCCGCAGTGTAAGCAAAGATGTACACAGCTGATACCCTCCCCCATTTTTTTTCTGAATGGCAAGTGGCAGCACCAGATACGGCGGCCTGCGGACCAGAAGCCCCCCCCCCACCGTTGTGTTGAGGTTTCCAATGGGGAAGGGGGGGGGCATTGCGGTGTGGGCTAGCAAAAGAAGAGATTTAGAACATGGCGACAGATAAAATAGTTTTTTTTTACGGTCATCCGATTTGTTGTGGAACGTTTTTCGCCCCCCCCTCTCCTCCTCCTCAAAATCTCGTCTATTCTTAGCGCTCCGCAAACGCGGCCCTTTCAACCGTGGCCCCCAGCCAACCCGCGAGCCACAGAATGTCGTGCTGTGCGCCACGCCGCTACTGAATGAAAATAACCAATCTGCGTGCTATTTTAAAGCCGGGCCGAAATGAAAGGGCACTCTCAAATGTGATATCTTGGCGCGCACATCTGACGGAATTGATTGGAGTCTCGTGCCCGCGCACCCGCTGAACTTATTTTGTAAGAGAAGTAATTAAGCGTTTGCTTTCTTGGATAATTAAAATGTTTGTTTACCCTTTCGTCTCTGTTTGGTGCCACGGTGGCGAGCGGCTTTCTTGTGGAGGGTTACAGAAAGTTGTTGTGGAACTTCCAAAAGTGAACGGAGCGTGACGCTCACGCTCCGCTGTAATCACGTCTCCGTCGCACAATGCATGTGAATAAGAAGCAACTTTTATCACCAACTACCAACCGACCACGTAGCCACCCTCCCAACTTCCTGCCTATTTACCCGCTGACCTAATTCCCTAACTACCCAGCTATCTTAACTACCTGCCTAATAACCCACTTCCCCACTTACATGCCCAACCATCCACCTCCCTACCTACCAACATTCCTCGCTACCAACATTTCTTCGTACTGACATTGCTACCTACATACGCACACACCCACTTAATCGTCTACCGAACCAGCCCCAGCCACCTTACCCTACCCTACCTGGCGAACCCACTAACCGTTCAACAGAGGTCGCAAACGGGTTTTGATTCCTTACCCGTACCCATACCCGGCCGCACCAGGGTCGCAAACGGGTACCCGTACCCGGCCGGGTACAGGTACCCGTTCCCTACCCGTACCCTACCCGAAATGAGTGACAAACGGTTACTCACCAGTGACTCACGGCCTACCCGTACCCGTACCTGGCCGCACCAGGGTCGCAAACGGGTACTCGTACCTGGCCGGGTACGGGTAGCCGGGTATCGGGTAGGGTACGGGTATCGGGTACCCGGTTGCGACCTCTGCCTTTCTACCTCCATACCTCTCCAGCCACCCACCCCCACCTACCACGCACTGCCCACCGACTGTCTACCTGCCCTCCAACCAACGTACGTTCAGCTCTAAACAACCTCACGTCTTCTGGCAGTGCACAGTTTTTTTTATGCAGCACTGCTTCAAGATGGGCAAACATCGGTTAACGCGTTGCGTGTGTGATTCTTAATATCCCTCTCTTTCCGTTTTCCCCTTTCGCAGGAGGATTCAGACATTGAAATCGGAAGAAGAAAAAAATGGCATTCAGAGTTAGTAGGTGGCAAGCTCCTCTTTTGTCATGGAAGCAACTGGAAGTAAGAGGAGGAGGAGGACACTGAGAGGAGATGACCTCGGAGAGGAGGAAGAGTGATCGCTGTTTTGTGAAGTGAAGAGGAGGTGGGAGAACGACGTGGGGGCGTGGGGGGGGAGTCCTGCACTGCTGTTGGGGTTGGCGGTGAGCAGCACACCCTGGGCCTTGTCGTGGGAGCGGGAGCCACGCAAGGAGACCGGGAGGGAGGGAGTCGAACGTGTTTCTGATCTTCGCCAGCAGAGTGGCGAAAAAGGGGGGTTAGGGTTTTTATTTTGTAACGAATTTTTTTTTTTTTTTAAACGGACAATCACTAAAACAGCGAATACTTTGCATTAGCATGGTTGGCTACGTACGGTGCGAAAGAAGTTCAACATACGTAACATTGAGCAGAGACATAGTGTAACGGACGTTGTACAGCCTGCTTGAGTTAAAACCACAGTGGATACAGAGAAGAAACTTACCAAAAATGAATGGAAGATGATGCAAATAAGAATCGGGAAGACCCCTTTTCATCGTCGTAAAGTGAAGCACAGTTGTTTGGGTTTTTTTCCCCCCCGGATGTAAATTAACGAATGATATAAGCCATGTCTACCTTAACAATGAGCCTTAATATCCAGATCCTTAATTGTGTACTAATGTCAGGTGCAAAACGTTATCGGCGTTTATGTGGACCTTGTGCGTGTGTGTGTTTGTGTAATGCCCCAGATAAGGAGGTTTGTTTTAATTCCACGCAGCAAATAAGAACGTTCAATTAATTGACCAATCGGTCTTTCAGACGAATGCCTTTACAATTGATTCAACCAAACCAACCTCGCACCACGGCTCACGCCACAAACATCGGGCTGGCCCTTCCCCCCCCGGCGCTGTTTTAGGCAGACCACAATTCACTGACGATTCTCACTCAAGGCAAACCCCGTTCAAAGTTAAGCACTTTTTAAAAAATAACCGACGGGCAGAGGAGCAGCCACGCAATTTCTTGCTGGCACCCACCGTTGGCAGAAAGGAAGCCTCCAGAGAGCCCCCCCCTAGAGAGAGAGAGAGAGAGCAGTGGTTCCCAAGCACTCTGCATCAGCCGACTGTCGCTGTCAAGCCTCGGCAAATGTTTGCCCCCCACCGCGCGCACCAATAACATTGCCACAAACAAAAACATGTAAACCGCTCTGCATCGTAGCAAATGCAGCAGTTCCCGTGGACCGCTTCCCACGGGCCTCTGCGTTCGTTTGAGAACCGCTGCTCTCGAAGGGGTATTTGGCCTGCTCTTCCACAGTGGCCAAAGATGCCTTGGAACTGTTGGGAGTTTTCCCGACATGTTACCCAACGCCGCCACCTCCTGGTTCACTGAGTCGGGGCTCGGCAAACCAAGATAACAAGAAAGGGGCACTTCTTTTCGAATTCGGCAGAGCAAAAAACTTTCTTTTTCATCCACGTGATGAATGCGAGCCGGTGGTCCTTAATGAATAACGCCACGAAGCAGTCATTCAAATAGCCGCGTGCATGTGGCTCCGGATGCCGGCCGCCCCCTGGACTCATTTTATTCCACTGGGTGGACAAGAGGCGGTCGCATTTAAGAAACTTTCCCCCAGCGTTTGAACCCGCAACCCCCGGATTTCAAGCCTGAGTGCGTTGACCGTCGCACGCCCGCGGGCAGCAACATCCAGGTTGGTTGTGAAACTCGGAACGTTTATTTTTTTTGTTTGGCAATTTAACAAACCTCCTCCCCCCCCCACCTTGCCTGTCCATGTCCGTCGTTTGCGATTGGTTAGTTCTAATTGTTCTCGTTTCATATACAGCAGCGGACGATCGAGAGAGGACAGGGTTCGCCGCCTTTAACAGGAAGCCGAGTCCGACGTCGCCTGCGGGAATGGTCGGCCTTAAATCCTCGCCGTGTGGCTTTGCCCCCTTCAGCCTCATCTCGCCTCGCCGTTTTGCCTTGCACTCGTTCTCCTTTTTACCTCCCGAAAGTAACCCCCCCCCCCTCACTGCCACTTTGCCTTGGGCCCCCCTCCTGTGGCCCGCTCGACAATTTATTTCTGTTGTTGAACACGAGGTGCGTCTTGCCGAGCAACCGGCAGAGAGAGAGAGAGCGGCGCTCGCGTGGGCGGCGCGACGTCGCAAATCGCGAGGAGTGATTCTGACCGAAAGGTGGTTTTTAGCTCTCGGATCCGTTTCCTCCACCTCCCCCCACCCTCCCTCTCCGCCCGATGTCGCTCGGCGTGATGTACGACGTTTCGCTACGTGCGCCGGCGAGATTCTTCAGGAGCAGATGTCTCTGCGCGAGCCCCCTCCCCCCCCACAAACGCCTCCGAGAGCCGCGTTGTTGTTCTTCCCCCCGCACCTCCGATTAGCGCCGTTGGTGTCTGCGTACGGTGCGGAAGGATAAGCGCGACGTACATGCAGTGCGGCCGCAGAAAGCCTAACCAGCCGTGCAATTGTATAGATTGCGTACGAAATGCAAACATGTGAGAAGGCTTAAAAACAAAAAAAAACGTAATTGCCATTGAACGATTCATTAAAGAGGCGCCCAACTTTCCATTGGCGTTTTTTGTCCAACCGTGGCATGGAAAAAAACGATTCGCATCAATTTAATTGCTCTCATTTCTCACCTGGAATTTGGAGCTTCCCAAGAAGTTCGTCGAAGCGGAACGCGCGTTACTCGAGAATGGTACACGCAAGCGGCGTTTCTGTCTCTGCCCGCGCGTAAACGCATCCCGTTTTTCTCACCGTTTATATTTCCTTCCATGCACCTCCGATTTGCACGGTTGGCTACGTACGGTGCGAAAGAGGTTCAACGCGCGTGTGCGTATGTTTCCAAAGAAATATCACGAGGTTTCCTTTTAGGATGTCGTTGAAGAACTTCAGGATTGAAAAGTGATTTCACATGCGCACATTCTCTCTCTTAGTATACACTTCAAAGAAAGCAGCACGAGTCTCTGTTGGCAAAGTTCATTTTCTTCAACTAACTCTTAAAAGTGCCTTTTAAAGAAAGTGAGCTTACTGGTAAAAAAAAACACAACAAAAAATGGATGTAAAACTTTGCTTACGTTAAAATGTGCTTTCGAATAACAGGACGACCTGGGCATACAAGTGGCGTTGATGTTACTCATCCCGCTAGCGCCGATATAAATAACCGTCGCGTAACATTTGCGTTCTAAATGTAATCGCCGCGTTTATTTTCTGTCGCCGTGCGTACGCACTTGGCAAAATATTCTACCGTGCGTTTGCGTCCGTGACTAAAAAAAAATGAACTTTATCGAAGGGGGATCTTTTAAAAAAATAAAAAATGGGGAATATTCTTCACGCCACCGTCTCAGGAATCGACAAAACTCCGCAGGAAAATGCCGTCCTTCGAGGAGGTCGCTGTAGTGGATAGCGCGGTAGAGGCCTTCCCGATGCGTCAATCGAACATGTCTTTCGCCTCCCGTCACTGAATCGTACGCACGCGGCCCAAGTTCGTCGCTTGCTCCAATCGTTGGCAGGCGTCCTCCTCCGATTCGGCCTCTCAACGGTTTTCCGAAAGACAATATCGGCGTTTGTCGCTGATGTTATTACGTGCAACCAAATTTAAACATTGATGAGGTCCTCGGTTTTTCTTCGCCTTACTCGAAACTTGGCCACCGCCGTTTGGCAATATTTTATTTAAACTACAACGAGGAGGCCTATGTTCCACAAATATTCAACCAAAGCCCATGTTAGAGCAAACGTAATATAGGATATCCTCCCCAAGATGTTAGGTGCAAAGCTTGGCATTAGTAGTGTATATATTTTGTTACTTTCATTACAACAAACTACTTTATTTTATACTCAAGCGTGTCCTTGTTACTACACAGACACACACACAGAGAGCCACTAGCTCCCACTATCTCCGAAGCCACTGCGCGATAACCACAGTACCGGTCGCTGTTATTCCGCTGTCTCGAGGAGGCAAGATGATGTTTGTTCCTCGTGTGTTCACTCAGCGATGGTAATGTTCAACCGCTGCGTTCTGGCGCAACCGATTTCAAAAACAACGCAAATATTTGCTGCATTAGGGTTATTTTTTTTTTTACGAGCTATCTCTGAATATTTTTAGGACGTCTGCCACTCCCGTCAATATGACGACAGTATATACGTCCAATAGCATGCTATTTGGAAATACATTACATTTTCACTCGTGTTTGTTAAAGTAAAAGAATCGATTGTGTATGGCATTTCAAAGGACTTACACGAATTAAGCAAAGTTTATATTGCAAACAAAGTTCATCTGTCGAGTTTTTCTGCCCCCACTCGCCCGCATGGGATTTTTCTCCGGGCGCTGTGATTTCCTCCCCGCCATGTAGGCGCTCATTCATTGGCCGATATCACCGTCGTGTGTAGAGGACGCCAGAACTTGGGCAATTGTCGGTGGCGCCGGCTTCTCACCGCCTGCTGCTGCCTTCTTGCTTGTCCGCGGTTTCTCGCGACTCCCGAGTAAAAAACTAATTTTTATTTTTATTTTTATCAATGAAGGCCCACTGAGCTATATGGCTCTTATTTACAGCGGCGACCTGGCCACAAATGATAGGTCAACGAAGTGGCTCATCATGTCGAAATGTACAGCAGCCAAATACTCTAAACGCACGTTGATTCTAAATGTAGCGGGGGAAAACAGGAGGCCCGGAGAAAAATCCACGTGGCCACGGGGAGAGAGACACGCAAACTCCCAAGTACACAGGTGTCAGGGTCAGGATCGAACACACGAACTGCTGTATACCAGGCGAGGTAGTTAACATCTCGCAGCCACCACGGCGACCTTTCCGAGTTTTCCTTCCTCGAGAGTGAGTGAATACCGTGCCGCGCTATATAAGTTCATATTACAGTTGTAAAATTATAACGTTGGCGTTTTTGCATTTCATAATGAAGGTTTTTGGGTTAGATCGCGTAAGAATAAATGTGTCGTAGCCCTCCACCACCCGACACAGCCAAAAATCTTTATTAATAATATTGGTCGCGAAAGCCTACGTGTTTTTGCATTTCACTTAAAATACAAATGATGCGCTCCCCCAACTCGCGCTGTTCGATAGTTTCGTTTGATGATGTTGAAAGGATTTTGATCACCAAAATAAGCATAACCCGTAAAAACAAAGTTTTTCACTATAAATCCTTTATATGCGTGGTGGCTAGAGTCCTCTCGTCCTCTGGCTTGAGATGGCTGCCACCTATGGGTCAGATGATTGAATTGCACCATTAAGCAATTGTCCTAAAAAGTGTAAAATTTTGGGAAAAAAATTTAACGAACATGAATTGTCACGCACAACGAGTCTGTGTGGAAAATGTCAGCTCGATTGGATCACGGGAAGTGGGTTAAAAAACGACCGAAAGATTTGCACGGTCCTAAGCAAGCAAGTGAACTTAATATAAAGGATTTAAAAACACTTTTATTGCCTCGCCAAGTCTGTCCTTAGGGTCCCTTCAGGTTAACGATAGGAGTTTTAAGAATGTTCTTGAACTCACGGGGAGGAATTCTGCGACTGAAAAGCCGATATGTGTCACAGCTTATAACCATTGGAGGAAGAAGCTATTTAATGGTCTAAGACATACATCGAGTGACTTAAAAACCACTCTTTCGGATGATAAACATGCATAAAGCACCGTAATTGCATGCAGAACCCGTGTGACGAGAGAGTGATCTCCCTTGTCGATTCAATCCACTTCTGCCCTTGCAAGATGAAGTTAAAGGCGCAGGACTGCATTGTGTCGCTCACGCCGGCTGCGTACCGGAAGGGGGGGGAGCTCTACAGAGCCGCCCAAGAGCATCGTAACCTCGTGGAATTTATTCCCCCTTTTTTTTTTTTATCCGCACGGTCACGGGCTCCGCGATTCGTGATGGCACGCGCAGGTTCCCCACGAGCCAGATACGACGCACGGAAGAGTTGGGCAAGGATTCTTGCGTGCGCCCTTCGATGCGTTGCCCGCGAACAAAAGAATCGTTTTTATTTTGTAAATCGAAGTTGTCACTAATTGTCACAACTCCAATGACCATTTACTAACTGCTACTACTATTTTTTTATTTTACCGGGTCTAGGCCCACTGAGCTGTTTAGCTCTTCATCAGAAGCGACGTGGCTATAAATGATTGCTCGACGAAGTGGCTTATCATCGGGTCGAAATTCACAGCACGCTGGGAGGGACACGGAGAAAAGTCCACCCGACCACGGAAAAAAGACAAACACACACCTTGCAAACTCCAAGCGCGTGCAGTTGGCGTCAGGCTCGAGATCGGGATCGAACCCACGACCTCCTTCATCCCAGGCGGAGTAGCTCACGTCTCGCCACCACCATGGCACCCGAATGCTTTCTGCGTGGGGGGCCAAACATCCCGCTGCTTGTGCGAAGCGTCGCTCCCTCTTGCTGTGCTCGCCCAACGTATCCGTAGGTTGTCAGGACCCCCGTAAACGTGTTATTGCACTAGTTAAACGTGTGCAGCGCCACATATAAATAGTGGAGCCGAAGGCTGGGCGCATTTAAAGAGGAAATCAGTGGTGATCGACGCGGTGTTGTTTTTTTTGCTTGTAGCTTCATTCAATCTTGATTTGAAGCTTTCGTGACTGCAGGAATCCATACTCTTTGGTTCTTTCGTGCTTTCCAACCTGATGACGGACGCTTGTGCTGCGCTCGAAACGTCGTGATTTATTTTATTTTATACCTACGTGACTTTACCGAAAGAACCAAAGAGTATGGCTTCATTAAAATTCACCGAGGTATCGCCCACCACCCCACCCCGCCCCACCGCCTTTGTCTATTTGTCGCCCCGTCCACTCGTTGGGAAAATGTAAAATGTCAACGTAAGGGGTTTCCTGTAATCCGTACATTTCTGTTGATATTCCGCTATTGTTTATTTTAAACTGCCGCTTTAGGTACATCGTTTTTGTTGTACAAATTAACTTTTTTTTTTAAGTTGCGTTCTGGTCAAAGGTGGCTTTCCGTTAGCACCTCCGGCGAGCACGGCTGGCTACGTACGGTGCGATAGAAGTTCTCCATACGTACGGACGAAGTTGTGTTGCCTTGTTCGTGCACCAAGCGGGGGAGAGGAATTGCCCATGCTCATTTCCTTGCTTGACAGATCTCTCTGCTGCTGTGGACCCGACGGCGTGGAGGATTGTGCGGCCGTGTTGCCTCTCCGATGTGGATGCGTGCGTGGCTGAATCGTTGGCGATCCGTCAAGCGACGTGGCTCGCTAAAATATAAAACAAAAATGTTAATTTTCGATTTAAAGCTTTCGTGACTGCAGGGATTCATCTTCTTGGTTCTTTCGGTAAAGTCACGACGTTTCGGCCACAACGCAAGCAGCCGTCCTCAGGTGAAGACCAGGTCTCCCCGACAGACCTGCGTCTGAATGCTTCAGACGCTGTCTCCCCGACAGACCTGGTCTTCACCTGAGGACGGCTGCTTGCGTTGTGGCCGAAACGTCGTGAGAATTATTTTATTATGTTTTATTTTTATTATTTTTTTATTTCCCTTCTACGTGACTTTACCGAAAGAACCAAGAAAACAAAAATGTGAATTAAACCGTCGACGGGTTTTTAGCCGTCGCTCGAACTCACGGGTGAAGACCTGCTCGTGTCTTTATATACCAGCTTATGGATGCATCACATTTAGACTCGGCACAGTGTATAATGACCGTGGTAAAAAGTGTGAAATCCCAATTGAATGATGTTTGTTTTTTAAGACGTATTACAAAAGCACATGCGTGGATTAGGTCGGGCTATCACCACAAAACGTTGAGGGCATTCTCAACAAGGCGTAAACAAAAAGTGAGCAAAATAAAACTCGGGACAATAACTTTGGAGGTGTGTTCGAAGCTATTGCGAACTTTTATACGATTTTTTTTTCTATTTGGTTCTTTCGGTAAAGTCACATAGAAGGGAAATAATGAAACAAATATTTTTTATTATTTTGAATCCCTGCAGTCACGAAAGCTTTAAATCAATATTTTTTTTCTCTCTCTCAAATTGTAACTTACATATGCGCGCAAGTTTGAATAGAAAACAAACCCGTTACATCAGTGCTTTATCTGACAATTCTATAGCCGTTCACTGTCAGTCGGTTCGATGTAACTTCTCAAAGTACTACGTATTTATTTGTACAAATCAGTTTCTCTTGAGTGACAAAACAATTCCCCGTCAAATACACGTGGCGAATGGTCGATTTGTTCTGCAACATCGAAGGGATTGTTCACTTTATTTATATATTTGATCTCATGCTACTCTCACTTTCATTATCTCTTGCAATGCCCGTGTGATTCATTGAACCACTGCTGCCTCTGCGATGTACAATCGTGTAGACCACTGAGACATTGGCCAGCACATAGAGAGAGAGAGACCGGGACCCCCTTACCGCCCCCTCTCCTGTACTAACCACACCACTGCGTGCCACTGAATTTGGCGAGATATTAACTCCCACGCCTGGTTTGCAGGTGGTCGTGGGTTCGATCCCGACCCTGACGCCTGCTGTATATTTGGAGTTTGCACGTTCTCTCTCCCCGTAGCCGTGTGGATTTTTCTCTGGGTCCTCCTGTCCCCCCCCGCCTCCACATTTAGACTCAGCATCACGCGTTTTTAGCGTATTTGGCTGCTATAAATGTCCACACAATGATAAGCCACTCCGTTGGGCTGTCACGACCGCATCTGTGCGACTAAGACATCTCACCAAAAGCCACTTCTCACCTTGCAGCCTCATCCTCCCTCACTTGCACCTGTTATGAGCTTTGCGAGAACGCGTTTCTCCGCAATGCATCGCGTTGTCGCCGGGGAGGAAAACCGTTTTCACTCGCGTTCCTTTTTTTATTTTCTTTCTCACGCGCACTTCGAATGTTACCTTCAACGCGCCACATCCTGTTTGTAAATACGTACGGACAGGGACTGTGCACATTTTTAGGAGCTGGGCCATTCTCTCTCTTTCAAAACTGCGATCCCAACGACTTTGCAGGCTTTGCCTGCCTCCCGGTAGGACGGTGGTTTTCTAAGTCGTTAAGGGTGGAGCGGCGTTGTTCTCTAGGGGCGGACGTCCCCGCCACCTTAACGGTTCATCTGAACTTCGCTTTGCGGGAGGTTTTTTTAACGTGGGCGAAATGAACGTAGCCCTTCGCGCGGACTGTAACCGTTCCCGAGCCGAATCGTACCACTGTGTTGTAAGCACCAAAAAATTACTCGTAAGCTGACGTGTGTAACAGGGCATTTAATAATAAAAAAAAGGCTTATTGTATCCTGTTTTATAAGAACTAAGTAGCATCTGATATATATAATGTTACAGCCCACACAATTCATATGCCTGAGAATCAAGTGGGTGTAGTCCGTGAGCCCAGAACAGAGATTTCACCTGGAGGTGGCATTGCTGTGTTGCGGTGCCAATTTCTTTACGTGGACCAATCAAGAGTGAATTGTGCGATAACCATGAGAAATCAGTGGGGTTATCAAATAATTGGCTCCTATTTGGCCGTGTAAATAAATCCAACTAAATGCTAGATTTGAAGCTTTCGTGACTGCAAGGATTCCTACTCTTAGTTTTTTCGGTAAAGTCACGTAGGTAAAAAATGAAATAAAAATTAATAAAAATAATAGTAATAAAAACCACAATTATTTTATTATTTTATTTTTATGAATTTTTATTTTTTACCTACGTGACTTTACCGAAAAAAAAATCCAACTAAAGTTTCGCTGCCTCCGGTGGTACCCATTTCTGCTCTGACCCATGGACTATTTAACTATTATTGACCGTAATGTGTGTATAGATGAGTTTATGATGTTGTAAAAATACAAAAGAGCCGTTGTTGTACCTAAAATGATGCGTAAAAAAATGTATGCGTACAGGGACTCATCTACTTACGAACATTCGACTCACGAACTTTCAGGGATGCGAACCAACCTGTCCGTATGTCCAGTTGCCTGTTCGCACCGACAGTCGTAAAGTTCAGCCACCGTGCAATAGGTGGCGGTGGTGGCATCTGCAGGAGATGATACTTCTTTTTAAAGCCATTCCCCCCCCCCATGTTTCGTGTACACGCCGTAGAAAATGTTTGGAACCGACAGATGTCAAGTTAGACTTGCGAACAAATCGACTTACGAACAGACCTGGAACCTAACTCGTTCGTAAGTAAGAGGAGTCCCTGTTAATGTTTTATAGTTTGATAGATTTTTATTCCGTTAAAACACAGACACACGGGTGACACTGACCGCTAATGTTTGGATACATCGCAGGGGTTTTTGCGTCGGTTCGCCGTGCCGATGTTGTGATGATCCATTTTGCTGCATTGCTCATTAAAAGCCATTTGTCAGGAATTAATAAACGCTCCAAAGAACTTCAGCATTTCTTTCGCGAAGACGAAGTGATTTCACAAGCGCGAATTAGCTGCTCAACAACGCCCTTCGCACCGCAATGTCGCAAATCTCGGCTGTGACGCTTCTCACGGTGACGATAAGCACGTCGTCAATCGGGTGCCTCGCTCACGGGCCTGCCCGTGGCATCTTGTAAGCACGCGATTTCCCACATTTTCGTTTTTGTAACTTAAATTATTTTGGGGTAAATAGCGCTTGGAACGAGTGGCCCGAAGTTTGTCCCGCAGAACGCTACGACAGGTTGTCTTCCCCCGGGGGCCTGTCGTTTTAATTCGTTTTTGCATTTAAGGCTTTCTCACAAACAATGTTTGGACTCTCACGTGCGTGAAATCCAACAACGTTATCGCGCATTACGCATTGATATTCAGTTTTTTTTACGTTTATTTTTTTAACCAAAAATACTGGCTCCAATAAAAACGAAACAAGTTTTGGGGAGGAGGAGAAGAAGACGAAGAAAACAACTCAACTAAAATATAAATGGGATTAAGTTTCTGTCCCCCTCCCTGTTGAGGTTTTGCCATCATTCTGCGTGTTCAGGGGGCAGTCGTATTGGTGCAGCTTTGCACCAAATACGGGAGGGGAGGGGCACCCAAGGGGAGGGGCGGGGGTAGTGGACACCCAACGCATCACACCACGCGTCTCTGTAGAACAAAACCATTTGCAAACTTCAACAAAGTCTCACGCGGTCGTGTCTAGACAACAACAACAGCAACAACAAAATAATAATACTCTGATCGTGTATTCGTATTAATTAAACCGTAGCAAACGTACCGTCTTACGCTTTTAAGACTTGTAATTTTACTGTGTTGTTTTTTTGCAGCAGCGGCATTGTAGCGCGCGTGCGTGCGTGCGTGTGCGCGTTCGTGTATAAAAGTACCACCCTTGCATTTCCTGTCACCCTCTCACCCCACGTACCGTATGGAACGAAATCGCGAGTTATTCACGCTTCCAACCAAAGCTGTTTGCTATGCAAATCAATATTTCGGTAATTGTAGCGTCTGTAGATATATGCTTTCAAAGAACGTCGGCTTTGGTGTGTGGAACTTGCTGCAAGGTTTTTATAATTGATAAAAACTATATTATATATATACATTATATTAAATTGTTCGTGTTAGTGCGAAGGTGCAACTTACCCAATGCTCGCATTAGTACGTTGTCCGTGGCTGTGGGAGCTTTTGTGTGCCGTATGTTGTAAAACCTTGTTTTGTTTTTACAATTTGCAAGTGTTCCTTTATGTCCGTTTTACCTGTGTCTTTTTAGGATGGGGGAAACGCCGCTCTTGAGTTTAGTTTTGTTGTGTAAACGTGTACAGTTTCACCTTTTGTGCCTTGTTTGGGACTTTCTGTAGTGTACATTCTTGCAGGTGTTTTATGAAAAGTAAAAAAAAATAAAGTTACGAAAACGTAAACGCGATCTCAAAGGGCTGCATTTTTTTTACAAGCGCGTTTCGTAAAATGCGGTTACATTTTCTTCAAGGTCAAATATATCTGGGGCCATTTTACATTGTCACCAAGAACGTCGGCCACTGCTTTAAACATTGCTTTCCAGCGTGCGTGTGTTTGTGTGTGTGCGTTTGTGCGAGGGGCTGGTAACCCCTCCACCTTCAATTTAATTACCACAAAACCACGTGAACAATTTCATTACTACAAAACCACGTGAAAAATATCCAACTACGCTCGTGTCGGAGGCCCAGAGGGGAAAGGCGTCTGACGTCTCCTGGCCAAACCCCATTTGATGGAGCCAGGAGACCGAATCATTACCCTCGGGGTTCCTCCAGAAGCAACAAAAAGCCACTCCGGGTGGCCACGTGGAATGTTCGAATGCTCATTGCAGAGGAGAGGCTGCCAACTCCTCTGTCAGGAGCTGGACTGGTACCGCTTGGATCTGCGGTATTCAGGAGGTCCAGTGGACCGGCTCTGGCTCCTGCCACCATGAGGGGTGGACAGTCCTCTACTCGGGGCAGGAGACTGCCAAACAACAGGGAGTGGCTCTTCTTCTGAATAAAATAATGAAGGGGGGCCTGGGAGCGTGGCGGTGAGTTGTGGGAAGCTGTAAGCCCCAGGCTACTTTGGGCTCGTCTTCCAATCAACTGAGGTGAGGAGTGTGGAGCGTGGTTATGTATGCCCCCACCGAAGATGAACATCAGTGGAGGGATGCAGGCAAGGCCGATGATTCAGATTCCTTCTATGGCCTGTCACAGATGCTAGCTAAAGTGGCCCCTCGGGATAGAGTCATCCTGTTGGGTGAGTTTAATGCCCGAGTTGGTCATGATGCTTGCACTTGGTCTGGAGTGATTGGAAGGCATTGGCCAGATCAGCTCAATAACAACGATAGGAGTTGCTAGACTTTTGTGCAGCCCATGGGCTTGTAATTACCAATACGATCTTCCGTCAGTGGTGCGTGACATCCGGACCGGTTCTGGCCCCCCTCTTATCCCATCCAGTGCCATGAAGTATGGTAACAAACAAACACAAAAACACTCCTCTGTGGCTTTACTCGGCATTGGGAAATCTCCGTCCAGCAGTGGAGTGGCAAAACGCCGTAAATTAGACTTAACATTGTTTCATAACTACATGGGTGTGTGGTGTTTTCAATAACAAATGAAAAATAACAACCGCGGCACCGGCTGCTCCACCCCTTGAAAAATAAAAATTAAAGGGTCTCAAGTTTCAAGATTAAATTCGTGTATTAAGGCCGGAGCTCAAGCGGACCCGAGGATGAGTCATTTGCAAGAGTGATTTGGGGGTGTCATGAAAAATAAAAATAAACGGATAACATAAAAACACACACGAGGTATAGCGATGAAGCCGAATAGAAAACAGAGCAAAGAAAAACGTGACCGCAAATCTCTGGTGGGCTTTTATTATTTGCTTTTAACACTAAAAAGACGAAGAGCCCCCGTATAGCCTCAACAGACTGTAGGGGCAAGTGCTGTTAGCAGGCAGCACCTATGAAGGCCGGAACGGTACACGAGGGGTAGGTGGCCAGCACCACGCCCGGCCGCATTTGTCTCCCCAGTGGCGATGTTTACACACCGCACCATATACTCATTTGAGGCTGGGTCGACCTAGGGGAGGCCCAGGACCGGCTCAAATAGTCGTCACTGGCATTGGCCGTGAGCAGGAATCGAACCCGGGTCGCCCGTGTTCGTAGCGCAGCGCGCTAACCACTACACTACCGCTCCCTTATTAATCTTCTTGGTTCTTTCGGTAAAGTCACGTAGAAGGGAAATAATAAAATAATAAAAATAAAACATTATAAAATAAAATAATTCTCACGACGTTTCGGCCACAACGCAAGCAGCCGTCCTCAGGTGAAGAACAGGTCTGTCGGAAAGACAGCGTCTGAATGAGCCAATTTAGACGCTGTCTTTCCGACAGACCTGTTCTTGTCGTGAGAATTATTTTATTTTATTATGTTTTATTTGTATTATTTTATTATTTCCCTTCATCGTGACTTTACCGAAAGAACCAAGAAGATGAGTTAGAAACAGCTGATGTTGGGTTAATAGATGGGGTGTTTGCCTGTACACCACAAGTTACACGTCTCACTCAGAATACAATGCGACTCGGGTTTACCTGTGGGACATTCCTGGCAGTATCAAAGTGAAGAAAACAACAATGGGCTTCATACCCCTTACAGCGAATAACACAGGTGTTTAGATTTCCATTTAAATTAGGACGCTGTCTTTCCGACAGCTCTGCTCTTCACCTGAGAACGGCTGCTTGCGTTGTGGCCGAAACGTCGTGAGAATTTTATGTTTTATTATTTCCCTTCTACGTGACTTTACCGAAAGAACCAGGAATAGGTGTTTATATGTCCAAACACCAAAGAGATATACCTATTTAAAGGCATCGCGTCTCGCGTGAACCACATGGTACCTGTGGAAAAACATGCAAACAAGCATGCTCTGATAATTCGCTATGTAACACGATTTTTAAATCCTTTATATTAAGTTCTCTTGCTTGCTTAGGACCGTGCAAATCTTTCGGTCGTTTTTTAACCCACTTCCCGTGGTCCAATCGAGCTGACATTTTCCACACAGACTCGTTGTGCGTGACAATTAATATTCGTGAAAAAAAATGTTCCTAAATTTTACACTTTTTAGGACAAAAATATTATATTTAATTACCAATTGCTGAATGGTGCAATGCAATCATCTGACCCATAGGTGGCAGCCATCTCAAGCCAGAGGACGAGAGGACTCTAGCCGCCACGCATATAAAGGATTTATAGTGAAAAACTTAGTTTTTACTGGTTATACTTATTTGTTCCTGGGTGGTAGGTGTTATTTTCTCATTGCTTATGCCTAAAAAGTATAAAAATTCGTACTCGAATTGTTAATGTTGTGGGTTTACTCTCCAACACACCGGTGTGCTGTACTAGTAACGAATTGGTATATTTTGTTTACGTGAAAAACCTTACTAATTGGCTGTGTCGTGTGGTGGCGGGTTTAACAACGCAATTATATTCACACGATCTAACCCAACACCCCCCCCACCCTCTCTATTGTTAAATATTCACAGCCCTCGGCCCCCCAATAAACTTTTTCTGGCCGTACCGGCAGACATCCACAGAACCCAAACCCCCCAAACAGAAACCCTGGGGCTGTGCGCGCCGTTTTCTCCGTCGCTAAATGTCTACATCGCAGGAAGAAACAAGAAGAAAAGGAAAACATATTTCCAGTAGCGGTCAGCCGCGTGGGTGGTAAAACAAAAAAGGTTGCCCTTTATCTTGAGGTTTAGGAAAGTTCCAAAAAGCGGGGGCGGGGGGGCGGTGGTGGCGGGCAACCTCAGATAGCGCGCGTGTGTATGTGTGTGTGTGATGTATGTGTGTGTCTGTGTGTATGTGTGTGTGTGTGATGTCTGTGTGTGTCTGTGTGTATGTGTGTGTGCCCAGCCACCGCATGCTAAAAAAACAGCTTTTGTTCGGCCGGATCGAGGGGGCTAAACGGGCGCGGCACGGACTAGAGAAGAGATGGAGTGATGTGGTACAGGAGGACGTGGAGCTGAGTGGACTTACCAATGACTGGTACCAGCGGTGTCAAGATCGGCCTCTGTGGAGGAGGCTCGTGAAGGACGCTACTGGGCAGTTGGAGGCAGTCGCCCTCCAACAACAACGGAGGGCGGAGGAGCGACGCTCACAACAACGAGCGGAGCGCCGGGTGGCTAAAGCACAGCAAGTTGGTACAGTAGGGGGCACAGGTGGTGCATCAGCCAGTCATCTCGGTCATCTCGGTCAGTCGACCCGTGGCACTTGGGTCTGCCCCGTGACCTCCTGCCAGCGGGCGTTCGACACTTCACGTGGCCTCAAGGTGCACATGGCCTGGCACAAGCGTCGTGGTGACGTCACCGCCACTTAGTGGCGAATGGCGGTTGTTGTTGCGTGTGAAATGTTCACTTGTTATACCGCGGGTGGAGTGGGGTGCGGAGGCCTGGCTGATAAGGGTGACAGTTTAGGCTACGCGGTGGCAAGGCGCACATTGGGTGACCACGGGGTCACAAGGGGTCACACGCACGCCGGTCACACCCACCAAGGATTACTCGCACGTAGGTCACACGCACCAAGGGAGACAAAGACATGCTGTACCCCAAGAGCTGTCGGCCAAGGAGTGTTACATGTCACCGTGTGTTGAACTTCCTTCGCGCCGTATGTAGCCAGACCGTGATCATTATCGGAGTGTGCTGGGGGGGGGAGTGACAAGGAACTAAACACAACAAGCGGTTTTAAATACATTATTTTTTGCATGTAGAGATGAATTAAAAGTGCAGAGCCTCCAGTGGCTTCTGAATATCGGAAGGAGGAACGTTCCAGACGGCCGCGGATGCGCATCTGAAGGCGCCGCGCGATGCGGTGATCGTCTGTGTTCGATGGCTGAGCCAAAAGCTGGTGCTGCTGCTGCTGCGAGGATTTTGACAGTGAAGTTGTCGTGATGATGGTTTGTGGCTTCGTGACGGGTTGGGGTTGATGTCCTTTGTGCTCTTTTAGACAGACATTATTGAGGTCGGAATACGAAACTGTTTCGTTATAAAATGTGGTTTAATGACCTTATTTATACGTTTAATATTTGACATCGTGTTTATGTATTTACGTGTTTGTCTGCTGGTTGAGTCGCCTTTGAATAAGGGGTCCTGCATCTTAATGAGTCATTTACTCAGATAATCAACTTGTGATTATTATGAAACGCGGTGTGTGTGTGTGAAATGGATGGCCACGTGAGCAATGAGATGTGTAAACAGTTTTATAAATCGTGTTTACTTTTTACGTGGAGAAACAAATATGGAAAGGAGGCGTAGTAGTGTCCGTTTATTTGATTACTTCATACGCAACGGTGCTCACGGTTATTCTGTGTCGCGCATTAAACGAGTTTTTGTTTCGAGCTACGGACCCGTCTCTAACAAGAGGAAGAGCCCTTGCCGAATAAACGTCCGGCAGTCCACCAGCATTTGTTTCAGCAAGCTTGAGCTTGCTGATGAGACGCTGAACGCCGAAACCGGTCCAGAGTTTGCTTTTATGAAACCGATGCTGCTGAAAATTGTTCACTACCCAGAAAGGCCGTTGCGGCCAATTTGTAAAATCGATTACTCTCAGACCGACGTGGAAAGGGGTCGGTGTCGTCTGCTTATTTATTTTTAGAGGAGGAAAACTTAGAATGTATCTCTAAAAATATAAATATAATCGTAAATCAAACGTATAACGCGCATTCTATCCTAGGATCGTAATGTGCAACGCATGACAAGCAGGGAACAAAAACAGAACCAGGGATCAACCGACCGAACTGAATTTTTTTTTTCAAGTTTCATTTATTAGGTATAGCCCTGTGAGCCATGCGACTCTTGAGTCGGGTGCAACTGCAACAAACACAAATATGAGCACAGAACATCCCAAAGCGACGACGCGTAACAGAAACATCCTGGAATAAACCAGCAAATATCCCCCCCCGCCCCCCTCCCCCCCAAAAAAAGTATTAAAACGCTGTGTGAAAAAATCACAATGTGGTGCAAGCCAACAACAACAACAACCATAAGACAATTTAGATTAACCATATGTTTTCAAATCACTAAAATAAAGCTATAAAAACAATGGAACAACAGTAATCATAGGAACTGTGATTTAAATTGAACAATAAACGATATACATAACACGTATGACCAAACTTGCAGGGCACTTTAAAGCAAAATTGAATATATATTCTTGTTCTTGGTTCTTTCGGTAAAGTCACGTAGAAGGGAAATAATAAAAATAAAAAATTCTCACGACGTTTCGGCCACAACGCAAGCAGCCGTCCTCAGGTGTCTCCCCGACAGACCTGGTCTTCACCTGAGGACGGTTGCTTGCGTTGTGGCCGAAACGTCGTGAGAATTTTTTTTTCTACGTGCCTTTACCGAAATAACCAAGAAGATGAATCTCTGCAGTCACGAAAGCTTTATATCGAAATTTATATATTCTTGGTTCTTTAGGTAAAGTCACGTGACTTTACCGAAAGAACCAAGAATATGAATCCCTGCAGTCACGAAAGCTTTAAATCGAAACTTAAATATATCTACCAACTCTGATTGCCTGACTTCAAGTGGCAAGGCGTTCCACAGCTTGTGGTGACCACGCGAACAAAATCACCGCTCACCAAAAGAGCGCAATCTGTAAACCAGGGAGTGCTGAGCAGTTAGAGATCAGGTGTTAAGGACCTTGATGGAATAAATAATTGTATTAGTTACTGCAAATAATGTGGGGTGGTGAGCCTCATAGGGTAAAAGCGGTATCTTAAAATTCACTCGCAATTTGACCGGTAGCCCACGAAGAGATAAGAGGACCTGGTGTGTAATGTGCTCAGGGAATGGCGTACGTGGTGTGATCATTCTAGCAGCTGCATTCTGAATGTAACCGGTATCGACCAAATATCCCAATGCAAAAACAAATGAACACCACACCAGGGCACATGTAACTTAGTCAGTTGGGATGACGCAAAGCAAAACATTTTTGCCCTCCGACTGCAAAAACTTGGCAGGAGCTCTCCTGCGAAAGAGACTCGGCGGTGAGGCTATTGTGGGTAGACAAGCATTATAATAATATCGTGAATAATCACTGTGTGTGTGTGTATATGGTCTCGTCGTTGGCAGGTGCTGATTATAGTGCGTTCTACTTATAATCATGACGGTTCAAATCGCGTGCAGGAGCTCTGCTATATATGGGAGACACGTAAGGACACCGCACCAACACAATGGGGTGATATGAGAGACGAAACATTCGGTTTCAAAGCCTCCACATCAATCAATGTTCTTCACTAATTTTTAGAGGGGCAGGGGCCACTTTCGCGGATAATGCATCATGGGTATGTTTGGGCCGCCACACATTTGAACCCATTCTTGGGTTTGACAGCAGCACGCCGCCGCTGATGATGATGATGATGGTTCAAGTTTTCAAGTTTCATTTCAAGTTTCATTTATTTGGTATAGCCCTGTGAGCCATTCGGCTCTTGAATCGGGTGCAACCGCAACAAACAAAAAAAACAAAATCATGAACAAGAAAACATCTTAAAGTGACTATGTGCAAACAGAAAATCCAAGAAAAGACAGCAAAATATTGCAGAAAAAGCACCAACACTGTGTGCATGATGATGGGAGGTGGTGTCACTCTTCGTCCACCAATGTTAGTGCACTAATAATAATAATTATAATAGTGATCATTACAGTGATGAACACTATTGGAACCTCCTTTGCCAGTAGCAAAATATGGACACTCTCGCTCTGTACGAAACGGAGCCGTCGCTTTTAGAGTGCTCGAGCAGCTGTTGAAAAACGAACATGAATAGCGTTCATCTTCTTGGTTCTTTCGGTAAAGTCACGTAGAAGAGAGATAATAAAATAATAAAAATAAAACATAATAAAATAATACATTGTTTTATTTTTATTATTTTGGTTCTTTCGGTAAAGTCACGTAGAAGGGAGATAATACAATAATAAAAATAAAACATAATAACAATACATTATGTTTCATTTTTATTATTTTATCTCCCTTCTACGTGACTTTACCGAAAGAACCAAGAAGATGAATCTCTGCAGTCACGAAAGCTTTAAATCGAAAAATGAACAGCGTTCATGAGAAATCGATAAATGGATGAACCCCTCTATATGGGTATAGCGTATATGAGCAGACATCCTTTCGGTGCCTTAGTGTATAAATAAAGTTACGTTTGAGCACATCAGCCTATTGGTTGTCTATACGCGTATCAAGCAGCACGTGTCTACGCAAGCGTGCGCAACCCTGGGGACTGTTTCAACCTTTTGGGGGTGCGAGGGGTGGGGCTGGGTGGGGAGGGGCTGATCACCCCGTGGTGCCCTTATAAAACTCAACGTTATACCTACTCACGCCGGCTTGTGCTCGCCCTCACAGTCGGGCATATTTGCGGAATACACCACGTCGCCGTTGACCCTGGCCATTGACCGAGCAACCCAACGTTCCTACCAGCTCCCTCCACAGGAATGTGTAACACGAGCAAAATCTCTGAACCGGATTCCACGTTCATTGTCCCGTCAGCAGTCAGGCTTGCTTCAAGCAATGATTGTGGACTGACGCCGATGATTCGTTTGGACTCCGTGCAGGAGTTTTCAACACGTGACACGAGTGCCACCTACCGTTTGCGTGCGGACATTAGTGAAAAACCTCACCTTGTGAGACATTCGAATGATTTGGTGGGCCTGAGCTTTGGCAGAAATTGTACGTGATAATTGTAAACACATTCCTGCGGAGGGAGCTGGTAGGAACGTTGGGTTGCTCGGTTAATGTCCAGGGTCAACGGCGGCGTGGTGTATTCCGCGAATATGGCCGACTGTGAGGGCGGGCACAAGCCGGCGTGAGTAGGTTAAACGTTGAGTTTTATAAGGGCACCACGGGGTGACCAGCCCCTCCCCACCTAGCCCCACCCCCCACCCAGCCCCACCCTTCCCACCCAGCCCCAACCTCCCCACCCAGCCCCTCCCCTCCCCTCCCCACCCAGCCCCACCCTCTCCACCCAGCCCCTCCCCTCCCCACCCAGCCCCTCCCTCCCCACCCAGCCCCTCCCCACCCTCCCCTCTCCACCCAGCCCGACCCCTCCCATTTTTGGATTCACGACGGACGGACGGACACAATAATCCCCTGTGGGCTGGTGGAACCAGGAGGTTCTTACCAGTATTACTGGTGACTTCCCATGAAGTGGTGATTGTTGCAGACATCCGCGGTTTGTAAAAATAAAACATATTTTTAATTTTACCAGGTAAGGCCTGGACATCACAAATGATAGCTCAACGAAGTGGCTTATCACGTGGACATTTATAGCAGCTGCCAAATACTCTGAACCCGTGCAAATTATAGAAAAATCCACGCAACCACAAAAACATCCGTGCTAACTCCAAATATACAGCAGGCGTCGTCGTGGTAGGGATCGAACCCACGACCTCCTGCACACCAGGCAAGGGAGTTAACATCTCAACACCAAGGCGGCTGCCCTGATTTATATTATACTCTTAGGTTTTTTCGGTAAAGCCACGTAGGTAATATTATTTTATTTCCATTATTACTTTTATTAACTTTAAATTTTATTTTTTTACCTACGTGGCTTTACCGAAAAAACCTAAGAGTACGAATCCTTGCAGTCACGAAAGCTTCAAATCTAGAACTGATTAATATTAACTGTATTAAAAAAAACACGCTCGGTCTGCTTCACAGCAGACATTAAAGATCCCGTGGCATCGATTGCAAGGGGAGGCCGATGCCTGCCGTCATGGGCCACGTTTGAAAAATGACCCACAAATTGTGCATCGCCCCCTGCTGTGAAATCTCCGCATGATTCGCCTGAAAAAGTCGCGGTAACTCGGTGACGCTTTGCGAGGTAAACCACAGTCATAATAAGTCTACGTCATCGCCCCAATGACAGCAAGTAAACAAAAATACGTCCTTGTAGCCTAATTAAAACGTGTCGAAGTTTCCATGTTTTTTTTATCGGTCGAACTTCTTTCGCACCGTACGTATTCAACCCGTGCTCATCGGAGGTGTGGGAAACTCAACAAAACGACCGCTTATTGTTAGGTCACTTTACAACACTCGCAGTTACTTGTGTAAATACATCGTTCTGCCCTTCATTTGAAGCTGCGTGCACGAGTCATAAAGCTTCAGTAATCGTCTCCGCTCGCCATCACACACGGACGGCACAACTACTCACGCATGTGGAGACTTCTGCCAATCCACTGCTGGATGAAGGGCTCCCGAAGCTTCGGTCACGGCTGTCGAAACAACGACGCGAGTTTTATCCCATCCTATATTTTATTTCCCCATTTAAGTACCCACTGAGCGAGATACGTTTCTAAATCCGTTTATACGTGTGTCTATATGTCTCTGGTTCTGTGTTTCATCTCTCTCTCTCTCTCTCAAATTTTGCATTCTCAGGAAGAACGTAATCAACCAGGTAGGGTGTTGACTGTTATGTTATCCGACTCTCTGTTGCATTACATTACATTTCCAAGTATACTAGATTTGTGTTTCTATTTCATTTATACCTGATGATGATTGCTTGTGTTGCCTCCGAAACGTCGTGATTTTTATTTTATTTTACTTTTGTTAATTTAAATTTTGTACCTTCGTGACTTTACCGAAAAAACCTAAGAATATGGGAGGAGTCATCTCCACCGGGGGAGGGGGAGTCACGCCCACGGGGGGGGGGGGGGAATAACGCCCACGGGGGGGGGGGGTCACCCCTACTCGGAGGGGGGAGCGGGGGGAGGAGTCATCTCCACCGGGGGAGGGGGAGTCACGCCCACGGGGGGGGGGGGGTCACCCCTACTCGGAGGGGGGAGCGGGGGGAGGAGTCATCTCCACCGGGGGAGGGGGAGTCACGCCCACGGGGGGGGGGGGGTCACCCCTACTCGGAGGGGGGAGCGGGGGGAGGAGTCATCTCCACCGGGGGAGGGGGAGTCACGCCCACGGGGGGGGGGGGTCACCCCTACTCGGAGGGGGGAGCGGGGGGAGGAGTCATCTCCACCGGGGGAGGGGGAGTCACGCCCACGGGGGGGGGGGGGTCACCCCTACTCGGAGGGGGGAGCGGGGGGAGGAGTCATCTCCACCGGGGGAGGGGGAGTCACGCCCACGGGGGGGGGGGGGTCACCCCTACTCGGAGGGGGGAGCGGGGGGAGGAGTCATCTCCACCGGGGGGAGGAGGGTCACGCCCACAAGGGGGAGGAGTCACCTCCACTCACGTGCGGCCTCTTCTTCCGGCTTCGTGACAGCCTGGGCGTGGTGCGGGCAGAAGCAGCAGCAGCGGTGCTCAGGAACAAGGCGACAGAGACCCCCAACACTCAGCAGAGACAGGGTAAGTCTATGGTGACAGAGACCCCAACACTCAGCTGAGACAGGGTAAGTCTATGGTGACAGAGACCCCAACACTCAGCAGAGACAGGGTAAGTCTATGGTGACAGAGACCCCAACACTCAGCTGAGACAGGGTAAGTCTGTGGTGACAGAGACCCCCAACACTCAGCAGAGACAGGGTAAGTCTATGGTGACAGAGACCCCCAACACTCAGCAGAGACAGGGTAAGTCTGTGGTGACAGAGACCCCCAACACTCAGCAGAGACAGGGTAAGTCTGTGGTGACAGAGACCCCCAACACTCAGCAGAGACAGGGTAAGTCTATGGTGACAGAGACCCCAACACTCAGCAGAGACAGGGTAAGTCTATGGTGACAGAGACCCCAACACTCAGCTGAGACAGGGTAAGTCTGTGGTGACAGAGACTCCCAACACTCAGCAGAGACAGGGTAAGTCTATGGTGACAGAGACCCCAACACTCAGCTGAGACAGGGTAAGTCTATGGTGACAGAGACCCCAACACTCAGCAGAGACAGGGTAAGTCTGTGGTGACAGAGACCCCCAACACTCAGCAGAGACAGGGTAAGTCTATGGTGACAGAGACCCCAACACTCAGCAGAGACAGGGTAAGTCTATGGTGACAGAGACCCCAACACTCAGCTGAGACAGGGTAAGTCTGTGGTGACAGAGACCCCCAACACTCAGCAGAGACAGGGTAAGTCTATGGTGACAGAGACCCCAACACTCAGCTGAGACAGGGTAAGTCTATGGTGACAGAGACCCCAACACTCAGCTGAGACAGGGTAAGTCTGTGGTGACAGAGACCCCAACACTCAGCTGAGACAGGGTAAGTCTATGGTGACAGAGACCCCAACACTCAGCTGAGACAGGGTAAGTCTATGGTGACAGAGACCCCAACACTCAGCAGAGACAGGGTAAGTCTGTGGTGACAGAGACCCCCAACACTCAGCAGAGACAGGGTAAGTCTATGGTGACAGAGACCCCAACACTCAGCAGAGACAGGGTAAGTCTATGGTGACAGAGACCCCAACACTCAGCTGAGACAGGGTAAGTCTGTGGTGACAGAGACCCCCAACACTCAGCAGAGACAGGGTAAGTCTATGGTGACAGAGACCCCAACACTCAGCTGAGACAGGGTAAGTCTATGGTGACAGAGACCCCAACACTCAGCTGAGACAGGGTAAGTCTGTGGTGACAGAGACCCCAACACTCAGCTGAGACAGGGTAAGTCTATGGTGACAGAGACCCCAACACTCAGCTGAGACAGGGTAAGTCTATGGTGACAGAGACCCCAACACTCAGCAGAGACAGGGTAAGTCTGTGGTGACAGAGACCCCCAACACTCAGCAGAGACAGGGTAAGTCTGTGGTGACAGAGACCCCAACACTCAGCTGAGACAGGGTAAGTCTATGGTGACTGGCGGTCGACACAACCTGCGGCTCCTGCTTTCGCTGAAGTTATTCCGTCAAGCGCCACCGTCTTAACGTAGTTCACGTGTGCACTGTCGGCCTATTGAAACATTGAGAGAAAAGTTATGCACTGTACAAGGGGTGGTCCAGATGTCTTGTGTCCCCCTCCCCCCAACTTCGTTCTCTAAAACTTTATATATTTTTTAAAAGTAAGCTCTATTTGAAACGCAGAAGTGAACATGCAAAGGGTAAACATGTTTCAATTAATTTTGGGGTGTCACAAGACGCCTGGGCCACTCTGTAGAGCGTTATTTAGGAGCGGTGGCATAGTGGTTAGCGCACTGCGCTCGGAATGTAACCCGGCAAACTGGGGCTTGGGGTCGAGGCCGCTGCAGTGGCGAGTGATGTCCGAACGCGTCCACCCACCAACAACCAACACCTCCCATGGCCAGCGTGGTGAAGTATGGTGGAATATCCTAACGAAGACGGGCGTGGCTCGGCCTTCATCCCCCCACCCACACACCACACACACACCACACACACACACACCACCCACACACACCACACACACACACCACCCACACACACACCACCCACACACACACCACACACACACACCACACACACACACACCACCCACACACACACCACCCACCCACACACACACACCACCCACCCACACACACCACCCACCCACACACACCACCCACCCACACACCACACACACACCACCCACACACCACCCACACACACACCATACCATCCACCCACACACCACCCACACACACACCACTCACACCCCACACACACACCCCACCCACACACACCCCACCCACACACACCCCACCCACCCACACCCCACCCACACACACACCACCCACACACACACACCACCCACACACACCACACACCCCACACACACCCCACCCACACACACCCCACCCACACACACCCCACCCACACACACCCCACCCACACACCACACACACACACCACACACCACCCACACACCCACACACCACACCCCACCCACATCCCCCCCACTCACATCGCCCCCACCCACACCCCCCCACCCACACACCCCACACCCACACACCACCCACACACACCCCACCCACACACACCCCACCCACACACACCCCACCCACACACACCCCACACACACACCACCCACACACACACCACCCACACACACACCACCCACACACACACCACCCACACACCCCACCCACACACACCCCACCCACACACACCCCACCCACACACCACACACACACACACCACACACCACCCACACACCCACACACCACACCCCACCCACATCCCCCCCACCCACATCGCCCCCACCCACACCCCCCCACCCACACACCCCACACCCACACACCACCCACACACCACCCACACACACCCCACCCACACACACCCCACCCACACACACCCCACCCACACACACCCCACACACACACCACCCACACACACACCACCCACACACCCACACACCACACCCCACCCACACACCACCCACTCCCCCACCCACACCCCACCCACACCCCCTCCACCCACACCCCCCCCACCCACACACCCCCCCACCCACACACCCCACACCCACACACCACCCACACACCACCTACACACATCACACACCACCCACACACACACCACACACACCACACCCCCCCCACCCACACACCACCCACCCCACCCACACACACCCCACCAACACACACCCCACCCAACCACACCGCACCCACTCACACACCACCCACCCATCCACACACCACCCACCCACACACCACCCACACACACACACCACCCACACACCACCCACACACACCACCCCACCCACCACCCACCCACACAACCCACCCCCCAGTCGTGAATTGACCAAGAGGCTGAAAGCCATTGTGTAACAACATTTCATACGGGGTCAATACCCGGGTAGAGTCAGCGTTGACTACTACGCTGGGGATATATTTTTTGTGGGCTGCCCACATAGCTATCTGGGGTGGCTGGGAGATGTGTAGCATTGTGTATGCCCCCCCGCCCTGCCACCACTGAATCTCGGGCAGATATCCGCTTTCCTCCGCGGTGGGGGGCAGTTTCCCGAGTCGCGTATCCGCAGGCTCCGTAAAGATGTGGCTCCCATCGCGGCTGCAGTTGCGTAAAATAAAAAAAATATTTAAAAACACTTTTTTAAAAACACGCTTTAATGAAATGTACCGTACGAGTAATGGCAGAACTCCACGACTCCAGGAAGTCGTGGAAGCTTGCCATGACGTAAGGGACCATGATGATTTACAGGCAACGTGAGTTGAGCGTGGACAATAAGACCCGTAAAAAAGATTGTTAAAAAATATATTTTTAGTTTTTTTATGATAGAATATAGTATTGTCATCAGTATGACATACATATACCAAGTTTGCAGTCGACACGACATTGGGAAGACTGTTGAAATTGAGTTACAAGATTTGAGGATACGACAACAGACAGAGCGAGTTTAATAAAAGCGTGTAAAATGTTTAAAAATATATGTTTTGGAATTTTTATGATAGAATATAGTCTTGTCATCAGTATGACATCAGTATGACCAAGTTTGCTGTCGATAGCACATTGGGAAGTGGTTGAAAATTGAGTTACAATATTTATTAAGGATACGACGACAGACGGAGTGAGTTAAATAAACGCGTGTAATAATTAAAAGCAGCCTCATTTTGCTTGGCCGTGCGAAGCGCTGTACGCCGAAACATCAACAACAAGAATGTCGGCATCGCAGAGGACAAGTTGAGGCGCAGCCCTGGCATTGTTTCTCTCCGCGCGAGAGAGAGATCCAAAGAGCGCAATTTGGCCTACTCTTCCACATCAGCCAGTCGCCTTTGGAACGATGCGGAGTACGGTTCGAGTACCCCCCCCCCCCGCCACGCTTCAGCCGGCCACGCCGACCTGCCGATCGACTCGCCGCGATGATTGTGTGTTTTGACAAATGCAGCTACGTCTTTGTCGTGATCCCGTCCCTCCGCGAGTACCCGGCCATGTCAACCATGTCTGAGGAGAGCAAAGCTGCAGCTTGCTGGCCGAATCGTCATGATTCCGGCAGAGGTCGCAAACGGGTTTTGAATCCTTACCCGTACCCGGCCGCACCAGGGTCGCAAACGGGTACCCGTACCCGTACCCGGCCGTTCCCGTTGCAGGTGCAGGTGGGTTGATTCTAGGAACTTGAATTGTGAGAAGAGACAAGACGTTGGGAAATGAGTGACAAACCGTGACTCACCAGTGACTCACGGCCTACCCGTACCCGGCCGCACCAGGGTCGCAAACAGGTACCCGTACCCTACCCGATACCCGGCTACCCGTACCCGGCCGGGTACGGGTAGCCGGGTATCGGGTAGGGTACGGGTAATCGGGTACCCGGTTGCGACCTCTGGATCCCGGCCAACGCGCGACTGCAGGTTTGACCTTTAAGGTGTGCCGGGCTCGTGTAACCGACCCCTCCTATGCGACTACGCCCACGCGCTGTGGTGCGACGTGTGCAGATGGCGCACTGTGTGAGCAAGGTGGAGCTGAGCGTCTCGTGCGACAATCTCCTGGACAAGGACGCGGGCTCCAAGTCGGACCCTTTGTGCGCCGTGCTCATGGAAACGGGCGGAGCGTGGGTGGAGGTGACTCGTCATCACCATCGTCACCTTCATCATCACCATGGTCACCATCATCATCACCATGGTCACCATCATCATCACCGTCGTCGCCTTCATCATCACCGTCGTCACCTTCATCATCACCGTCGTCACCTTCATCATCACCGTCGTCGCCTTCATCATCACCGTCGTCACCTTCATCATCACCATCGTCACCTTCATCATCACCATCGTCACCTTCATCATCACCATCGTCACCTTCATCATCACCGTCGTCACCTTCATCATCACCATCGTCACCTTCATCATCACCATCGTCACCTTCATCATCACCATCGTCACCTTCATCATCACCATCGTCACCTTCATCATCACCATCGTCACCTTCATCATCACCATCGTCACCTTCATCATCACCATCGTCACCTTCATCATCACCATCGTCACCTTCATCATCACCGTCGTCGCCTTCATCATCACCGTCGTCGCCTTCATCATCACCGTCGTCGCCTTCATCATCACCGTCGTCACCTTCATCATCACCATCGTCACCTTCATCATCACCATCGTCACCTTCATCATCACCGTCGTCACCATCATCACCATCGTCACCTTCATCATCATCGTCGTCGCCTTCATCATCACCGTCGTCACCTTCATCACCGTCGTCACCTTCATCATCACCATCGTCACCTTCATCATCACCATCGTCACCTTCATCATCACCATCGTCACCTCCGTCATCACCGTCGCCACCACAGTAGACTCATCACCGCCACCATCACCATCGAATCGTCATCGTAACCTTATCATCATCATCATCTCCATCATTATTGGCGCAACCATCACCTCCTCACACCGGGTCCGTCGTGGGGGTTGTTTGACCGTACTTCACCAATCTAGTCGGTGCGGGTTGGTGTACGGTGGGGGAGGGGGGGCCCGGGACAACTTCAGATTTCGCTGTCCACCCATGTTCAGTTTGCAAGCGCAAGTTCGCGTTTTAAGTCAATGTAACAAACAATATATATTTCATGGAAGCTGGTTCGTAAGTGCGGGTACTTGTAAGTCGAGGACTGCCTGTACTCTAAATGCACGTTGATTATAAATGTGGAGGGAACATTTGGAGGACCCAGAGAAAAATCCACACGACCATGGGTAAACTCCAAATATACAGGCGTCGGGGTCAGGATTGATCCCGTGACCTCCTGCATGTTACGCGAGGGCGATAACGTCTCCAAATGCAGGGCTGCACCTTTACCTTTTCTTTCAATCGTTCCTTCAGATCGCGCGCACCGAGCGCATCAACAACTGCCAGAGCCCCAGCTTCTCGCAGCGCATCCCCCTCGACTACTGCTTCGAGCAGGTGCAGAAGCTGCGCCTCACCGTCTACGACGTCGACAACGCCAGCGTGCAGCTTGCCGACGACGACTTCCTCGGAGCGGCCGAGTGCTCGCTGGGCCAGGTGAGGGCACGCAACGGCGGACTCCGCTGGGTTCGAGACCGCCGCCTGAATGCCTCCGGGACGGTGTTTGTCCTCGTGAGCCGGGTTTGGGGTGGGGGCACCCAACGCATCACCCAACGCAATCACCCCATGCCTCTGTAGAACAAAACCGTAGCAAGCTTCTTCTTGGTTCTTTCGGTAAAGTCACTTAGAAGGGAAATAAAAAAAATAAAACATAATAATTAAGATGTTTAATATTTATTTTTATTATTTTATTATTTCCCTTCTACGTGACTTTACCGAAAGAACTAAGAAGATTAATCCCTGCAGTCACGAAAGCTTTAAATCGGAACGTAGCAAGCTTCAGAAAGTCTCACGCGGTCATGTGTGTGCGTGTCCGCGAGTGTGCCTGCTTGCGTGGGGAGCGGTAGTGTAGCGGTGAGCGCGATGCACTTCGAACCCGGCGACCTGAGTTCGATTCCGGCTCGTGGCGCGTGGCCGAGCAACGGACGCTTGCTGCTGTGCAGTGCAAGTCAATCGTTTGGCACGTAGACTCTGCTCGCCTGTGAAACACAGCGCCTTGGTGATTCCCTTGCGCTATACAGGTTAGAGAAAATACCAAATGTGCAATATCAAGCATTGTTAGATACAGTGTTGTCCTTCTCCCGCAGCTCTGATCAGCACGGTTGGTTACGTACGGTGCGAAAGAAGTTCATGCATATAACAGGGCCTATTTCAGGAGACTTCCAAATTCTGGAGGAAGAAAAAAAACATTGGAAAGAGATGGAAAATCGTGCTCCTTGCAGCTCAGTTGCTGAACCGCGTGCAAGGCAACGCTGACCTTGTTAGCTGTGTGCCCAAGCTGCGAAGAAATGTCAAGCGCCAGGCAGTCCCACTTTACTGCGCTGTAAAGCAACAACGGATTCGTTCCGCTGCCCGAACGTGGCCAAATGTTTGTCGCGGTGCCCTCTGTTGACAGTGCATCGCTCTTGCAGGTGGTGTCGAGTAAGAAAATGACGGTGCCCCTGCTTCTGAAAAACGGGAAGCCGGCCGGAAAGGGAACCATAACCGTACGTACGCGCGATGACACGAGGAATGGTAACCGTCACGTCGCCCGCCCCACCACCCATCCCTGTCCGTCCGTTTTTACGCCACGCGTTGTTCGGCACGATGTCCGACGTTTCGGTCCGCCTGCTTTTTTGGGCGAGGGGGGGGGCCTTCTTCACGCATCGCGAGCTTTGGGCACTTTGTGGAAGCTGCCAGCAGGTGGAGTGAAGTGTCGGACGGTAAACCGAAAAAGGCCAAATGCGGCTCGACCCTTGAAAACGCATAGGAGAGCCGAGCCGGATTAACCACGGTGATGGTGCGTTCAGTTTTGTGTACGTGCCAAAGGATTCCGTTCGAAAACGATACCTTGATTGACACCGTCGTCTGTGTCCGGATGATTTGAAATGTTGACCGAGGCAAGACGAGAAATAAACTAAATTGTAATCGACTTTTTATTTTACCAGGTAAGGCCCACTCAGCTGTATAGCTCTTTTTCACAAGCAATCTGGCCACAAATTATAGCTCAACCAAGTGGGCTTGTCGCATGGAAATTTATAACAGCCAAATAATCTAAAAGCATGTTTTAAAATTTGGAGGGAAAACCCGGAGGACCTGGAGAAAAATCCACACGACTTCAGGGAGAACATGCAGACTCCAAATATACAGCAGCAGGCGTCAGGGTCAGGATAAAACCCACGACCTCCTGCATAGCAGGCGAGGTAGTTAACATCTCGACACCAAGGGAACTCGTCAGTGGTGGAGAGGAGCCCCCAAATTGAGTCTCGTACAGTAATCCATCGTTTAACGCGGGAGATGCGTTCCTGAGAAGTGCCGCGCTAAGTGAAAACCACGTTGAGCGTGGAGTTTCTGTACTGCATCGCATTTTGCACGTTAAAAACATCAGCCCTGTGTTTTTTTTGCCTCTTTTTTTTTTTTACGTGAACGAACACAGGTCATGGCAGAAGAGATCAAGGACAACCGAGTGCTCACGTTGGAGGTGGAAGCGTCGAACCTTGACAAAAAGGTGACGTGTGGGGCCTGAGATTTTAAGATAGAGCGAGCTCTTGGGGAGCTCCTGTAAGAGGGTAGATTTGACCTTCTCTTACACACTGGCTAAGACGATCTCGGAAGAGGTGGGAGAATAAACTCGTGATGTTGATTCTTCTAAATGTGGGGGGGGGGGGGAAATCGGAGGACCCGGAGAAAAATCCATGCGACCACGGGCAGAGAGACATGCAT
The DNA here is from genome assembly GCF_964198595.1 of Lampetra fluviatilis. Lineage (NCBI taxonomy): Eukaryota > Metazoa > Chordata > Hyperoartia > Petromyzontiformes > Petromyzontidae > Lampetra > Lampetra fluviatilis. The sequence goes on along the minus strand of NC_136328.1, from coordinate 2,829,631 downwards.
ACAGGCGTATAATTTTAGATTTGAAGTTTTCGTGACTGCAAGGATTCATACTCTGTGGTTTTGTCGGTAAAGTCACGTAGGTAAAAAATTTAAATGAATTAAATCACGACGTTTCGGGCGCAACACAAGCGTCCTTCTGCAGGTGGGGACACTTCGCGAAAGCACAACCGCTTAAGTGTGATCATTTATTTAAATTTTTCACCTACGTGACTTTACCGAAAAAACCCAAGAGTATACAGGCGTATATTTGTCGTGATCAAACCCACAATCTCCTGTACACCAGGCGAGGTAGTTAACATCTCGCCACGGATGTGAGGGCACGGGATGGCCGGCGGGCTCTGTTGCTGCGTTCGTAACAAACGCGTTTGTCCCGCAGGACTTCATGAGCAAGTCTGATCCGTTCCTGGAATTTTACAAACAAGGCATCGACGGGAAGTGGCAGCTGGTTCACCGCACAGAGGTAATGAAAGCGAAAAAAAGAAATGTCCAGCGATTTCACGAATTCAATTACGTTCTGGCTTTGCGCAAGATCGCCTCTGTGCTCGTAATCATGCCGGCATGACGTTTAATCGTTGGGGCCAGACTTAATTTTGGTTTGTGAGTTATTACAATCTGTCTTTTTTTTTTCTTTATTTTACCAGGTGGTGAAAAATAACCTCAACCCGAAGTGGAAAACGTTCCAGATATCACTGCAGAGCCTTTGCAACGGTGAATTGGATCGACCCATCAAGGTGGAGTGAAACCTTTGTCCAGCTGTTCATCCATCCATCAGCCTCTCTCCCTATTTGTCTATCCGTGCCGGTCTTCTGTCTGTCAAACCTGTCCATTCGACTGCGGGAGTGCCAAGGCGAGAGTTTGCTGTGTGTGCACGCGCGTCCGTGAGTGTGCCTGCTTGCGTTGGGGAGCTGTAGTGTCGCGGTTAGCGCGATGCACTTCGAACCTGGCAACCCGAGTTCGATGATTCCCGTTCATGACCACCAACGCCAGTGACGGTTATCTGAACTTGTCCTGGGCCTGCCCTAGGTCGACTCGACCTCAAATGAGTAAACATCGCCACTAGGGGGACAAAGTCAGCTGGGGGCGTAAGTGCTGGCGACCCACCCCCGTCGTGTGCCATGCCGGCCTTCATAGACCCTCGCTAAACAGCACTTGCACGAAAGTGTCTATACAAGGGGTCTTTGTGCGTGCGTGCGTTTGTCTTTGTGCACGTTGTGCGTGCGTACGTGCGTCACGCAGGCGGCGTGCGTGGACATGGACGAGGATGGCAGCTCGGACCTCATCGGTGAGGCCGAGACGACGGCCACGGCGCTTCTCAAAGCTCGCGACGGCGCGGTGAGAGATCGTGGGGCTCACGTAACATCGCTCACCACCCCCCCCCCCCCTTTGCCCTCTGTCTCTCGCTCTCTGTTTCTTTGTCTGCTGCGGTGTCTCTCCCCCGCTCCCTGTCTCTTCTCTGTCCTGCTACTGTCTCCGCTATCTGCCAGGTGTCCTGTAGTGACGCTGATGACGACGGATCACATGACCTCATTGGGGAATTTGAGACGTGCATGAAAAAGCTGCTCGAAGCTCAGACGACTTCGGTGAGACAGATTTATATTTTTTCTGTCGCTCTTAACCGCCTCATTTTCCGCAAACTCTTACTTGCGCGTGTGTTCTACCTTTTTGGTGTGGCCCGGACTGCACGCAGGGCTATCGAACGCACGTGACCTTCGCATGCAGGGCACGTGCAGCCGACTGCTTGGCTCTTTGCTTTCTTTGACGTTCTGTACGTACGTACGTATGTTGAACTTCTTTTTCGCACCGTACGTAGCCAACCCCTGGCTGATCGTGCTTTGCCAGTGAGCTCGCTCTCGAGGATACTTTGCCTATTCTTTCACGCTGGTAAGACATCTTTTGAAGAGGTGGGGGATTACCCAGCTTTAGGAAAGTTGCACCTCGATTTAAAGCTTTCGTGACTGCAGGGATTCATCTTCTTGGTTCTTTCGGTAAAGTCACGTAGAAGGGAAATAATAAAAGAATAAAAATGAAACATAATAAAATAATTCTCACGACGTTTCGGCCACAACGCAAGCAGCCATCCTCAGGTGAAGAACAGGTCTGTCGGAAAGACAGCGTCTGAATGAGCACCACCCAGCTTAAATATACGCTGCCAAGCTTGGTGGTGCTCATTCAGACGCTGTCTTTCCGACAGACCTGTTCTTCATCTGAGGACGGCTGCTTGCGTTGTGGCCGAAACGTCGTGAGATATGAATTTTATAACGTTTTTATTTTATTATTTTATTATTTCCCTTCTACGTGACTTTACCGAAAGAACCAAGAAGATGAAAGTTGCACCGTCGTTTCAACCACTGTGCTCGCGAGTCCAAATCGGCGACCTCGAGGTGGCAGCTCTGGGGAGCTTGCCTGCGCATTGCACCACGGCAGCGGCAGCGGCAGCAGTGGCAGCAGCAGTGGCAGCAGCAGTGGCAGCAGCAGCAGCAGCGGCAGCAGCAGTGGCAGCAGCAGCAGCGGCAGCAGTGGCCACGTAGGGCCTTTTTGAGTCTCGTCTGAAGTGACGCCAATTTTGTTTTCTTGGCCTCGGCAGGTGGAGATCGACTGCATCAACCCAAAGAAGAAGAAAAAGAGCAGCTACAAAAACTCGGGGAAGATCCGCTTCCGATCGGCCAAGGTATTTCCTTGCAGCATTCGGCCCGCTGCTGGATGAAGGCCTCTCCTCCTCTCCATCAGTCCCGTCTTTTTTTTCTTGGTCGTTCCCGGCCTCCCGTTCCACTCGCATAACAGCAGCCGCTTGTGTCCCGTGGTGGTATTGCATTCGGCACAGGCTGCACTCACAATGTGCGCGGCATGTCGGCGTGAGTTGTGGTTAACTGCTCACTCTGCTCTATCCCGTGGCCGAGCGGATGAGTGGAGGCGGCGTTGTTGTTGTTGTTTTGTACCGATCTTGGCTGTCCGATAGGTGGATGTCGCCTATTCCTTCCTGGATTACATCATGGGCGGCTGTCAGATCAACTTCACGGTGAGTTTGGTTTAACCTTCCTAAATCTGCCCTCGAATTTAAACTTTGCCACGGTTGTTATATGACAGTGGCGCTTAACTCGCTTCCCACCCCCCACTTCCTCTCCTGACTTCCCAGCATGAGCCTTAGGAAATGAAGAACAATTGAATAACAGCTGGGGAGATTAACACGTGGAAGTTCTCTATCTGCTACTAATATTACTCACTGGTCGACAGATCGAGCCCCAGGGGGAGTGTTCATTTTGTGAACGAGATTAGTGACGGAAATATTCATCAAAAAAGTCTGGCTATGACTGGTCGCCCGCCAAACAAACACCCAAAGCACGACTGACTGCGATGAGATGAACGAGTGTGAGTGAGGACTTAGACCAAGATAATTTAGCAACGTCATTCGGGACAGCAGTGCACCGAGGAAGACCGAACGTGGTACGCTTTGAAAATGTCGATTTGTGTCTAAACATTGACCTGGTTTACCGAGCGCCTGACCTGACAATATTGGCGGGGAGAAGGGAAATTGTTCGCACCCTTCACACCAACATTTAACAACTAAAGAGCGTCCGACCTGAGCGCGCGACCACTTTAGTCGACCAGACTAAAAGAGAATGCTTCGATGAAATCCGCAGACTTTAAGCCTCGACTAAATCTGCATGGGTTGCTCGCCGCACCGAGACTCAAAGCTCCGACCAACATAAAATTTTCTGCCTCGTGAATTCTGGTAAAACGGTGACGGGGTGACGGGCGTCTCGTGCGGACCCGACACAGGTGGGGATCGACTTCACGGGCTCCAACGGAGACCCACGCTCCCCGGACTCGCTGCACTACCTCAGCCCCACGGGACTCAACGAGTACCTGGAGGCCCTGTGGTCCGTGGGCATGGTGGTGCAGGACTACGACACGTGAGTGCTTTGGCCCACCCCCCACCCTGCCCCTAACGTCCAGAGGATCTCTGGATAGAATGCCACGTGGGGGTACTCCCCCCCCCCCCCCCTCCATTCAATATCAATTAAACACACAGGCCCATTGTGGTGCATCTGCCAGTCATCTCAGTCGGTCAACCCATGGCACCTGGGTCTGTCCCGTGACCACCTGCCAGCGGGCGTTCGACACTTCACGTGACCTGAAAGTGCACATAGCCTGGCACAAGCGCCGTGGTGATGTCACCTCCACCGAGTGGCGAATGGCGGTGGTTGTTGCTACGGATTCCCGGCCACGACTTATCATCAGCGACGATTTTCTGAAACAGCTCCTGGGCCAGCTCCTCCCCTTGGGTTAACTCTGCACCTGCTGCGAGTGTGCAGTCATTCACGCTGCTGGCCATACCCCCCCCACAACACCCCCCCCCCTTGTGTGCAAATGCTGACCCTCACGGGTGCTCGCTAATGCCACTTGCCCCAGCAGCCCAACAAAGGCCCCACTGGCGGATCGTTGTTTTTGTAGCCCATGCGAAAGTCAAAACGTGACTCCCTCGCACACGAACGCGGAGCACTGCACATCTCCATTATAGAGCCCCGAGCCAGCGGTGGACTTTCCCTATTCCTATGGCGGGGGCCAGAGAATTCACCAGCCAACCACGGTTCACCTCCAAAGTGGTGAAGGTGCAGCCCTGCCGATGCCAC